>NC_065450.1:200324374-200671374 GCF_917563875.1 Diabrotica virgifera virgifera | reverse complement strand
CAATCAATCTTGAAAATTTTGACAATACGAAAAAAAATGTGTCATTAATAAACCACTGCTTTTTTGCTTATTTTTATTTATACAGGGAGTTGAACTTGTTACGATTTTCATATAAAATTGGTTATAACTTTGAAAATACTCTGTATAACATAACAAACCTTTATATTTTTGTGATGGAGAAGTTAACAGGATTTCGAATTTAAAATAAAATATAGGGTGTTCCATGTAAAAAAACATAAGTTTGGTCTGCCACTGTGCTATCGAACACCCTGTAACATTCTAACTAATTTTGTAATGTGAAGCTCAAAGGTGGCTAAAATTTTTGTTATTAACTTTTATTGCTAGCTATTACTATAGCGGATCTATCGAGCTTTACCCCACTAATCAATCACCCTGTATAATTAGAGAAGCCAAGAAATATCCGGACAAGTGGCATTATTCTGAACAAATGGCAAACCAAACAAAAGACAACAGTGCATAGGTTTTTGCAGATAACTTGGTCTTCCTGACACATTCAAGAATAGAACTTCGAACAATCACAAAATTTGAAGAAGTTAGAAAATATTGCCTGGCTATACCTAAATCAAGAAAAAACCAAGTATATGGAAATGAGAGGGGAAAATGCAGAAGAAAATAAATGGATCATTCTAAAGATAAATGGCAGGGAATACGAATTTGAAAAGGTAACAACATTTGAGTACCTTGAAATGAAGTAACAGTTACAAATAGAGGAAACGAAGAGAGACAAATAGATAAACAGTTGTTGAAAAGTAGCAAATCAATAGGATCATTAAACGCACTGCTGAAGGCAAAAACATGCCCAGGGCAGCCAAGACTCAAACTTATGAAACAAAAGTGAGACCAATGGTGTTGTATGCATATGAAACTTAGATAATTAATCAAAAAGAAGAAAAAAGCTAGATATTTGTTAGAGAGAAATCTTGAGAAAAGTTTTTAGTGGTATATAGGAGGATAACAGCGAATGGTGCAGAAGAAAAAACTAGGAGTTAATGGAGATCTAAAATAACACAGAAAATCAGAATACAGAGTTAGATGGTTGGGAAATGTTTCACAAATTCCACAACATAGAAATGTCCCTAAGAGTTTAGCAAGCAGGAGAACAAGAGAAGAAAAGAAGAGGGAGACCATGAAGGAAGGGGTTTGATGCTGGCCTGACTGACATAGAAGAAATGAGAATAAGGGACAGAAGAGAACAAGTGAAGGACCAGAGAAAGTGGTAGAATTTAGTCAAGACTATCAAAGCCAAGTGCTGTAGTGCTAATATTATAATGATAAAAGAAATGTTAAAAGTTGGTTACCTATTAGATAATCTTCTAGACTTCCTTATAGATCTAATATTATCTACTTCAAAATCATCCTCTGAACAATTTTGATCAGACTGACTATCCTCATCACTATCATCTATTTTCAAGGTTTTAGTACCTTTTTGATTTTTCTTGGGAGTTGTGCTAGTTTTTTTGGAATTGCCTTCACCTTGGTGGTTGTTGTTTTGTGCATTGTCTTTCATTTTAACTCTTTTTACTACATCTTTTGCTTGTGCAATGTTTTCCAGCACCTTCTGTGTTGGTTTCAGTTGTCTTGTCAATCTTTGTCGGGTGGGTTCATTGTAAGACTTTTTCCTGGCAATGGCGTTTTGCAGGACCGATTTTTTAGTGGCACTTTTCATTCTCCTGGAGGATCTTTTTGTACTTTCTTCGGGTTTTTCATCGACTTTTGGTTTGCTTGCACGACGACCTAATAAGATGATTTGATGTTATTATTACATTCCTTTGTACGTAAAATATTGGAAATTTACCTGGAGTTCCCGGGTTTGATTTTTTTGGTGATGTCACAGTTTCTTCACTATTCATTTCTACCGATTCAGTTGACTCTTCATTTTTCAATTCTGCTTTTACAGAATCTGTTCTGTTAAACGTATTTTTCATTTCGCCCAACAATTTATCAATAAAATTGTTATCATACTGAGAGTACGAATTATTATCATTAGTAGTCATTGTACATTGGTTGATTTAATACATATATTTTTTAAAATTTGTTGTAGTATTTGACAACCACAGCCCTTTAACCAAAACAATCTGACAGTCTGACAGTTCATCAGATTCACAGAACACAGACACAAAAATCACATCGCAGCATATCACTAATTCTGTCTAAATCCTGACTCACTACTTTGTGCCGTGTAATTTGGGTTGCCTATATGAACTGGAATCGGCGAAATGGACATGGGCATGTAGGAAAAATGAAAGAATACCCATAAACGAACATATAAAACACGCTGTATTTTCCTGTCACCGTGTCACAAAGAAAATTGCCCAGCGCAAGTACATGTAATAATTATTGTTACATGTACTTGCACTGTACAATTTTCTTTGTGACACGGTGACAGGAAAATACAGCGTGTTTTATATGTTCATTCATGGGTATTCTTTCATTTTTCCGACTGTATATTATAAAGTTAAAGCTACCCTTTAAAAATTCACATTGTAAGGCATGAATGAATCAAATATGTACATAGTACTTTTTTGTGGATGTATTTAAAAATGAAACTAAAAAGTTATTACTATAAAGAGTTATATACTATACTGTGGCTATATGCTTGACTAATATAAAACAAAACAACGATAAGATATAAAAAAATCACAAATTTTATTAAAGGGAAAGTTTTTGGGTAATGTTTTTCTTAATCATCCACTTCTTTTGCACATTTTATATTTTTAACTTGGTATCAGAGCTGATGGGCAGTATTTCAAAACTTAAATACTTTATGTAAGTATATGTATTTAAAACTTTGGACTTTAGAGTAAGTATTTAAATGCCAAGTATTTAAATACTCTATAATTATAAATAAGTAAAATACTTGGTATTTAAATGCCAGTGGCGACGCGTGACTTTTTCTAAAGTGTTACCAAACCAGATGTAAAAAATCTTATTTAAAAAAATATTTTGAACCTCCCAAATATAAGTTTTTGTTTTCAATCCTGTGGGATAAAATTAAACAAATCACTATTCCCTAATTATATGTATGTAATTATGTATATGTAACAGGCACCTATAACAATAAATAATAAACAAACTAAACAGATTATTCTACCATAAAATTAACATAAAAAATGAACAAGCAGGAAAAAGAATAGATTTTGAAAACTATTGTTTATATTTTAATTCTTCCATTTTCAATAATATCATTTTTTTTTCTTCAAAATTATATATAAAAAAATATACAAGGAGAATAACTTTTCAAGTATTTGATCAATTACGCAATACGTAGCAACACTCTTCCATGTTTAAATGCACGCACGCACACTACTGTAATATGTAATAGGTATACTAAACTGATGTTACCAATCCTCAAAATGGTTACAATACTGATATACACAGCGTGCCCGCGCGCCGTCTCTAACAGAGCCGTCGCTCCTTAAAAATTTTCAGAAACGAGCTAGTCCCGAGCGATAGCGTGGTTTCTCCTGCGTTACCACTGCCAGTATTGGTAACAGCATAATAATAATGTGCAATGGATTTAACATATCTCGCCAATATTTTCGTGCGTCTAGTTGGCTATTTACTGAATTAGGTACTATTAACAAATATTTCTGTTAGTAAAAAATATAAATGGAATTATTTCATAACAGTCATAAAATATTTATTGCAAGATTTTTAACTGTTACCAATGGTAACAGTGGTTACATGGGCGCTTCGCCAGTGTTAAATGCTTCAAAGTCTAAAGTATTTAAATACCTACAAATAAGTATTTAAATTTTTAAATACGGCCCATTAGCTCCAATACCAAGTTAAAAATATGAAATGTACAAAAAGCTTGAATGATTAAGATAAAAATTTACCCAAAAACTTGGGTACATTTTTAGTGTTTAAATACTTGGTATTTAAATACGTTTCAACATTGGTATTTGTATTTATGATTCTTTCCCAAATTTACTAAAATTTGCGATTTTTTATATCTAATTGTTTTATTTAAGTCAACATATCACTCTTTATAGTAATAACTTTTCAGTTCCATTTTTAAATACATCTACAAAAAAGGTACTACATATTTGATTCATTCATGCCTTACAACGTGAATTTTTAAAGTGGTTGATACAGCAAAATACTATACAGCAAAACTTTATTACTTATATGGCCATTTCGCCGATTCAAGTTCATATATAGGCAACCCAAATTACCCGGCGCAAAGTAGTGGGTCAGGATTTAGAATCAAATTATAAAACTTCTTTATTTCCAGTTCAAAATACATACCATGGCAGAACATTGAAATTTGGCAAAAGTGAATAGAGTTCATAGAAAATATCTGTTTTTTTACATTATGCATTCTATTGGTGGTTTAAAAACTTTCCAAGAAAATACCTTCTCTTAAAGTAAGTCCTGTTCCCAAAATATTTCCAGGACTTACAAAATATTTGACAAAGCAGAAGGCAAGAAGTTGCTAAAGGGAACAGACCATGAAACGGAGAGAATTAATTATAAATAGCCAACAACAAAAACAAGACCAATGGCTTCAAGTTATGTGATAGTGGATTTTTGTAGTCAAGTGAAAATTCTAATTGTAAGTTAAGTTTATCATTATCTGATGAAATAGAAGTGGCATCAAAAAGAAAATCACATTTATTTTTATCTTGTGAAATTTGAGTGTATAGTGACCCAAAATTCCGTTGCATATAGTGTATTTTATGTACTAACGACTGTGTCCATTATCTAAGTAAAATATATAATATTTTGTGTTAAATTAATCAAATATATATCTTTTGAAAATTGTATTCTTCCCGCTTTAGACCCACTATTATATCTATAAATCGGCCCTCTATGTCACTGCTTGGCAGTGTTGCCACATCTAATACGACAGTCTAGTCGGCCAAGTTACGTCTATGTTTCGGACTGGAGATTTAGTTGGCTATAATTTTGTACTGAATGTACTGCCATCTACTAAATTTAATCAGCAATAAAAGATAAACAAATTATATAAATATTTTTTCGTACTTCCGGGCCTAAAGTGACAACTTCACTCCCTTGTGACAGGTACTAAAGTGTCACATTTAATCCCTCCGGGATTAAATATTGACGAAACTCCCGGAACGATTAAATCACAAACAAACGAATTTAAGGGATATTTTATTGAAAAATATAATTAATTAGAATGGTAATTAACGTTAATATTCAAATTAATATTGTGACAGTTCGTCATATTGACCAGTCTTTCCTGGGTTAATGCAGCAGGTAACTGACGAGTAACAGATAGGTCCTTTTCATATTGAACTGGTGTTTGTTTCGAAGATCCTGCGGAAACAGGAAGCGAGAATGAGGACTGTGGCATAACTATAGTGGACGAATCGGCGACTTGACCAAATATTTTATCTGAAATTTTTTGTTTATTTTTAATAGACGATTCAATATATCCCTCGGCCACGTTGGAGGATTTCCATCCTCCATGTCTCTTCAGCACGTCTATTGTTGCTCCCGAATCAGCTAACAAAGACGCAGATGTGCGTCTAAAACAATGTCCCGTATAAGACGTCGCATTTTCTAATTTCAAGAAAGCTGCTATTTGCCGTGGAATTGTACCAAACATGTTTTTTCCTACTACTCGCGTAGTACATTCTTTGTTGATGTATTGAACAAAAAATTTTGAATGAGTTGTCCCTGTCTTTCGCAATGCCACATATTTCCGAAATATCGCCACAAAACTGATGGCACTGTTTTCTGAATTTTTGATCACAAAATTTCGGTCAATTTTATTTTTGGTGTTTCTAATCGCAATTAGGAAGGAATCGCCCAAATCTCTCACATCGTCGATTTCTAAATCAACCAACTCTTTTCCACGACAAGCTCCCGCAACGCCCAAAATAAGTGCAACCTACAAAAAAATTGATTTCTTAAAATTTCTGAATATAAACAAATTTCCAAATTTACCTTAAGCATTAAATATTTATCATCCGGAGCCTCCCGTAAGAACTGATCTACCTGCTCAGACGTGAGAATTCTTGACTTCTTTGGCTTAAATCCCTCATTTCTTCTCTTCAAAAAAGCTAATAATTTTGGAAATTTACTTATATCAATATCTTCTCTAATGTTAATAACCGATTTCAGCATTGAGTAATGTGCCCAGAGAGTTGAGGCACAAACCGCTTTTGATTTATCATCGAAGTAGACTAACAGCGCATTTTCAGTAGGTTGTCTCACATTTTTTAAGCGGCACCACTTTTTAAAAGCATCGTACTGCTGCTCGTATAGTTTTCTAGATTTCGGTGGTAACAATTCTTCACCTACTTCGGCTGCTCTTTTATCAATATCAGATACACCTTCTTCACTCATGATACCAATAATTATCAATAACAATGTTTCTTTACAATGACACTAGTAATGACAATGTTTCTAAATTATAACTGTCACAACGCAATGTTACTATGGTAACTTATTTTAAAGACAGTTTATTAAATGAGTTGAAGAGAGAAAAAACTGATTGAAATTATTGAAATAATTAATAAAATCATACCGGAAGTACGAAAAGTATCGTATATACCTTGCGACTGAAGTACATTTAATCCTTCAGGTAAATTATGGCCCTCCCTGCGGTCGGGCCATAAACTTTACCTTCAGGATTAAATGTACTACTTCAGTCCCGCGGTATATAATGTACTATTGTTTATCTTTATTAAAATCTTTTAAAATATTATTTTTGAATTTGAAATTGTGCAAGTTATGAACGTAGCTCTATAAAAGCACAAGAATATTTATCAAAAAAAACAGCCATAGGAAAACAAAGAAGAAAAACTTTTCTTCATTTAATATATTTATCATATTTATCTACCAAATTCTAGATGGCACAATGGAAAATTTGTGTTATTGATTATCACAAAGTGGGTTAATGATGGAAAGTCCTTGAAAATTGTAGTTTCAGCAGTGATTCATACGGGTCGCACTATACCGTCACGGATTTCACGGATTCTGCGCGTTTGAGACCTTTCATTCATCTTTTTGTTATTGTTGCGGAGGTCAATTTTTTATATCGGAAGACAATTTTATCCAAATTTTTGAAAAATCTCCAATTCTGTCACTGAATTAGGCCTTAAGTGGAACACCATGGCGTTAAAGAACCAAGTTGGTCAAAGTGAGTACATTCGACAAAGTATGTAACATTTGTAGATTTTGACGTTTTGTAGGAGGCTACAAATCAATGTTAGGATTACTCATATTTTAATCCTAATTCATTTTTCGATATCAAAATACACAAACTCAAATTATAATTACTTCCTACTTATATTTACAAACACTGAAAAGTCTACATTAAAATTATAGTGTAGAAGTGTTTATAGATTAAAACCGATTTTTGTGTAGGCGGATTGAAATCATTCTGCGGTTTTTCCGTCTACTGTTGAACTTAGTTCCTCATTAGTTTTATCCTACGATTCCTGTTTTTGTCGATTATTAACTGCCATTCATTCAGCTAGCTCTCTTTTCAATTAATTAAAAACCTACTGAAAACTTTTGTTTTCAATACTTTCACAAAATTTATTACAAAGTCACTTCACCTTAGATGATGAAGTGCGTATGTAAAATCTGTTTTTCAATGATTGAAAGCCTTTTCTTGTGTTCTGCTATACGTTTTTTAAAGGTCCTACCAGTTTGACCAATGTAAGTTTTTGGGCAGTCACCACATGTTAGTTTGTATACACAACTGTGTAAATGCGTTTTCTTTTGGCACTTGTTGTTCTTAATCATCATCATCATTCTCTTTGCCTTATCCCTATGTGGGGTCGGCTTCCCTAATTGCATTTTTCCATACAATTCTATCTTGGGTCATATCAATGTTAATCCCCTTTACCAATATGTCCTGCCCTATCGTCTCCCCCAGGTCTTCTTTGGTCTTCCTCTCCTACTCCTTCCAAGAATCTGCACTTCAGCTATTCTTCATATTGGGTGATTAATGTCTCGATGTTGAACATGACCAAACCATCTTTACCTACGCTCTCTCATTTTGGCATCAATTGGTGCCACACCTAGACTTCCCCTAATATACTCATTTCTAATTTTATCCTTCTTTGTCACTCCACTCATCCATCTAAGCATTCTCATTTCCGCCACATGCATTCGTTGTTCCTCTTTCTTTTTCACTGCCCAACATTCAGTTCCGTACATCATAGCCGGTCTTATGGCTGTTTTATAGAATTTTCCCTTCAACTTCATTGGAATTTTCCTGTCACACAGCACACCACTCGCTTCCTTCCACTTCATCCATCCAGCCCTAATTCTACTGCATGCATCTCCATCTATTTCTCCATTACTCTGTAATACCGATCCCAGGTACTTAACACGATTGCTTTTTACAATCAGTTCACCATCCAAAGATACCATTTTATTTATAGTAACTCCATCTTTAAATGAACATTGCAGATACTCTGTCTTTGTCCTACTAAGTTTTAAACCTTTTTCCTCCAGAGCTTGTCTCCACTGTTCCAGTTTTTGTTCTAAGTCTCTTTCACTATTTCCTACTAACACGACATCATCAGCATACATTAAGCACCATGGAATGTTACACTGTAGTATCGCTGTTATCTGGTCCAAAACTAATGAGAATAAATACGGACTAAGCACCGGGCCTTGGTGCAATCCTACTTTCACATGAAATTTATCAGTCTCTCCCACACCTGTCCTAACACTAGTCGTTACTCCCTCATATATATCCCTCACAATCTTTACATATTCACGAGGCAGTAACTCCTTTATTATTTTTTGAAGCGCTTGAGCCACTTTCCTGTTTGTTATTTTGGTGACCATTGCTGCTACTGTCTCCGTTGACTCTACAGGCTGTCTGTCAAATTCTTCATTTAATAAGTTGTCAAAGTACTTTCTCCATCTCTTTTTGACATCCTTTTCGTGAACTAGTATTTTATTATTTTCATCTCGGATACATTTAATCTGATTAAAATCTTTTGCTTTCTTTGCTCTCTGCTTGGCTATTTTATATATCTTCGTTTCGCCTTCCCTGGTATCAAGTTGATCGTATAGGTTTGAATACGCTTCTACTTTGGGTTTTTCTACTGCTACTTTTGCTTCCTTTTTCGCCACCATATAATTTTGAAGATATGTGTTTTTCTCTTTTCTTTTATTTTTCCTTGTATTTCGTTTGACCACCACCAAGTCTCTTTATCCTCAAACTTTTTTCCTTAAGTTTTCCCAAGTATTTCAATAGCAGTCTCTCTAATACTACTGGCCATTTTTCTCCAAATTGTATTAAAGCTTCCTTTCATGTTCCAACATATTTTGTCGACTATTCTAATATACTTGTTGTTCTTAATATATTTGCTTAAGTTGTTGTTTGTCCTGAAAGCTGGTGTTATTCCTTTCTTTCTTATTTGTTTGGCTATTTTAGTTGATATTTTGACTGCATATCGATGGTTGAAATGTAAAAGGTTGTAACCCACACATCAACTTTTTTCGGGAAGTAGAATAAACGCTCCAATTAAGTAATTTTATGAGGAATTAATCTAAATTGGTTTCACTAATTTATAGATAAATTATTGATCTACATTATTAGGTTAATTCCTCATAAAATTACTTAGAAAACTTGGTATTCTTCTACTTCCTGAAAAAAGTTGATATGTGGGTTACAATATTTTACCTTTCAACAGTCGATATGTAATCAGACAGAAGAAACTGGGGTTTTCTCTGGTGGTGGAAAGACTAATTTCAGGGCTTTCTTATACAGTTTTTGGTTTAAAATTTTGTTTATTATTTGTTTGTTGTATCGATTGTTTACTGCTATTGTGTAACCCTGGAATGCTACCTGGGGTACACTTGTATCTCAACTTTTTATGTAAGTTACACCAATTTGCAGTAGGGGGTGTGGAAAATATGAAAATAAACTTGTGGATAACAATATAATAAAATATTTTTATATACAAAATAAATTCTTAACATGTTATCTTAAGATTGTTTTTATCATAAGTTCTTAAAACATAGGTACATATATAAATATTTTACGTCAATTTTATTTGGGGTACCACTGTACCCGGTGTAGCAGGTTGAGTTTAGAAAATAAGTGTAGCAATCCAGGGTTAATGATATTATTTTGTGACATTGGAATTTCTAATCTATTGGTTAATGTGTGTAATAATGTGATCATGGCTAATCTATGTCATATATGTCATGGCCAATCTATAATCTTAGTCTATTAACGTCAATGTCCAATTTACATCATTGACCGTAACATATATATTGTTATATTTCTATTTGATATGAAAATTAAAATTTGATAATTATAGACAAAATTCAATTTAATATAAAATATTTTCAATTTTCTCAACCACGGGCATATAAATTTAGAACAACCTGTATACAACAAATTGTTATATTTAATTTTAAGAAGTGATTAAAACGATACTCGGAACAATGCGCTTAAAATAAAACTAAAGTGAAATCGAAAATAGGTCATTATCGTTGTTCTCGGAAGGTTCAATCATTAGCCGATGCTAAAGAAGACTTAGTGAAAGTAGATAATAGATCATTAAATTTTGTAATTAGTAGAAAGTAATTTTTAGAATGGGAATTAACTATTTTCTTTGAAATCCATTAAGCATATTTAGAAAGTTTAAAAATTGGTTTTGAGGAATACTGCGAATGAGAGTTGGTGGTGGAATTTTGGTTTGTGAATCTGGAAGGGATATTTAGAAAGTAGGGGAATGAATGACAAATAGAGATCAGAATGTTTTGAGCTGTCGAGAAGTGAAGTCGAGTAGTAGACGGTAGTGTTCGAGGAGTGAGAAAGTCGGTGTAGTTCCGTGAGTGTGGAGTATCTATCGTAGAACGAGAGGTAGGCCAAGTTGAGAGTAAAAGAACCTCCTTGAGCCAAGAGTTCCCGGTAGCTGATTGCAGTTTCGAAAAGGTAGAAGACAGCATCACAACAGAAGCAGGAAACGAGAGCTATACGAGTTAGTTTCAGAGGAGAACATTACTGGAAGCCAGGACGAGGTTTGATTGCAGCCAAGGACAGCAGGAAACGGGTCTTATGTGAAGACATTCTCAGTGCACCAAAAAAAAAAGGTCAGTCTCATTTGTTTGGACATGAATGTATGGGTTTTTTCGTAGTAAATACCACATTTAAAATTGAGGAAACATAATCAATAATATCAGAAAAGCTTCATCAAACTTAAATAGAATTGTTGCTGATAAATCATAATAGTTAAATGTTAATAAAAACTTTCAATTGGAAATCAAAAGGAAATAAGATTCCCATGTATAAATGTTATGTTTAAGAATAATAAGATATAGCAAATATTAAGCAGTGATTGCCATTTAAATAAAATAAACAATATTTTGATTACAATTGTAACCCATATGTGTTATTATTCTACTCTTTTCTTTCCTATCCCGATTAGGAACCATTAAGAAATACTTAGAAGCCACGTATGTAAGTAATTAATTTTATAAAAAAGCCCTGAGATTGAAAACATATTGATATGTGATCTGGTAAATTAATTAGATTATTATTAAAGCATTGATTAAATTAAATGACATATAAAATTATTATCTCATATCAATAATCAAGATCACAACAACTGTCGTCCAACGTGGAGGGCATTATAAAGTATTTCTAGTGGCAAATTTGAAGGATAGAAAGAGTAAAGCCGGTATTTGAAAATTTATATGCCTGTGGTAAAAAGTGAGATACTTACATTTGATAACATAAAATTTTAGATCTCTTTAGGTACAAATTTTACATAACTGATTTAATATTTTATTTTTACGATATTACATTTGATATATTTATTGACAATTTATAATATTTGGGTGAGAAAAAGTCGTCTTGGTAACATACTAGTAAAATTTCATATTTGGCGGGGACAGTACTTCTTGAAAACAAATGTCTGTGACAAGAAGCCAAAGCAAAGACAACAAAAAACAAAAAGAACATTCAAATCAAGAGAATAATTCAGACCAAGAAGACATTTTAGACACGACAATCATGGCATCAGAACAGCAAGAATTATCAGGAATAGATAAAATATTACGAATGATGCAACTCCAGTCACAAAGAATGGAACAAAAACTGGATGAAAATCAACGTGAAACGAAACAAGCCATGGAAGAAACATCAAAGAAAATGGATAAAAATCAGGAAGAAACATCAAAGAAAATGGATAAAGTGGAGAAAAAAATGGATGACAATCAACAGGAAAGAAAAACAAGTCACCGAAAACAGGACGCAACAGAATGTCGGAGAAAGAAGAGAAATGGTTATACATAGCACAGATGACGTGAAGATAAGGTTTGGCGGGGATGTAAGAAGATTACACCCAGTGCCGTTCATAAATAGCCTGAAAAAGAAAATACAGCACATCGGAAATTTCGAAACAGCAAAAGAAACTATCAGAAACCATCTCAAAAATGAAGCAAGCCTATGGTTCGATTGCAAAGAAGAAGAATTTGACAGTTGGCAAGAATTTGAACAAAAATTTTTGAATTATTTCTGGGGAAAAGTCCAACAATTGGAAATTAACAAGGAATTGCAAAATGGGAAATACAATGATAGGATGGGTATATCAGAAAGGACATATGCATTACAAATTTACTATAACGCAAAACATTTACAATATAATTACTCATCGGAACAATTAGTCGAACTGATTGCAAGACATTTCGAAGAAACGCTGGAAGACCATATCACATTGCAAAACTACAAAGACATAGATAGTTTATGCCAATTCCTACAAATAAGAGAATTGCGTTTAAGAGAAAGAAAATCAAGAAGGTCGCGAGAAGATTACAGGCCCCGAGAAACACAGGAGTACAGAGATAGAAATGAAAATAGGAGGGACGATACAAGACGAGATTTTAATCCCAGAAGGGAAAACGAAAATAGAGACAACGGAAGAGGAAATTATGAACAAAGAAAGAGGCAATGGAATGAGGACAGAAATCGAGAATACCAGAATAGAAACACCACACGCTCAAATCAAGAAAACAGAAATAATGGTAGACAAAATGAACAGGGATATCGAGAAAACCGAAACAGATCCGACAGACCAAGAGAAAATAGAAGAGAAGTAAATAATACCCAGACAGATGAATATGACGGAGAGAGACATTATGACGAAAATATAAACAACGATGAGCAACCGGCGTTTTTTCACGACGGCGCTCACTAAAAACCAAAAATCAAACAGGAATTTTTTGTAACCCCAAGGAGTTTATTAAATTGGCAAGAAACAACGAAAAGAAAAATGGAGTTAATTTAAAATTTGTGGATGGATTTATCAACGAGAAACCAATTAAAATTATGATAGACACTGGATCTGAAATAACATTGGTCAACAGAAAACTAATAGAAGAAGTTAACTTAACAAATTTAATTTACAAAATACCTAGGGTAAATTTAGTGGGCGCAAACAAACGGACATTGGCAACTATAAATGAAGGCATACGAGTAATGGTACGACTGGGTAAGAAGATGTATGCACTACAATGTGTAATAATGCCAAACATGTCACATGACATGATAGTAGGAGTTGACGAATTGGCAGAAAAACATGTAGTGATAGATTTTAAAAATAATACGATGAATCTAACAGAAGAAAAAGAAGAAGAACAGAACAAGGAACAGGAGAAACAAAATACGGACGAATCAGGTAAAGAACAAACAGTGGAAATGAATTTGGCAACGAAGCAAGGACAAAGAAGAAAAGGGAGAAAAAGTCAGAAAAAGACAAAAGAAAATGAAACCTGTGGCTCCTCAAAAGAAGAGTTGAGCCCAGAAGAAAAAAAATTGAGAGTATCAAAAGCAAAAGAAAACTGGGATTCCTCAAAAGAAGAGACGAGCTCAGGAGAAGAAGAAATAAAGCTAACAAATGAAAGCGAAAAAGATATGATCGAAACAGTGGCATTTGAAGAGGAGGCATATGAAAACGAGGATGCAGAATACACGGTAAAAGTATGTGAAAAATCTGAGGAAAAAGACAGAAGATTGATATGGGAAAAAGGGAAAGACAACATAATAGCCGACACTCTAACACAGGATGAGGACACTGAAAATAAGGAAACAATTACTCTACAGGTGGGACTAATTAGAGTAATACAAGAAGAAGGGGTATAAGACGTAGATTAAAGTAAGGAAATATACAGGGAGTTGGTTTTGCCCTCGAGAAAATTTATTTAAAAATGCAGATAAATTTTATCGAATACAAGGCGGGAATTTGTTATATTTCTATTTGATATGAAAATTAAAATTTGATAATTATAGACAAAATTCAATTTAATATAAAATATTTTCAATTTTCTCAACCACGGGCATATAAATTTAGAACAACCTGTATACAACAAATTGTTATATTTAATTTTAAGAAGTGATTAAAACGATACTCGGAACAATGCGCTTAAAATAAAACTAAAGTGAAATCGAAAATAGGTCATTATCGTTGTTCTCGGAAGGTTCAATCATTAGCCGATGCTAAAGAAGACTTAGTGAAAGTAGATAATAGATCATTAAATTTTGTAATTAGTAGAAAGTAATTTTTAGAATGGGAATTAACTATTTTCTTTGAAATCCATTAAGCATATTTAGAAAGTTTAAAAATTGGTTTTGAGGAATACTGCGAATGAGAGTTGGTGGTGGAATTTTGGTTTGTGAATCTGGAAGGGATATTTAGAAAGTAGGGGAATGAATGACAAATAGAGATCAGAATGTTTTGAGCTGTCGAGAAGTGAAGTCGAGTAGTAGACGGTAGTGTTCGAGGAGTGAGAAAGTCGGTGTAGTTCCGTGAGTGTGGAGTATCTATCGTAGAACGAGAGGTAGGCCAAGTTGAGAGTAAAAGAACCTCCTTGAGCCAAGAGTTCCCGGTAGCTGATTGCAGTTTCGAAAAGGTAGAAGACAGCATCACAACAGAAGCAGGAAACGAGAGCTATACGAGTTAGTTTCAGAGGAGAACATTACTGGAAGCCAGGACGAGGTTTGATTGCAGCCAAGGACAGCAGGAAACGGGTCTTATGTGAAGACATTCTCAGTGCACCAAAAAAAAAAGGTCAGTCTCATTTGTTTGGACATGAATGTATGGGTTTTTTCGTAGTAAATACCACATTTAAAATTGAGGAAACATAATCAATAATATCAGAAAAGCTTCATCAAACTTAAATAGAATTGTTGCTGATAAATCATAATAGTTAAATGTTAATAAAAACTTTCAATTGGAAATCAAAAGGAAATAAGATTCCCATGTATAAATGTTATGTTTAAGAATAATAAGATATAGCAAATATTAAGCAGTGATTGCCATTTAAATAAAATAAACAATATTTTGATTACAATTGTAACCCATATGTGTTATTATTCTACTCTTTTCTTTCCTATCCCGATTAGGAACCATTAAGAAATACTTAGAAGCCACGTATGTAAGTAATTAATTTTATAAAAAAGCCCTGAGATTGAAAACATATTGATATGTGATCTGGTAAATTAATTAGATTATTATTAAAGCATTGATTAAATTAAATGACATATAAAATTATTATCTCATATCAATAATCAAGATCACAACAATATGTACACATTATCTCATGTATCTCATATATCAAATTGACTTGCTACAATTCAAAAATTTTTTTTTGTAAACGTAGTCAATACATTTTTGAATCTTGAATCTTTGAATCTATGTAACATGCTATGGCAGGCTGCCAATTTCAATATTCTTCAAACTGGTAGAACCTTTAAAAATGTATAGCAGAACACAAAAGGGATTTTCATTAATAGAAAAACAGATTCTACATATGCACTTCAATTTCTAGTTCTAGATCATAATCATTCTTTTAACCCATTCAGTGCCAATGACGTTAAGTAACGACATACTTTGCCATTTTCTAGCGCCACTGAGCTAATCTAGCATTTTCATATGTCATAAGTAAATTTACGCTCTGCACCTGCATAAGCGATTGACGCGCAGTGAAAACCCCAGGTTACAGCATGGCATTTCAAATTCTTGTCTTGTTCTTTTACATTTATCTTATTGAGTAATAATTTGGATACAGTCGGAAAAATAAAAGAATACCCATGAACGATCACATCAATCACTTATTTTGTTGTCTTTTTCTATAACAAACGTTTGTTATTTATAGAAAAAGACAGAAAATACAAAATAAGTGATTGATGTGATTGTTGATCGTTCATGGGTATTCTTTCATTTTTCTGACTGTATATGTGGAGGAAAGGCATGTATTTGTAACAATTTAATCTACAAAGATCAAATAAGATGCAACAGATGTGCTTATATTTGAATATTTAACATTTGTTATTGATTACATAATTGTAATTAATAACAAATGTTTTATATTTTGTAGAAAATGTTAAGTATATGTTCTCCGAGAGAAGTGAATCATTTTCATATTTTTTTCTTGATTTGACCTTTAACATTTGTGTATCTTATAATAATTATCCATGATACAATTGCTTGGAGATGCAATAGAATGAAACATTGAATAAACATGAAAGGTATTGATTAAAAAAAGTGAATGGGAAATTTTATCGGCTTTGGAAAAGCTTGCCTTTTGTATGGCCAATAAATAGGAAAGGAAAATGTAAGGAAAGGAGAAATTCATACTATAATAAATCATAGAACACAAATTTTTAATAATTATTATCTAAAATTTGTCCAAAAACCTAGAACAATCCATAAAGATGCTCTTCTATCACTGTAACATTGAAACATTGTAACACTGTAACTATAACATTAACTGTAACATTGTAACACTGAAAAAAGACATATAAAGTAACTTAAGTCAGAAAATAAACAAGTACTTAAGAGGCAACAGTAGCGATCAACAGGTAGCAACAAACGCGGTCCAAGATTGCAGCTGTAATTTTGAATATTTTGTCGAGATGTTTGGCACACATATTCGTAATATAATAAAGAATGTCGGTACAGAGCCCAATTTGAGAAATATGTTAGTATGAGGAAATTACTCTACCTATAACTAAATAAAATATTGCAAAAAGGAGCCTGTACCGCCATTAAGAAGAATGAAAAAATAAACTTTCTTCAAATAAACTTTTTTATCCCATGCCTAGATTTTTTGTGTCATATTGAACCTAGTAAAATTTTTTATCTCTAACAAGAAATCGAACATATTATAACTAAATAACTGATTAGTGAACATAGAGAAAGTGTCACTGTCATTTTGACAAACCTGCGTCAGATGCAAGGGCGGTCATATATCTTAATTCAGGGGGGGGCCATTTTGTACAATTAGATATTAGCTCTCAATTTCAATACAGACACAAAACGCAGAATGGGATGTTTTATATATTGAAAAGAGAAAATAACAATAACTCGAATGAAATGAAATTATAAACAAAAAACTAATACTCTACATGACGAACTCTATGTTTCGGCTCACTCCACTTTTAGCGAAATGTTCTATTATATTGTCTTCGTTAATAACAATGTCCTTGTGGACATGCATTAGTGCAAGGCCAGTTAACCGTTCTTCACCCATATTGGCCCTCAGCCAACTCTTAAGTCTTCTCAGTCCTGAAAAACTCCTCTCTGCAGATGCAACACTTACTGGAAGAGTACACAATATTTTTAAAATTTTATTAATGATTGGATACATCATTTCATCACATTGTATGAGAGCATTTAGATCATCGCTCGGAATTTCCGATTCTTTGCTGTGTTTCCATCTCATTTTCCATAAATGTAGCTCTGCAATAAAAGTTGACTTCAGCACGTCTCTAACTGTCTCAAACAAACTTCCATATTTTGCAATCAAAATTTCTACGGCGGAATGGATGTCATCTTCATTTGAATGAATTAATATAGCAGGAACACATATTTGCAGATTAAATACATCCATGGTTTCTTGCTGGAAACGACACTCAATGTCGGAAATGATACTTTCAAGTAAAGGAATATATATCGTTATTCGAAAGTATTCTGTGGAGGAATGAATATCTGGATTAGGTCGATTTTTCATGAATTTATTCACTCTTGGAATACATAAATCTATATTCAAATTTTCTAGACATGGCATTATTTCTTTAAGCAAAGCATTGAAATTTGTTTCTGCATTGTTGCGTTTGTCTTTCAAAACAAGCAGCCTATTTAGAACAGCATTCTGTGTAGAGCTTATAGCCAAATTTTTTGTTTGCAATAATTTGCTCAGAGGTAACGTTATTGCGAGTACTTCATTTAGACAAAACAAAGTGATAATAAAGCTGCAATTTGATGAGATCGCAAGTATATGCGTCCTAGCTTTACTGGAAGATTCTCTTTCGTTCCATTCGGAAATCAAATTCAAAGCTTGCAAAATTTTTTCAATCGATGCTTTAAACTGCAGAACGGAGTCGTGCCGTTCTACCCATCGTGTTTCACACAATCCAGAGAGCTGATCACCCAATGTTTGTTTGAGGACATAATTGCGTTTAGAAGAGGCTTTGAAAAAAGATATTATTTCCTTCATTACCCCTACAGCATTTCTCACACATTGAACGTTTGATGATTTCGACAAACTCAAATTTAAAGCATGATTGAAACATGGACATCGTACAGCTATATTCATTTCTTTTTGAATTTCTTGGACGGCTCCTTGTTGTTTTGATGTCATTACGCTGCATCCGTCTGTACAAATTCCTACACAATTTTCCAATGGTAAACGAAATTTTTGAACTTGTTTTATCACTGATTTTCCTAAAATAGTACCATTCAAAACCGGTTCCAACGTATCGGGACTGAGCTCATAGTTCTCAGAATGACAATCTATGAATGACACAAAATCCTCCCGCACGTTGTTACCTTCTAAGTATCTAATAACAATCGACATTTGGGAAACATGTGCTATGTCAGTAGTTTCGTCAAACATAATGCTGTAATATTTAGCATCACTAATTTTTTTCACGATAACAGACAAAATTTCGTCTTCAATCAACATTCAATCAACTCATTTTGCGTTCTTTTGCTAATATATGTGGCACGTGACGACGTGTTTCTTAAATGCTCTTCTAAAGTTTTGTCTTCTGCTTCGATTCTGAATCGAAGAAGCTCTCGGAAGTTTCCCTCATTATTTGTCACATTGCTTTCTTCTAATAATGGCCCGTCATCTCTATGGCCACGGAAAGGTATACATTGTTTGGCTAAAAAAATTATAGATCGAATGATTGGTTTGAGCCGATTTCGATTATCCTCTATCTGCCTGGCTCGAGCACTATCTATCAAATTTCTTATATCTAAAGATCGGTTTTCGTAACATTTTATAAAATTATCGCTCGATAAAACCGCTTCAATGTGATATCGATTTGTATTATGTTTATCTAGCACACCATCCATTCCAAATAATTTTGCAAACTTGTTGCTTTATTTTTACCACCTGAATTTGCGAAGATAGCACAGTGCTTACAAAAAAGTCCTTTCTTCAAGTCCGAAAACGCAATCCAGTTATATTTTTGGAGATGATCGTATCTCAAGTACCGCTTAACTAACTTGTTATTTTTGTTATGTTCTGAAAATGGAAATGAGTAGTTTTTTTCCGGAACCCACGTATTTTTCAAATAATTATATTTTTGAAAGTCTCCCAAACCACTCAAACCATCAACAACTCGACCAATGTCGTAGTTACTAACTTCATTGGACTTTTCTACAGCGACTTGCTTTAGAGTATTTTCATTATTAACTGATGTTTGTAATGTTGATACTGTTGTAAGTCGTTCTGGCACTACGAGATTCTGTTGAGAAGACGATGAGGAAGATGACCGGGATGACCCATTATCACCCACATCTTTAATTACTTTCTTCGGATCAACAGAAAAATACGAATTCAACGTATTCGTATTGTTTGCCCTCTTCATTTTCTGAAAAAAAAAAAGAACATTTGTGATTCCGGCCAAACGAGAGATGGATATGCCCAGGTTTTTTAATTTGAGCCTAATAATAATTTGCAGTCACTTTTCGTTCAAATCGGAATCTATTAACTTTTGTATTTCGAAATAGCATCCTATATAGCGAACATCTGGGCTGGACGAGAGAAAACTGCAGAGTATTATTTACTCATTGCTGATGTATTCGTTCCGTTAGCAAACAGAAAATTATTCCTAACCTATCTATGGATTTTTACTCACCTGTCACCCTGGAATAAAATGATGATTACAATCCGGCAATATATATAGTGCACTGCACCTATGTCACCTCTATAACTACGATACGATAGTGTATATCGGGTAGACGATAGATACTTCAGAACGTTCAAATTTCTACACAATACACAACGATATAACTTCCATAAAAAAATATGTACATAGGCATTCTTATGTTTCTGTTTCTACACTGGACGTCGCCGGTGTCGGGATTCGCGCGGGAGGCGATGCACTTGCATTGGCGTAACCAGAGTTGAAGAGACAGGCATTATGATTAATTATCATTATTACAGATTGCAGTATCTAGGTATTTCAAAATCCGTATGTGAATCCATTCAAAATAATTAATTTACAGAGTAAATAATTTAAAATATATTAACATAACATTATCCTGTGTTACTAGACAAGTTTATTTAAGGTGCATTGCCACCTTTGGGGGGGCCATGGCCCCCATGCCCCCCCCCCCCCTTATGACCGCCCTTGGTCAGATGTCTGTTCTGTTATCTGCATAGGGATTATGAACACTGTACGGCGCTACGAACAGAAATATGACGCAGGTTTGTCAAAATGACAGTTACACTTTTTCTATGTTGACTAATCAGTTATTTAGTTATAATATGTTCGATTTCTTGTTAGAGATAAAAAATTTTACTAGGTCCAATATGACACAAAATCTAGGCATGGGATAAAAAAGTTTATTTGAAGAAAGTTTATTTTTTTGTTCTTCTTAATGACGGTACAGGCTCCTTTTTGCATTTTTTTTTAGTTATAGAGTACTTTCCACATACTAGATAACATATTTCTCAAATTGGGCTCTGTACCTCCATTCTTTATTATATTACGGATATGTGTGCCAAATATCTCGATAAAATATTCAAAATTACAGCCGCAATCTTGGACCTCGTTTGTTGCTACCTGTTGATCGCTACTGTTGCCTCTTAACTATTCGAAATAAGGCTTAGAGGTGTATTTAATATTGGCACTAATTAAATAGTAGATAAAACTCTACAAACAAGAAATATCATAACACATAAGTACTACTTGTTGCTTTCTGACACCTTCAACATTATTATTTGTTTCTTTTAATATTTTTTAATGTTAATTTATTTCCACTTAGAAATCATGAATGAAGTCATCAAGCACAAGCCCACCAAGAAGAATGGGCCAACTCCAGGACAGCAAGCCCATGGGGTAGAATGGAGGATCCTTGTGGTTGACCAGCTTGCCATGAGGATGGTTTCAGCATGCTGTAAAATGCATGATATATCAGCAGAAGGCATTACATGTAAGTATTCAGCCTATTTATTGGTTATGTTCACATATTTGTACCACTATTTTTTGTTCTCTATGGAATTTTTTAGAGGTTTTAACAGTTTGATATAAAGACATTCAATTATGTTATGCAAGAGAATAAAATTAATAAAAAAAACTGTTGATAAATTGTACATATGTGTTTTCGTTCAAGTGGTTGAAGATATTATGAAGAAAAGGGAACCGCTTGGTACCATGGAAGCTGTGTACTTGATAACACCTTCAGAAAAGTCAGTTCATGCTCTTATGAATGACTTTGAACCACCAAGACAGATGTACAGAGGGGCACACGTGTTTTTTACAGAAGGTAAGCCATTTACAGTTTGTACTGACACTGTTGTGGTGTTGAGTAGTAGTTTAGTTCATCATCATCAGTGGCGTCACAGCTCTATGAGCTAAAGCCTTCTTCAGAACAATCCTACATTCGCTCCTGTCTCTGGTAGTAGTTTAGTTGCTGATATAAAATTGAAATGGACATACCGGGTGGTGAATCGGAAAACGGGCCATAGGAAACTCAATGTAAAATTCTAAACTGTTGAATTCCTGCTTCCCTAATTATGTTACATCAAAAGTCATGAGAAGTTATTTGTAGAGGATTGAAATCTGTATTAAAAACAGAAGTTACAATTGTTCTACGATTTAAACACATTCCAAAATTTTGAAAAATATAATGTATTTACCGCAGTAGGTATGTGTGGGTATGTTAGGCCACACGTTACTATTTAACTGACAGTGAGCACATTATTGACTGAAGAAAATATCTTTATTATTAATATTTTCTCCTTAACTAAGGGTATCTTATCAACTTTATTGTGTTTTAAACAAAAAATGATAAAATAATTAAAAAAATTGACAGTTCTAATTGTTAATATAATAAATTCATTGTCAACAAATGCAATCTTATACACATTATTGTATTGTGTGTGGCCTAGCTTTGGCGTATTACTCTGAAAATTGTATTATATTTTTACAAAATTTTGAATAATTATTGTTCATAGAACAATATTAACAGTTGTTTTCAATAGAGAATTCAATTCTCTACAAATAGTTTCTGATGACTTTTGATGTAAAATAATTAGGGAAGCAGGAATTTAACAGCTTAGAATTTTACATTGAGTTTCCTATGGCCCGCTTTCCAATTCACCACCCGGTATACAGGGTGAGGTTTTAGTGCAACATTGTCGATAATTCCATTATGGAACAGAATATCCACAAAAAGTTACTTAGAAAAATAGTAGGCAATGATATTCTTCCAGCTTGGAGGCTTCAGGAATATTTGTCAATGATTTGTGTTAAACTTAATTTTAAATCTAGAATAAGTTGTTTACCTTATTATGTAAAATGATTATGAGTGTTTATTTCATAGTGATTTCAAAATAAAAATGGTCATACTTCATTAAATACCCTGCATAGTAGTGATACCTCAAGCCTCCTATATCCCTGACTAATAGGTCTGGATCCCGCGTATGAAAAAAAATTGATTAATAGCAAGCTGAAAATTTTTTAATAGCTTAAGGGTGTCTATTCGGACAAACTTTGATGTATGGGAACACTGGAACAGGGGAAGTTTTAATTGTGAAACAGGTTAAAAATTTGGAACGTCAGACTACTAAGACGTCCCATGTATTTTGTCGGACAGAACTTCTAATTAATTTGTTACCCTTTCAATAAACTGTCCTGCAAAAATCAGACTGCTATGTATTACCAACTGGGCATTTTAATGAGTGGAACACGTAAAACATGTCAAATGACAGGAATTATGACAGGTGACAAATAGCAGTCTGATTTTTGCATGAGTTTAATGAAAAGGTAACAAATCAATTGGAAGTTCTGTCCGACAAAATACATGTGGCGTTTTCGTGGTCTGACGTTCCAAATTTTTAACCTGTTCCACAATTAAAGCTTCCCCTGTTCCAGTGTTCCCATACATCAAAGTTTGTCCAAGTAGACACCCTTAAGCTATTAACAAATTTTCAGCTTGCTATTAATCATTTTTTTCATACGCGGGATCCAGACCTATAACTTTTTTGGATATTCTGTACTATAATGGAATTATTGACAAATGTCACACTAAAAACTTACCCTCTATATGCATGTATTTATTAAAAAATCTATTGGATAGTGCCGAAGAAAAAAATATTGTATAAAAATATAAGAGATTGTTAATGAACTATAACAATTTATAAAATAAGTACAGGAAACTGTATTTTTTTCACAATTCAATTAACATTTTCTACTGCCAAGAGGGTTGCTGTTAGTATAGAAGATTCTGTTTTATGAGGTACCTATTTTATTTAAATAAAATACAAACCATAACAATCTGGTATTGGGAATTTTGTGTTATATTTGGAGATTTTGTATATTATTTTGATGTAATACCTAATAATAAAATATGGTTTTTTGATGTTGGAAATCCCATTGATAATAAAAATGTATAATACTAATTTTTAACCATCTAAAAAGTGATTTTTATTGAATTGAAAATTGGCGTTGATAGAAATTATATTTTACATTTACATATTTTAGTTCTGTTTAATTTCTGCTTTATAAAATAAAACATTGAAGAACACTGTTTTTGTATTTATTGCCGGAAAATTCATTGGCAGATTAACATAACAGAAGATAGGCCAGTAAAAAAATTCACTGAAAATTCTTCTTCAGGTTTTAGAAGGTTATAAAAGGTATATGAGGATAGCTGAAATCTTTGAAGACGTGCTGCTGATCTTGCTTAGTTTTTTTAACAATCATAAAAAGTGAAAACAATAATTTTTATCTATAAAACGTTTCTTATACATTTTAGAGAAAAAAGTTCTTTACTTAATTTTGAGAGTTTCCAAATTAAAATACATAAACAATTGACCAAGATAATAGAAATATAATTTTAAGAAAACAATTATAGTATCTTGGTTCCTATTGGTCACAGAAGGTTTTTTTTTAAATTATGTTTTTTCACCATCTTTTCAGTGAGCCTACTTACAAGCGCGTATCATAAAAAATATGTTATTATAAATGTTTGTAAGCTAAAAAGCCAGCCCTTTTTCAAACAGTTTTTTTATTTAATAAAAATATTGATAAAAGGTTGAAACTTTTTTAATGTGTTAAATTTGAAGCCTCAAATAATCAATTGTGATCTGCTAAATATCTCTAGAGTCACTGCTTGGGCAAGTACAGTATTTGTTTAAATAATCGATATTTGAGATAAACAAATTGAATAATGTACAAATTATTTGATCCATCTAGCTGAGATTTAGCCCACTTATTAATTACATAATTTCAAGTAGTTATGTTACATGTCATTATTCAAAAAACAAAGTTATTAACATTTAGAAATTACTGCAAAAAAAGAGATTTTTACAATTATCTGGGTCAATTGTTTATGTATATTAATTTAGAAACTCACATGTTAAAGAACTTTTTAAGATATACGGTATGCGGCAAAATAAACAGTACTGAAATTCGCATGCTTCCAATTTGTATGTGTCATGCGCCAAAACGTACTGAGTGGTTTCAGAATGTCGTTATAACGTATGTGAAGGTCGTGATAATGTTAGGTGCTTCAGAATGGTTCTCAGTTTGGCAGAAAAAAATTTTAATGCGGAGTAGTATTTTCGGTCATACGGAAAAGGTCACGAAAACGGTATAAACTTAAAATCAACAATAGTTTCAGCAGGACGGGACAACCTGTCGCACTGCCAGGGAGTCTCTTCGAATACTACGCTTTCATTTTGGTATTTGCCACTCACCAGAACTAACGCCACCAGATACGTACATATGGGCAATGCTGAAGGAGTCAGACAAATTCACCATCCGCCATTTCGGAATTCCGGACTAGAATTAAAGATGTTTTCGTGCCAGAGGCAGTAGCGAATCTAGAAATTTGCCTTGGAAGGGGAAATTTGCGTTTGGGGGAACTTCCAATGAAAAACCAACCAAAAGACATAAAAAAGATTACATAAAAGACCTAAATAATAACTTATAGGCATTAAGTTCTCTTAATATTCCTAACTAGCTTGTTTATTGGGTTGAATTTGTCTTCCTGTGGTTTCGGTTTCATATTAGCTAATATATTTTTATGTTTGAACAATTTTGTTCTTTAATTTTGGGCCTCGTTAGGGGGGGGGGGAAATTTCCTCATTTTTGCTCCCCGTAGATCCGCTAATGGCTAGAGGACATCTTTAAAATCTGTTTTATCGGGAATGTGCGTGGTCGTGAATAATGTTTGCAATGCTATATCACGTGTACTAGATATATAAATAAACATAAACATTTCAATATTCGTTTCAGTGCTGTTTATTTTGCCGCATACTGTACAACTTTTATTTGAACCATTTTTCTCTAAAATTCATAAGAATCGTTTTATAGTCAAAAAATAATTTTTTCACTTTTATGATTGTTAAAAACAAAGCAAAATCAGCTGTACATTTTCACGGATTTGTCATAAGCTACCCCTCATATATGTTTTTTTTATCTGAAATCGATAATTTTTTCACACAGACAAAGACATAAATCTGGAATAACCATACAACATAATACCTTTTCTCGATTTGTATATTGTACAAAAACTCATGAAACGAGAAGTTGACAGCAAAAACATTAGAAATAGATAATACAGGCTGTAGTGCAGTGGCGGATCTAGCTATTTGTCTTGGGGGATGGGGACTTCCCATGAAACACCAACCAAAAGACATAAAGAAGATAAACCCAAACTACATAAAAGACGTAAATAATAACCTATATGCATTAAGTTCCCCTAATTTTCCTAACTAGCGGGTTTATTGGGTTGAATTTGTCTGTCTGTGGTTTATGTTTCATGTCAGCTAATACAGGGTGCGCCAAACCTCTGGTTTTCTTTGATTACGGGTAAACTATGGGATATACAAAAAATGTTTTTAACAAAACTAATGTATATCAAAACCGTCTATATAATTTAAAATTATTTTCGATTATACAGGTGAGTCAGAACGACGGTATGAACCAAAGTTGTATTTTTTTAAATGGAACACCCTATATATTAAATCATTTTTGAATATAGTTTTTAAAAGTATGAAAAATTTGTATAAGGTCTTATAGGCCTAAAGTTAATAATTTTCGAAATATTTACATTTTTATTGAGAAAAATGGTAATATTTATAGGGCTGTGGATTATGTTTCCAAGGTAATAAAAATTTAAGTGGTTGGTCAAAGTTTTTATAATATAGTGTCATTTTTAAATAATTTAATATCTTTTATTTATAGCCATAAAATATACAGTGTGATCACTATTTGCAAATTCAAAATTTTCTCATTTTTTTTTAAATTGAGCACCCTGTATATTGGTATTGCATTTTGTAGTAAATATTACAACCTTTCTTTTGGTATAAGGTTGTATGTACATAGCGTGTTTGGTTTTGTAAATATTTAAAAAAAACTATAGATTTTACGTTTCGCGGATATTTTATATCCGCGATAATTTTAGTTAAATTTTTTTGCAAAAAAAATTTATATTCTTATTTTAGAAACATACTATAAAATATCAAAGATGAAAATAAAAACGTAATTAAAGATTAAAATAAAACGTATGCAAGTGCAACTTAATTGAATTTAATAACTTTAAAATTATGTTACAAACAATTTTTTACCATACTAATAAGTAATTATAATGGATAAATTAATTATTAAATTAAACAACCAATTTTAAAATCTACCCTAGAAATTTTTCTACCCTAGTAACTTTATTGTGCCCAATTTTGTTAGTTAAATTGTATTTACAAGTAAGATCAGTTAATACCTTTTTAATTTACCAAGATCTTGAGAACGTATAATGTATGCTTTGAAACAAATGAACGTTATAGAAGTATATTATGAAGTAAATAGTATCTATGTAGTCGTGTCACAAAAGCTGGTAATAATTTCTAATGGTTTCGCACAAAACAAATGTCATATCCATCAATTGTTCGGTTGAAAAATTAAAATTTAAAATATAAAAAATTGTTACAAAGATTTCAACTACAAAAGTATTGCCAGCTTTTGTGACACCAGTTAATAATATTTATATTAATAAATAATTTGGCTAATACATTTAACATTCATTTGTTTCAAAGCATACTTTATAATTATGTTCTCAAGATGTAAGTAAATTTAACAGGTAAATTAAAAGTTTAACTGATCTTACTCGTAAATACAATATAACTAACAATTAATTTGGTACAGGAAAGTTGCTGTGGTAGAAAAATTACTAGGTAAGTAACTAGGTAGTATAACTAATTTATGCATTCATTAGTAGGGTAAAATATTTTTTGTAAAATAATTTTAAGTTATTACATTCAATTGAATTGTACTAATATACGATTTATTTTAATCTTTTATTACGTTTTTATTTTCATATTTGATATTTTGATGTATGTTTCTAAAACCATATTATAATTATTTTTTTTTTGCAAAAAAATTTTTTAATAAAAAATCCGCAAAAACCTAAAATCTATAGTTTTTTTTTAAATATCTACAAAACAAAACATGCTAGGTACATACAACCTTATACCAAAAGAAAGGTTGTAATATTTACTACAAAAGGCAATACTAATATACAGGGTGTCCCATTAAAAAAAATGAGAAAATTTTGTATTTGCAAATAGTGATCACACTGTATATTTTATGGCTATATGTCAAATATGTTAATTTATTTAAAAATAACAGTATACTAAAAACACTTTGACATGTCATTTAAATTTTTATTACCTTCAAAGCCTAATTCACAGCCCTTGGAATATTACCATTTTTCTTAAAAAAGGTGTAAATATTTCGAAAATTGTTAACTTTAGGCCTATAATACCTTATATAAATTCTTAATATTTTTAAAAAATATATTCAAAAATGATTTAATATATAGGGTGTTCCATTTAAAAAAACACAACTTTGGTTCGTACCGTCGAGTTGACTCACCCTGTATAATCGAAAATAATTTTAAATTATAGACGGTTTCGATATACATTAATTTTGTTAAAAACATTTTTTTGTATATCCCATAATTTAGCCGTAATCAAAGAAAACCAGAGGTTTGGCGCACCCTGTATATTCTAATGTTTTAACAATTCTTTAATTTTGAACCTTGTTGGGGGAATTTCTCCATTGCCCCTCGATCCGCACTGCTGTAGTGGCATTTGTTAACAAATTCTTTTAAAACTTACAAAAACAGTGTTTACGGTGTTTTGTTTGATACATTTTTTATTTATTTATTATTATTTATTCTTTTGTTTTCTTCAGCGTGTCCAGACCAATTATTTAGTACCTTGTGCCACCACCCTGTAGCAAAGTTTATTAAAACCCTAAAAGAAATCAACATAGCATTCATTCCGACTGAGTCACAGGTATTGACAATTGCTTAAAATCACCTAAAGGTATGCTTCTTGGTTTTCACGTTCAAATACTAACCTACTAACTCAGTCTTTGTCTGCTCTTGTATATTCGCCTTTTCCTGCTAACATTATGAAAAATGTAATATCTGTGCGATTTTGTTTAAATGTGGTCTGAATTGTTGTTTTGTCTAACAGTATGCCCGGAGGAACTGTTCAATGAGCTGTGCAAGTCTTGTGCGGCCAGAAAAATTAAGACTCTTAAGGAAATCAACATTGCGTTCTTGCCGTATGAGTCTCAGGTGTGTTTCTTCGTAAAAACGTCTACAAAATGATGCGAAATCCCTTCTCCTCCTTTTTCTAATACTCGAGCTCCTTAATTATAGAAAACATTACTTTAACATGAAGAAGTACTCAACTCTCTAAGATGAACCACAATTATTTTATGAAAAAACTTAAAGGTTAAAATATTGGACGCGTTTCGGCTTAACACGAGCCATCATCAGTAATTACAGGAAACAAAACGACCAACAGGAAGGAGAAAGAATCGATTAGGTTCAATTATATTAAAATAAATTAGAAATGTTATAATGATTTACATTTTGTGCTTCTGGAAAAGTGGTTGGTAGAGAAAGACTTTATAAACGTGTTCTCCTAGTAATCTTCGTTATCCTCCAGAAGAACACGTTTTTAAAGTCTTTCTCTACCAACCACTTTTCCAGAAGCACAAAATGTAAATAATTGCAACACGTCTAATTAATTTTAACCTGATTGAGCCTAATCGATTCTATCTTCTTCCTGTTGGTTAGTTTTGTTTCCTGTAATTGCTGATGATGGCTCGTGTTAAGCCGAAACTCGTCCAATATTTTAACCTTTAGGTTTTTTAATAAAATTATTGTGGTTCATCTTAGAGTTAAGGGGCTATCCTAGTGTAAAAGTATGAAATTCATATACTTTTTTGGGAATGTCTAAAATAAAAAGTACTGTACCAATTGTTTTGAAAATTTGCACGAGCATTTATTATAAAAAGAAGTGCATACAGAAGAATTTTCATAAAAAATATTGAAAATTAAATGATTTATGCGCCATCTACTGGCAACGTGAAAATAAAAACAGCTCCACTGCTAAAGTGATTGGGACTAATAGAGATCCTGAAATATAAAATTTCAAAGTGATTATTGAAGTATAAGTTATTTCCTATACCATCAACTAGAATTTTTGAAAAATATTAAATTTTGTAAAAATGACCAAGTATTGAATATTTTTTAATTAGCTAAAACATTTTCAGTTTCAAAAACTGCCAAATTGACATTTTTTATCCGATTAAAAAACCCCTGCCCTAGTTGATGGTATAGAATATAGAAAATAACTTATAATTCAATAATAACTTTGAAATTTTATATTTCAGGATCTCTATTAGTTCCAATCACTGCAGCAGTGGAGCCCAGGCGCGGATACAGAGGGGGGTCAAGGGGTCCATAGACCCCCCTATTGTATTTAGTTTATAAGTATTTTTTTATTATTTATTATTGTTTTGTGTCAACCAGAGCTCAATTCTTTTGATACCATAGGTATCTGAGATGACTGAATTTTATCCTTAGAGTAAGTGTGAGTCGTATGGCTAAATCTGGACAATAAAATATTTGCGGTACGTCTGACCCCCCTATTATGAATTTCTAGATCCGCGCCTGAGTGGAGCTATGTGTTTATTTTCACGATGCCAGTAGGTGGCGCATAAATCTTTTAATTTTCAATATTTTTTTTATGAAAATTGTTTTACGTGTACTTATCTTTATAATAAATGCTCATGAAAATTTTCAAAACAGTTGGTACAGTACTTTTATTTTATAAATTCCCAAAAAAATATATGAATTTCGTACTTTTACACTAGGATATTCCCTTAAGTACTTCATTACCTCTACACCACATATGAGAATAATAGATACTTCCTTTCATATTACTTTAACATGTTACTAAAAAACACTTTTATTTAAAGATTCTTTTGAAGTCACAGATGACTTGAAATCTATTATATATCATTTTTTTGTTAGAGATAATACTATAGTATAATAGTTAATAGATGTACCGCAGACGACTAACTAATTATAAAACACATTTTGAATTGAACAGATCATGATTTTGAAATAAATTTCAACATTTTGTAGACGTTTTTCCTGGTACTAATGCTTTTTGTTGTGTTTTTGTAGTCGGTAGCATTTTTTGTGTTTTTATTTACTAATAACGACGTATGGTTGGTACAGTATAAATACCGTTTCTCGTCATTATCTACGTCAGAGATCTAAGTTGACGTTGTTGCCAAATTTCAAACAATTCCTAAATTCCTTTTAAATCAAATAGTTCACATTATTATTCCAGAAGTGAGTTATACGTTATACAACAAAACAAATTAATATTCAATGTAAAAACATAAAAACGTTAGAAATAGAAAACAAGAATTAATAAATAATCTTACGTTAAAGTAAATAATAAAACAAATATTTATAGTAAATAATAAAAACAAATCTGAAATGTCAACACTGCAACTGTCAAATAAATGGCGGGGGGTCAAATTGTTTAAGGCCTAGGGACGGCAAATCTTCAAATCCGCCTCTGGCCAACATGTCACCATTCGTTGCAGTTAAAGTGTGATCCGAACAAGTGTGTATATAAAAATTCCACTTTTACAAATTAAATGAAACAAGTTATGGTGTATTTCTTTAAGTTTTAAAATGTGTCTAGTGCTGTAATTGTGTAATTCCAGTGTACTTGGCCAAACGATTCTAAAAAGGAACAGACCTACGATGTGTTGGTATCATGTGACATCACTTGCTATGACGCGGATGACGTGCAACGGTATTTATAATGTACGAACATTATATAGCATTAATTTAACAAAACTTACGTGCCATATGTCAACTAAGTTGTAGTTTTTATTTCTTATTAAGGTGCAGCCATTTTTATGTTCACTGGTTGAAGATAATTCACAAAAGAAACATTGCAATAGTAAATTATATCTATATGGTGTCTTAAAATTCCCGCTTTTGTGTAGTAAAACAATATTGCCATTGAAAAAAAGGATTACTTGACACTACATCATGATCAAGATTAAAAAAACAGGGTACTACAAAAATGAAAACATGTCAAATCAAAGCAATTCATTAGGAAGCATTTTATGTTGATTGGATGAAAATGCAACGAGAATAAAATTAGAATAAATCATATATAGGGTGTTCCACAATTCATGAAAAGATTGAATTTGTTGTTTTTTACATTGTCGTAAAATGTAGAGCAACGAAAAATGAAGACTGTGATAATTAATAGTTCATTATTAATAAAAACAAAGTGCTACAAAATAGTCAAAGAAGTACATGAGAATCCATTTTTTAAGGTGATTGGATAGAAATAACAAAAGGTGTGTCGTAAAATGTAGAGAAATGAACAATAAAGATAGTGTGACAAGTTACGTTTATATAAAAAACAAAGTGCTAAAAAAGAGAAAACCATGTTGTAAATAGTCAAAGAGGTTCATGGGAATCCATTTTTTATGAAACCAACGAAAAATAAAGATAACGTGACAGATGACAATTGACAATTTTTTTCTGTTCTCTCTGTGCCTTAAAAGTCAATTTCTGCTTCGTACTATCTCATTTTGTTGTTTAACCCTATTTAAAATCCATCGTAACATATTAAAAGTGGCTTAAAATCAGATCAGAATTTCAACCAGTGAATTAAAGCATTTATAGGAGCTTCATACTTTTTAGCATTGTTTTGGCCGTTCAAACCATAGATATAACAGAGAATAGATTAGGCCAGTTCGAAAAATAGCGTAACGCGGAACAGTTCGGGTTGGTGGTCTATCTATCTCTCTCTACCGGCGCTTAGCTTTCTCTCTCTAGCATATGATGGCCGCCGCCTGTGTGTCACTGTCGTTCCGTTATTCCCACCTCTTGGTAGATACGCTCACACTCGCACGACAGACAAAGATAACTAGACCACCGTACTTGATATCGGCGTTACACCCCGATGCATTGAGTGGCATATGACTGGCCTGATCTATTCTGTTATATCTATGGTTCAAACACCTCAATAGTTACGTTTAAAAGATTTAAAACCAAGCTAAAGATACATTGCTATTATAATTTAAAGAATATTACACGTAATATTGACAGTTTTAGTTGTCGTATAGAGCTCTATATGAATTAAAATCGTCCGTTTCTTTATTTGTTACAAGTCTCTTTAGCTTGTGTATTAGATAACAATTGTATAAATAATGTTAAAACATGCATAATTTCTAGGTGTTCTCATTGGATTCACCAGACACGTTCCAATGTAGCTACGATCCATCATTTTCCGCTGCTAGAAACGCCAACATGGAAAGAATGGCAGAACAAATTGCGACACTCTGTGCGACTCTAGGGGAATACCCACACGTCAGATATAGAACGTAAATATTTAACGTTTTGTGATTTTGTGACATCTAACAAACGTCATAAGACGAGAACGTTCCCTGTCGTTTGTCATATGTCAAATCGTCCCTGCCATTTCCAACTATCGAATGTGAAAAGTGGTACTTTTCAGGAGAGCAAAATAACTCTTTTTTAGAGACTCCTAAATCAGCGCATTGACAAATGGGAAAATTTTTTTATTTTTTGTATGTAATGTTTAATCCTTGTTAGATTGATAACAAATTTGAACTGCTTATCAGTTTTTTCTTTCCAAAAAATCACATTCGTTACTTTGCTTTTTGTATTAATCAAAGATTTGTTTCGGTCCGATGATTCAAAGTAGCGAATGTATAATAGCGAATAACTGTATAATAAAATAATGAAAATCCGTTAAAACGAAATCATAAACTGCCTCACAAGAATTTCTTGGAAGCGATACTGAAACAAAATTCGCACTAATTGTAAACACGTGCATTTTATTCTTCTCAGCAGTTTAGCATTTTCGACAGTTTACAGATTATAACTAAGAGTACTAAGGTAACTAAGTTACAGAACTTGTAAAGTCATTGCCAAAAAGATTGCGCATAAAAAATATAAAACTACAAATAAGTATCACCACTATATTGAATTTAAAAATTTGAGAGATGAATGCTCATCGATCACTAAGCATTCTTACAATGCTTACGTTTCAAAGATGGAAGTGAGAATGAATGAGAACGCTGGTGAATTTTGGAAGTTCATCAAAAATAAAACCAACGGACATGGTGCTCTCCCTGGCTCTATGTTTCTAGGTGAGGAAAGTGAGAATGACAAACAAAAAATATCAGAGTTGTTTGCGAAACATTTTGGTACTGTATACAGCACTTTTAATGGTAAATCTCTGGATAACCTGGAGAGTAATGAAATTTTCTCACAACAGCTGGAGGTGGAAATTAGTAACCTCGAAGTCACTTTTGACAATTTACTGAATGTGTTGTTGTCATTAAATGTCAATAAAGGGACTGGCCCTGATTTGATACCGAATTTGTTCCTAAGAGAAAGTGCAGTGTCCTTGTGTGAACCATTAGTATATGTTCTTAATAAATCTCTCCAGACGGGAATTTTCCCGAACAGATGGAAACATTCCTTTGTGTGTCCTATTTTCAAGGCCGGAGATCATAGTGATATCAAAAATTATCGGCCAGTTTGTATTCAGTCAGCCTTATCTAAAGTATTTGAAAAAATGGTTTTGCCAAGTTTGGATAATTGTTTTAGGAACATTATTACGGACAACCAACATGGATTTGTAGGCGGACGTTCTACTCTCACTAACCTCTTTTTGTATATCGATAGTATAGGTACAGCAATGGATGAGGGTTACGAGGTGCACTCTATATACAACGATTTCAGTAAGGCCTTTGACCTACTAGATCATAATGTCTTAATTACAAAGCTGAGAAACTTTGGTATCACTGGTTCTTTATTAGCTTGGTTTACTTCGTATTTGCAAGGAAGAACATTGCAAGTAAGATCAGCAGGATGTGTTTCTAATGGATTTGAAGCCGTGTCAGGGGTTCCGCAGGGTTCCCATTTGGGTCCTAAGCTTTTTCTGTTGTTGGTAAATGATATTGGTATTAACTTTAAATCTGAATATCTGATATTTGCAGACGACTTAAAGATATTTAAATGCATTAGGTCAGAATCTGATTGTGAGGGTTTGCAGAGAGACTTGGATTCTTTAGTACATTGGTGCCAGGAAAATAATCTTAGATTGAATGCTTCGAAATGCTCATATATTATTTTTTCACGTAATAAGACCACCAGTGATTTTAAATACAAGATAGGAGATGTGGATTTATCTAGGGTTCAGGTAATTTAAGGATTTAGGTGTGTTACTGGATAGTAAGCTGTTTCGTGGACCATTATGATGCCATTATTGCGCGTGTTAATCGGACATTAGGGTTAGTCATCAGAATGTCATATGATTTTAATAATTTGTGTGTAATTGTGAGATTGTTTTTGAGTTATGTTCGTTCATTACTAGAGTATTGTTCAGTGATTTGGAGTCGTAAGTTATGAGAATCACAAATATCGAATTGAGTCGATTCAAAATAAATTCGTTAGATATCTGCGGTATAGATTAGGTACTAGAGGAATGCAATTGAATTCTAGTCAGGTCATGCAGATGTTTCATTTGCACCGTCTAGAGGATCGCAGGCGATACTTTGACCTTAATTTCGTATTTAAGGTGTTAAATGGTATTATTGTTGCACCTAGCATTCTGGGTCGAATAGATTTTTATGTTCCAGCTAGGAATTTGAGAAGATGTCCCTTGCTATCCGCTAGATCGTGCAATACACGTCATGCAGAAAATATGCCTTTAAATAGAATTGTTTCTAGTGTAAATGAGTTTCCAAATATAGACTTTATGGGAGTCACACTAAATGCTTTTAAAAGGACTATTTCACGTGAATTATTTTAATTTGATTTTAATTTTTTGATGTCGTTAGTTTAATTGTAAGTAATGTAAGTTAACTTGTGTTCAATGTTTAATTTTGACTTTTAATTTTAATTGTAAAATGGAGTTTTCCGTCAATAAATATTAATTTAATAATTGAACTGTTGAATAAATTACAACACAAACTAACGAATGTGACACATTCGACATTTAGCGTTGTACAAATATAGCTTTAGTTATATTTATACAAAACAAAATATCGAATTTTCGTCAGTTTGCAGTCAACCAAATGAAAAAATGTTTATATTCGATGGTTTAAACAGCATATTTCCCGCGCTCCTAACCAAGCTACAATGACGAGAATTTGCCACAAGATGTATCACGTATAATGCGAGGGCAAGGTATCGAATCTGAAAAACTCGATTTTTCACATTTGATAGTTGGAAATGATAGGGACGAAATATCAGTTACGATTTTTCTAATAAATATTGGTTTAGTGATTGGGAAAGAAATGTTGAGCTGGCTCAACTAATTCAGCAGAAATTGGACGCCTATAAAGCCGACGAACCTACCATGGGAGAGGGGCCGGAAAAGGCGAGATCACAATTAATTATTCTCGACCGAGGTTTCGACTGTGTATCTCCCCTTCTTCACGAACTTACTTTCCAAGCAATGGCCTATGACTTACTACCCATAGAAAATGATGTATATAAGTAAGTATTTTAACTTTATTTTTGAAGATTGCTTCTTCTTAACTGGCTTTACAACTCGGGGGAGTCTTTTCCCCATTCACTATAGCTCTCCATCTTCTTGTATCGTGCGCTTTCATTTACTATTGTTGTACCCAAATGCTGGATAAATCGGCTTCAACATCATCTATCATTCTTTTTCTGGGACGGCCTACTGATCTACCCTCTGCGTCTGGCCTCTCAAAAGACACTGTCTTTAACACTCTGTCTTACCACATGACCTGCCCATCTTATAGTCCAAGAGGCAGCGCTGAAAAATTTCTCTGAATTTACTGAAGCTAGTTATTTCACAGTTGATTACTGTGATTGTGTAGAGAAACATACTGCGGTCGGTCAAGCGAAACGTAGAACAAGTGGTACTGACAGCTTGTCAAAGTTGCTTACCTGCGGAGGTAATTAAATCCATTTACTAAGGCTAAAAATCGGTACACACATTCTAAATTGAATATAAATAAAAGTTATTATAGTCGGTCAGCTGTATGACGGGACAGAGCCGGTCGGTCGGCCCCAATGAATGTACATAGAATAGAATAGAATAGAAATATGCTTTATTGTCACTGAAAATACAAATTTTTTGGACTAAGCTTAATTAAAGTCAGAAAAAATAAATAAATAATATCTAACAATAACAATAACAAATACAATTTTATGAAATTTGATAAATCGTCAATATAAAAAAAATATACATAAATACAAAATATAAGTTAATAAAGTAAAGAAAAAAAAAACAAAATCGATATATTGCAACAATTTATAGAAATTGCAAAGTGAATATACAACAAAGTAAACTATTTATAGACATAGGAACTAATAAGTTTAAGCTGCTGCATGTGACACCCAAATATAGATAAGTTTGGTTACTTGTACATTACTGTAATTTCTAAGTTAGTTATTAAGAAACTCTTCTACTGAATAATATGGTCTTTTAGATAGATGAGCTTTTGTCATTTTACGGAACTTGGGGAAAGATGTTGCAGATTTGAGTTGTAAAGGAAGATGGTTGTATAGTTTTTTTGCGGAATATAATATAGATTTCTTTACTAACTCAGAGGACGGGATCGGTAAATAGACATCAAAATTTGAATTTCTGGTGGAGTAGTCATGACGAGGCCTTGCTGGAAAGACATGCATGTGTTTACGAATTAAGCAAGCAGTTTCTAAAATATATAAAGATGTAAGGGTTAAAATGCCGTGATCTTTGAAGTATCTTCTGCAATGTGTTGTTCTTCTGAGGCCAAACAGATACCTTATTGCTCTTTTTTGTAATTTAAAAATAACATCTAATTGGGCAACTGTACTAGAACCCCAAAAAGGAAGACCATATCGAAGATGAGACTCGAACAAAGAAAAATATGTTAGTTTAGAAGATGCTAAATTGAGTTCTTTCGAAACAGATCTTAGAGTGTTATTCAGTATATTTTGACCCCCCTCTAAACTGCTTTATTTACAGAATTAGAAAAAAATGTAAAGTACAAAACTTATTCAATTTTTAAATTATGATTTTTTGACATATACATCATACTAGTGACGTCATCCATCTGGGTGTGATGACGTAATCGACTATTTTTTAAATGAAAATAGGGGTCGTGTGCTAGCTCATTTGAAAGGTTATTCAATTCCCTATTCAGTAATATAAACATTAACATGATTGTTTATACAGGGTGTCCAAAAAAATTGTTTTTAATTAAATTAATTGTTTAATTAATAATTCAAAAACTTCTTTGGGCACCCTGTATAAATAATGATCTTAATGTTTATATTACTGCATAGAGAATTGAATAACCTTTCAAATGAGCTAGCACACGACCCTATTCTCATTTAAAAAAATAGTCGATTACGTCATCACGCCCAGATGGATGACGTCACTAGTACGATATATGTATGTCAAAAAATCATAATTAAAAAATCGAATAACTTTTATATTTTACATTTTTTTCTAATTCTGTAAATAAAGCAGTTTACAAGGGGGGTCAAAATATAGTGAATAACCCTGTACATTCATTGGGGCCGACCGACCGGCTCTGTCCCGTCATACAGCTGACCGACTATAATAACTTTTATTTATATTCAATTTAGAATGTGTGTACTGATTTTCAGCCTTAGTAAATGGATTTAATTACCTCCGCAGGTAAGCAACTTTGACAAGCTGTCAGTACCACCTGTTCTACGTTTCGCTTGACCGACCGCAGTATGTTTCTCTACACAATCACGGTAATACACTGTGAAAAACTAGCTTTAGTAAATTCAGAGAGATTTTTCGGCGGTGCCTCTCAGTCTATTATCCTGTTAGATTTTATGTCTCACGGTGTTTTCAGTTCCATACAGAGTCATCAATTCAGCATTGCGACGCCTTCTCCACGCCTGTCAATTCATAATTCTGAGAACCTTTCTTAAAATATCAGCAGCTTATTTATTTAACCATATTTCACTTCCATTATGTAACAACTGAACGAATAATTGACATGTACAGTTTTAATTTAGATTGTCTTTTTAGGAGCTTAGATCTTAGTAATGATGATAAGGAGTATACTGCTCTACTCCCCGCAACTATCCTTGCTGAGACCTCTTTTTTGTGTGATTGTCATTTGTCACTACCTCCTTATTAGATATTTAAACTCTTTTACTACTTCGAAGTTTTGGTCATTAATAGTTATGTTCTGCCTAACTCTTGGTTTTGAATTTTTGATTACTAGCATGTATTTCGTCTTCTCTTCATTTATTTGAAGACCTAGACTACCTGTCTCCTCCTCGAGTTGTCGAGTTGTGAAGACACCTCCCTCACGTCTCTTGTAGAATGAGCCAAGAATAGTGTTTATCCTCGATTCGCACATCCTCTTGTCAGCTCAGACGATATTTTACTTATTGCTTACTCTAAGACCAAATTGAATAGCAACGGTGATAAGGGGTTTCCTTGGCTAAGTTCTAATGTTATAGTAAATGACATCGATGTTCTGTTTCCTATCTTTATCTGTGCATATGCGTCTTTTACACACATTTGAGTTAGCTCCACTAATTTTCTTGGTATTCCCATTTCTAGCATTGCTAGCTATAGTCTGCTACTTTTTATCGAATCATATGCTTGCTGGAAATTTACGAAAATTTGGTTTACATCTCGTTTGAATTCCCAGTTTTTTTTTCTAATATTCCTCGGATCGTAAATATTTGATCTATTTCCAGCACGAAAGCCGCATTGGTAGTCGTCTCGAATATCTTCCGAATACGGAGTGAGCCTCTTTAGCAAGATAATTGATAGAAATTTATATGCTGTTGTTCTCTATTTCCTTTCTTATGTATGAGTATTATAACGCTTCCATTCTCTATAGTTTCGACATTGTTCTTTATTTGCTTTCTTATGTATGAGTATTATAACGCTTCCATTCCATTCCATAGGCATTTTCTGTTGTTGCCATAGTCTCAGAATAATATCAAACAATTTTTTATGTAAAACTTTCCCTTTTTATCTTGCTAAAGAGGCTCACTCCGATACGGAGATTTTTCATTATTAGAAGATTTATAATTTTTAAGATTTGGTAATAGTTATGTATGTATAGGTACGAAGCATCGGCTGGTGTTATGAAGGAAGTCCTTCTGGACGAAAACGACGAGCTTTGGGTCGATCTACGCCACCAACACATCGCGGTGGTGTCTCAGAGCGTCACCAAGAATCTGAAGAAATTCACTGACTCCAAACGCATGACCCAGAGCGACAAGCAGTCGATGAAGGATCTCTCAACCATGATCAAAAAGATGCCGCAATATCAGAAGGAATTGTCCAAGTATGCTACGCATCTTCATCTCGCTGAAGACTGCATGAAGGCCTATCAGGGGTATATAGACAAGTTGTGTAAAGTTGAGCAGGTAAATAAAGCAAAAGAAGTCATCCGAACGTTTATTTTTTATTATACAATTGTTTTTGCAGGATTTGGCAATGGGAACTGATGCCGAAGGCGAGAAAATCAAGGATCACATGCGCAACATCGTCCCCATCTTGCTAGATCCCAAAATCACCAATGAATACGATAAGATGCGTATTATAGCATTGTACGCCATGACGAAAAACGGCATCACAGATGAAAATCTCTCCAAATTGGCTACCCATGCCCAAATCAAAGACAAACAGACCATCGCCAACCTTCAGTTACTTGGAGTCAACGTTATTAATGATGTAAGTCATACCAACGTTGAAAATGTCGTTTTTTAAGAAAATCCTAACCTAATATAACCTAATTTTTTCTCAGCCGTCGTTTTAATACCATTTTTTCGCTGTAATTATGACGCTGTCATACATATTGCTGTTTATATTTACAGGGAGGACCAAGAAAAAAACAATATACAGTACCGCGCAAAGAAAGAATTACAGAACAAACGTATCAAATGTCAAGATGGACACCTATCATTAAGGATATAATGGAGGATTGCATAGACGACAAACTGGATCAGAAACACTACCCATATTTGAGCGGACGAGCACAGTCTACAGGATACCATGCAGCGCCCTCTAGGTAATACATTTTGTACTTGATTACAGATTTCATATTCTCGACGACGATTAAAGACATATTTTGATACCAAATCGTACATTTCAGTGCCCGTTATGGCCAGTGGCACAAAGACAGAGGTCAACAAGCCGTGAAGAACGTTCCTCGACTGCTTGTCTTCGTCGTGGGTGGAATCAGTTTCTCAGAGATCAGGTGCGCCTACGAAGTGACCAACGCGCAGAAGAACTGGGAAGTCATCATCGGCTCGTCGCACATACTCACTCCCGAGGACTTCCTAAGCAATCTGGCAACGTTGGCCGGCTAGAATCAGATGAAAAAGGTTACTTTTAATGTACCCGAGTAAACAGTTTCGCTGTCGTAGTTTAAAATAATGTAATGAGTCTTTTTAATCCCAATTTAAACATATTTATATAGAATGACTTTCGATCAGTATCGAACCGTTTTCTTTGTTACGAGAGTTAAAGCTGTTCAAATTATCTTGAAATTTGTGCAGAATTGTCATACATTAAATTGTTGCGCTTCTGAAATTGTGCAATAAAAGAAAATGTCTAAGGTGCTCAAAACTCAAAGCCTTCGATGAGTTTATGATTATAAATTGAGAATAAAAAGACTCATTGAGCTTAAAAAGTATTATTTCCTACCCTTTTTTTGTATTTTTCCAATAGCAGAGTTTTTTATTCAATTTTTGCGGTTATTGGGATATTATCGCTTTATTTACAAAATTGTGTAAAAGGTATAAAAATGACGTTTTTGAGGAGTCTTCCTGTAAAATTAATTTCAATAGCCAGAGATTTACCAAAAAAAATTTTTTTTTGTTTAGATTTTAGTTTCTTAACATATTATAAAATACATGTTTTTTTTTTGTTTTATTTACTGTTAAAGCTTCTATATTGTCTTCTTGAACTGCTGTGGCGACCCCATCATTGAAAACACTTCCAAGAACAAGAACACACTTGGCTTTTTGTTGTAACTATCTTTTTTGGGAAGATATCTTTGAGGAAACAGCTTTGTAATTTTGGGTCGCATTATTTTTTCGTTTTTCATTCTACCCATTTTTTGGTTGATTGTTGGCCACACTGTTCTATGTTTTCGGCATGAAGGCATACAAACAAAAAATGTTTCAGGTGTAACTTTCTCTGGTTTTTGAAAACGTATATAAGTTTTCTTTCAATAGTATGAACTATCAATCATAAATATACATATTTTTTGCTATCAGAACATACCAAATGGAGTAGTTCTGTATTTATTTCAAACAGAGTACATTTAGTTTATTTGTACAGTTATATGTTTCCATTTCTAGTAATCTGCTGTTATCTGTGGCTGGATTTTAGTGTATGTCAACTCCAGTTTTATAACCTAGCCCAAAATAACTAACCAAACCTCACCTAATGCAACCTAACCTCACATAACCTCAACTAATATAACAAAATCTCTCGCAGACTAACATAATAATGCATTGGTGTGGTATGAACGATGCAATATTTGTTTTAATTAAAGAAATTCTTCAAAAATTATGTATATTTATGCAAAAATCTTCATTTTTTCTTGTTTACACTGCTATTGATATTGTATTCGTTGACTAGTCTGCGTCCAGTTGCACAAACGACACCCCTAAAGCTACTTAACAGTAAGACGATGCTTTTAAATGCTTTTTGTGTGACTGGTACATATATTATAAATTAAGCTTAGCGAGTAATTAAGAATCTTATCTTTAAATATCCAGTTGTACATCTTACATAGTGTACCTCTTAGAATAGGAAAATGTATTTTTCAACTGTACCTAACCAAACGCGTATAGCAAAAGGTGTAGAACGTGACAAAGAATAGCATAAAGAAGGACCTGAGCTTGTTTTAGTTATTCTTCCTTCAAAATTAGATAATCCTTAAATTAAACTAGATATGTGTGCTAAAAAATCATCTATGGCGGCACAGCCACTAGAAAAGAAGCTGAGGAAGGTCTCAGATCACCGTGATCAATTATTTAAGCAGAATAATGGAAAACTGGTCGTGAGCCATCTAAATCTTCTCTATGCTATAGTTTAAACGTACTACACCTATTTTCAAATCACAGCTTTGTATTCATGCTAGCTAACTTTGTATCATATCCTCAGTAGTTTATCGTGACCTATTTTTTATATATCTACTAAAAGACACCGATAGTTTTTCCAAAAAAAAAAACTTCTATTTGATAGAAAAATAAAAATTTATCGTTTACAAATTATGGTAAAATTATTTAGTTGTTATTATTCAGCATTTACAACGGTACAACGCTTTCTTTCAGTGCAGAACGAGTATCAAAATCATAATACGAGCAAAACTTAACGGAGCCCCAACATATACCAACCTTGAATAACACAAAATACAACAATTTCTTAGATCTGGGGAAAATCGTCGAAGATTTGACAATTTCGGCCAATCAGAGCGCCATATTGTAGTCACGTGACCTAAAATTTTCCTAGATTCCAGTAAACTGGACTATTACAGGAGCGATAAAGCATTAATAGCGTTATTTGTGTTGGCTATCCCGAAGTTTGATTTTTTATAGTAGTCACGATGTTTTTGGTCGATGAAAGACTTTAGACAATGATTTTATATTCCCTACTACTCGTTTTGCCACTGAATGAAGCATTTTCCACATTCCTGTTCGTTTTCTAGGAATATAAGTGTAAAATTGACTGACAAATTACATGTTTTCGTTACTATCATCGATACATCATTTTCGTAGAGGGCTGGATCATGCGTGGGTGATTAAAATACAGTTGTTGTACGTTTCTTTTCGTCACCCTAGTCAATAAAGTCCTTATTTATGTGCTATTGTTTCTATTATCGTTGGTTTACAGCGGTGTGTACATGACAAGGGCGATTTAAACGGATCTGCGGGTAAATACCATAGACATATTATCGATAGACCAAGCTAGGAATATGCCACTCAATGCATCGGGGTGTAACGCCAATATCAAGTACGGTGGTCTAGCTATCTTTGTCTGTTGTGCGAGTGTGAGGGTATCTACCAAGAGGTGGGAGTAATGGAACGACACAGACACAGAGGCAGCGGCCATCATATGCTAGAGAGAGAAAGCTAAGCGCCGGTAGAGAGAGATAGATATACCACCGACCCGAACTGCTCCACGTTATGCTATTTTTCGGACCTTGCCAAATCTATGTGTTATTATATCTATGGTAAATACCGATAAGAACGACTATACAAACATGAATTTTTGTTCATTTGTAACATATAATTATACACTTAAGTAATACCACAAAATATGGCTTTGCTACTTAAAGGAACAATACATGGGACATAATATATTTTGTTTAAAGTAATAAAAAAACCCTTTTTCAATTGTCTGTGCACGCCACTGTCGATTGTATATAATCTTTAACGCCGTTGCACTGTAATATCTGAAAGTAAGGTTATGGCTGTTATAAAATAGAAATATATTATCTAAATGTATGTTATTTCTTCTAGTTATCTTTCTTTTAAGTATATCATGTCAATTGAGAATGTTAAATAAATATTAGTGAATATTATTTGCATTTTTTTTATTCTACAACACGTTTCAGTCCAAAATAGAAGAGAAAGAGAGATGGATAACACATTTTGGCCAGCAGTTAAGTGGTTAAATGGTTTTACGATAATTACATGACAATAAGAAACAAAACACATGCACTTGTAAGAAGAATAAAAAGAAAGTTTTTCAAAAGAAATGGAACATGATTTTGATAGTCAGCAAAAGGAAATATTATGGCGCTTTATAAGAGGTCAAAGAACGGAGGTAAAGGAACTAATACAACCAAAACATATAGAAAAGGATACACGGATTGACTATCTAAAACAGCTCTATGCAGAGGAAGAACAAATGACGCCAGAAGTAACCACAAATGAAGAAGTTAATATAAATATACAGAAAGTTCGAAAAACTCCAGGTACATACGAAAAAAGACGAAATACCAAACGAATTACTGAAATATTATGGAGCAGCAATGACAGAATAATTAAAAAAATTATAAAATACCGGAAGAATGAAGAACGAGCGAACTAATTCTACTATTCAAAAAAGGAGAAAAACAGCCAGAAAACTCTACAGAGGTATAAACTTCTTAAATACTACCCTAAAACTTACAACTAAAATTTTACAAGAACTGATGAATCAGAGGATACGTTTAGCAGATGAACAACAGGGTTTTCATACCGGAAGATTGTGTACAGATGCAATATTCGTCATAAAGCAAATTAATTAGAAACTACTATATTATAGAGTATAATATACCAGCATTTCTGTGTCTGACTTGAAAAAGAGCGCTTGACAGAGTAAGATTCAAAGATGTAAGCCATCTAAAAACTATTGAAATTATACAACAAAATTGAAGTCAGAATAGATTAGATGCACATAGCGTACGGACACGCCGAAGATACATGGATGTGCGCGGTAGCGGTCGAGGTTTACATCGATGTCGAGCAGAACATAACGAAGATACCTTCCTTTCAGTGTTATTTGTGGTTTTTGAAGTGACTGACACGTTTTCTGGGAAAGTTAACTTTTAGCATTAATTTACACATAAGTCGCGAGGGTGAACTGGTGAAACATCCTTGGTATGTGCGATCTCATAAGCAAATGAAGGTTTGCTCGTATATCCATGTATCTTCGGCATGTTCGTAATGGTTCGTACCCTATTACAGAACCTATAGACATATGGGAGCGGAATAAGAGAGATGGGCTCATTGAGCCGTATGCTCTTCAATTTAATCATGTATGAAATCATCAAAAGGGCCAACAAAGGAAGAGGATACAGAATGGGAAATAAAGAAGTAAAAATATTCTATTACGCAGACGACGCAACATTGATAGCCCAAGATGAAAATAGTATACAGAGACTTGTCTACAGATTTAACATAAGAGTAAAAGAATTTAATATGACAATCTCATCTCAGAAAACTAAAACAATATCAGGGGCGTGCGGTGAAATTTGAACCCAGGGAAGCAATTTATAAAAAATTGTAAAAGCTCACTTATAATGTAATTTAACTCTCCTACCATTTTTCGCAAACCGGTCTATAACTTAAGTGTACAAACGTGGATATTGTGACATTTTTTTAACCAGATTATTGTCAATTGCTAAAAGGGAAAAATTAGAGAGTCGATCTGGTCCTGTCCAGTTTTGCAAGTAAGTCTTGTTTTAGAGTTAGTGTCTGTTTTAGAGTTGAAAACCACGTTCTACAGAGGCACTAGTAGTTGGAATGGTCAGTACTACCTCCGAATATGCCTTATCCAAAGAACTTGGTTTTAAAAACATTAGTAACTCACTGGCATTATTTTTCCATTCAATTTGTTGGAATATTTGATCTAAAATCTGATAGTACAGTCGGCGGTAGCACGATTCAACATCTCCAACATTAGCAGTACGTATGTGTTTCCATTTAGACTCAAAACTTGCCATCATATTCCAGCATTTTTCAAATTCATCTCTCTTTTTTTTAATAACATCTTTAAATTGGCTAATTTTTTACACAGAAACTAATCTCGTTTATCTTGCTTTGCAATACATTAAATAAATTATCCGAGAATGGACATATTTCAGAAAAAAGCAAGATTACAAAATTAAAATCATTTTTTAAACTATCCAAAAATCCTCTCGAGCTATTATGCTTTCTGTATCCCAGTTTCACCATTCTCTAAAACACTAATATTTATATACTTATATAAATATTTAATATTTATATAAATAATTCAATAAAATCAATCTTCATAATTCCACAAAATCATTCGACGAACCCACCATCGTCAAGTGCTAGTAAATCCCATTTAAATTCACTAAAATATCTTCATGTATGCAATGGACAGAATTGCTTATATAGGATAGATATGCCCGAAATTTAACCTCGCTACTCAGCGTGTAACCCCGGTGCATTTTACATAGGCTGGGGAGAAGCAAATTTGAAATCAGATTATTGTGCCGACGTAACTTCGAGTACCACCGCAAAAAGACGATCATAAGTCCGCCGATCCACGTATTACAAGGAAAGCTAGAAGCAGCATGCAGCGCTGCTTACGAGTATTTCATCGCTTTGTTATTTACTGAATGACAAAAATAGAGTAAAATACGTTTGTCTTTTCTGGTTGCTTGATGCTCCTACTATATAATTATTTTGTCGTATGCAACCTTAAATCCTGCTTATGTATTTGTACATTTTTTTTTAATAATCTCAGTTACAAAATTAGTACGGTATTACCTACTATGGAAACCTAGGGAAGCAATGCTTCCATGGACCGTACGCCCCTAAACAATATAGTACCTAATCAGCAATGACCAATCAGATGTAAAATAGAAATTGATGGCATCAGTAGTATTGAAGAAGTGATGGAAAGAAAATACCTTGGAATTATACACTGTGCAGCTATGGACACCTCGACAAATAAGGGAGAGATTAAGTACGAACAAGTAATTGGACTTCGTAAGTCCTAGGTTTTCACCCAAAGTAATGAAAAGTAGAACTGGAAGTCGATATTTGAACTCTTCGTGTAACTTTGCGTCGATTGATATACGATTTTACTAATTTTGAGTCATTGTTACTAAACTTTGGGTGATCATTGTTTAAAGAGCAATTACTTCAAAACTGGAACTAAAGATTCAAACTTTCAATATGCTTCAATTGATGTGTTAACATGTACTATTTCTGAGACTACAATAATGGCACTTCTGGTTAGAACTTTTTAACCGGAAATGACATAAAAACCAAAATTTTACATTTTGTTCTCATCTTGCTAAGGCACGTCAAATGATATATCGCTTATACCTACTATTTCGGTGATTTTAAAAAACTACTTACGGTTGCAACTCTAAAACCGGAAGTCCGCGATGTCAAATTTCTCATCTTTAATACCATCCTTGAGTTATAAGCTTTCGACATCTCATTTTTGTCATTATGTCTGTATTAATAACGGAGGAGTTGTATTCGCGGACGGACAGAGAGTCATGAAACCGGAAGTATATATTTGTTCTCGTCTTGCGAAGACGCGTCGAATAATATATCACTTGTACTATTCCGGTGACTTAAAACAGTACTTCTGGTCGTATTTCTAAAACCGGAAGTCCAGGTCAAATTTTTCACCTTTAGTTCCATCTACTGGTCCTCCGCGTCACTCTACCTGGTATAGTGACGGAGGAGTTATATTCGCGGTCGGACGGACAGACAGCCTAGGTCAAATTTCTCACCTTTAGTACCATCCTTGGATTATAAAGCTTTCATTTGACACCTCATTTGTCATTATACCTGGTATAATAACGGACGAGTTATATTCGCGGTCGTACGGACCGACGGACAGACAGCCTAAGTCGAATTTCTCACCTTTAGTACCGTCCTTGGATTATAAGCTTTCATTTGACACCTTATTTGTCATTATACCTGGTATATTGACGGAGGAGTTATATTCGCGGTCGGACGGACATTCGGAAAGACAGCCTAGGTCAAATTTATCACCTTTATTACCATCCTTGGATTATAAGCTTTCATTTAACACCCCATTTGTCATATCTACCTGGTATAATGACGAAGGAGTTATATTCGCGGTCAGACGGACCGACGGAAAGACAGCCTTAGTCAAATTTGTCACCTATAGTACCATCGTACCATCCTTGGATTATAAGCTTTCATTTGACACCTCATTGTCATTCTACCTGGTATAATGACGGACGAGTTATATTCGCGGTCGGACGGACAGACAGTTAGGTCAAATTTCTCACCTTTAGTATCATCCTTGAATTGTAAGCTTTCTTTGACACCTCATTTGTCATTCTACCTACTATAATGACGAGGAGTTGTGGTCACAGACAGACAGACAGACAGACGGACGTGGATAATTCAAAGTTTTCACATTTTTTCAAAATTGGGTGAAAACAAAAGTAAACAGACTTGAAGGATGCCTTAATAACAACACTATAGGGCGAAACCGACATATTAATACTGAGATAAAGTCAAGAATTTATAAAGCCATTGTAAGACCAATAATGGAATAATGGCATATGTATCAGCAACAAGACCTAACACAGCTACAACACAAAAACTACTGGAATAAACAGCAGAGATCAGACTAGGTACTGAGAAGAATTGAAGAATTACAGAAAACGCACGCTTAGGGATCGACAGAGGAGTGAAGAAAATCTAACGTACAGTCAACGAATATAGACGGTATTATATTCGATGGTAGGTAGATACAGTGTAGGTATAAATAAATGGACACTAAATAGAAAAAAGAAAAGAATGGGTATAGTAGAAAAAAAAAAGAATATGATAAACTTTAATGTGACTTTGCAACGATTCTTATGAAAAATTTAAACAATCATTTTATTTAAAAAAGTACATACAAGTACGAATGGTACAAAAAATAAATATTTAATTAATAAAAAGTTTTGGCAGCAGATTAATTCAAAAATAGCTTTCATAAAAAAATATTTACTCTACTCTTGCTAAAAATATAATGTGTGTTGCCGGAAATTCACCAATATTTGCAAATAATTTAATACCATAATATTTATCCACGCTTCCGCCATCTATTGACAAATAGTTGAGTCGTATTTGCAAATAAGTTTATTGGTTTATGACATTGTATACAATCGAAATGCGCATGTATCACGCGTTCGACATTTAAATTTTCTAATCTGTCACTAAAAAAGTTTACACCAAAAAGATCTGCAGTATGCACTATCTGCAGTATTTAATAAACTATGGTGCGGTGTAGGGGATTAGTATCAATAAGAAACAGTGCCGTTTTATCTTGTTAATCGTTTGTTATTGATGCCGAATGTTATTCATGTCAAGGATAAAGAGTATTGAAATATACAATGGTTCGTAGAAGTGAAGTCTTCGGTATATCGATAGTTGCGGTAGTATGTCTCCTTTTAATAGTGTTTAGCCAGAAAGATCTAAATAACTATCAGCGGTCTCACAGGTATCAGCAGTATATCGAGCTAGACGATAGTTTCAAATATTCAAACACTAACAATACTTATAGTACACGATCCATTGACGATGTGATTTCTATCCAAAGAAGCTTGTTGTCGAAAGAATTATCGAGGTACGAGTTTCCGGAAGATACAAATCTTGACGATTATACACTTTCCACAGGAGGTAAACCAATTCGAACCATTATTATAACAACCTGGAGATCAGGCTCTACCTTTCTGGGAGACATACTCAACGCTGTGCCAGGTAACTACTACCACTATGAGCCGCTGCTAGACTACGGCATAGTCCAGATTAGAGGCCCTCCCGATGCCAGACCAGCTCTGGAGACCCTCAAAAGCTTATTGAACTGTGATTATAGTAATTTGTACAACTACCTAAACTTTGGGTTGTCACACGTTTTCTTGTTCACCCATAACACTAGGTTGTGGGACCAGTGCGAGATTTATCCAACATATTGCTGGAATGCCACATTTTTAAATAAGTTTTGTAAATTGTTCCCGTTTCAAAGTATGAAAAGTGTGAGACTGAGGTTGGCACTTGCTGAGAAACTTCTAGAAGACGAAGAGTAAGTACATACTTATTTGCTTCATTTTTAATAACTTTTAAGGTGGTTTTTATTTTGTTCTACTGTTGAGTCATTTTCTGCTCAAAATAACTAAAATGACAGAAACATCGCACCCTCAGTGCAAGACTGCAGTAACTCAAAATTTTATGAAAATGACCTAATCATGAAATTCGATTGTAAACATGCATATCTATCCCCTGTAAAACTTTAGTAACTGTCAAATGCTTAATGGGCTAAATATTACAACAACAACAGTTTAACTATTTTGTGTTTTTGAACATAAGTTCCGTGCAAAACTGTTGTAACTCTAATGTAACAGAGTTACAACAGTTTTGCATGGAACATTGCAACGGATTCAATAACAAGCAATGAAAAAAGTAAGATATTTGTTATTTTAATATCTATATCTGTGGTGTTTAATTTTAATATACAGCGCCCCATCTACATAATCCATTAACGGCTGAGACAATAAACAAAGATTTTCGAGACCAATCTATTCATGTAAATGTTATGTCCTTTGTGTGATATTATATTTATTTTCCATAAGATGTGTGCGATGTCGTTTGACCATTTATTTGTTAGATTGGATTAAAACCACATAAATTAAGACTAATTATTTACGACCAAAAAGTATTTTTTCTCATGAAAGGAAAAACAGTTATCTTAAAACTTGTGCATTGACAATACTGAGAGGTCAAAAATATCTATTCTCAGAAAACTTGCCAAAGAACAGCCAAAAATTCAAATGGCCAAAAAGAAAGATTTGGTACACTTATGCCATTCGGGTATGATACCAGAAGCCCACCATAGTTTTTATAAAAATATTGTGGCACAAGATGATGTACGAGAAGAGGACAACAACTACGGTAAAACCTGTCAGCAACGGCCACTAAAAATGAAAGAACTATTGGCCGATATAGAAAGGTGGCCGGTATTGCCAGTTTTTGTAGTCTAGATATACATAATTGGTTTGGGGAATTTTTAAACTGGCCGTTAGTACAGGTGGCCGGTAACACAGGTTTTACTCTAAAAGTAAATGTGTCTACACTTTTTACAATTTTCTCCGTGCAAAACTGTTGTAACTTTGAAATTCTAATACTAAATGGGTAGTGATTAACAATTTTTTCCATGCAAAAGTGTTGTAACTTTGAAATTCCTAATTTTTTTGCATTAATATTATTTTATTTAAATTTCTATTTTTGGTTAATGTAATATAGGCTGGAAAGCATGCAAAATCATAATGAAATGTTAATTTTTCTTAAAACTTGTGTCTTATCTCACCGATATTAGCACTAAAATAAACAAAATCGTCTTTATCTCGAAACTTACTTATTTGACTTACTGCAGTCTTGCACTGAGGGTGCGACATTAGCATAATGACCTATTCCTGTTATTTTATGTAGACTTTAAAATATTTCATTAAATGATGTTGTCATCTTTAATGAGTTTTTTTATTTTATAATGGCTTTGGCTTAGCCAATTAGCCAGTATTTAATGAGTTATAACTCGGGATTGCATTAGCCTTACAACAATAATATAAAAGCAATGTCTTCGATTTTTTATGAACTACATTTTATTGACTAACAGTTTTTTCAATAAAATGTAAAGTTTTTGAGTTCATCATCATCATCATCATTGGCTCGACAGCCCTTTCTGGGTCTTGGCGTGTTCCAGGATTCTTCTCCACTCTGATCTGTTTCGTGCTTTTTTTCTCCAGTTTTTTATTTTTAAGGTTTTTATATCATTTTCTATTTGTTCTAAATATCTCAGCTTCGGTCTTCCTCTTGTACTTTTTCCTACTGGCATCTGTTTGAATATTTTGTTTGGTATTTCGCCTTCTTCCATTCTTTCTACATGTCCCATTTAAGGCAGCCGTCCTATTTTAATGAATGTTATGATATCCGGATCCTGGTATATTTCGTATAGTTCAAAGTTGTACCTTCTTCGCCAAATTCCATTTTCTTTTGTGCCCTTATATATGTGTCGCAAGATTTTTCTTTCAAAGGTGGCTAGCAATGTTTCCTCTCTTTTAGTGAGTGTCCAGGTTTCTGAGCCGTATGTGAGTACCGGTCTTATTAAGGTTTTGTATATTTGGCATTTTGTTTTCCTTGCGACGTTGTCTGATCTTAGTTGCTGAATTAAGCCATGGTAACTTTTATTGGCAATAAATATTCGCCTCTTCACTTCCTCTGCTACGTTATTATCAGATGTGACTAGGGATCCCAAGTATATAAAGTTTTTTACCCCCTCAATGTTGTATTCTCCTATTGTTATATTTTGTGGCTGCCTTATTTCTGTGTTTTTACTTACCTGCATATGTTTTGTTTTGTTCTGGTTGATTTTAAGGCCACTATTTTGTGCAGCTCGTTCTATTTGATTGAATGCCTCTATCATTTCTCTTCTTGATCTTGCGATTATGTCAACATCATCTGCAAATGCTAGTATTTGCACTCTTTTATTAATTATTGTTCCTCGAGTATTGACTGTTGTGTCCCTCATTATTTTCTCGAGTACGATGTTGCACAAGATGCATGATAGAGCGTCTCCCTGGCATAGTCCCTTTTTCACATCTATTGTTTCCGTTAGTTCGTTTTCCGGATTTTACTTTCTACTTTTAGAGATTCTTTTATCAGTTCTATTAGTTGTGTTGGTATATTAAATTCTTTCATTGCTTTTATTAAGAATTCTCGGTTTATATTGTCATATGCTCTTTCGAAGTCTATGAAGAGATGATGTGTGTCGATGTTATGTTCACTTGTTTTTTCGAGGATCTGTCGCAGAACAAATATCTGGTCTATTGTTGACTTCTGTCTACAGAAGCCACTTTGGTACATGCCAACTATTTTTTCAGTGTGTGGTCTAAGTCTTTCATAAATGACGTTGGACATTATTTTGTATGCTGCATTCAGCAGGGTGATTCCACGGTAGTTTCCACATTCTAACTGATTCCCTTTTTTACGTAATGGTACAATAATACCACTATTCCACTCCGCTGGTAGCTGTTTATTTGACCATATATTTGTTATCAATTCATGTATTGTTTTCTGTAGTGCGTCTCCTCCTTCCTTCAGTAATTCCGATGCTACTTGATCCGATCCCGGTGATTTATTGTTCTTTAATTTGTCTACTGCTGTTCTAATCTCGGCTATTGTTGGTGGACTCTTCTCTCTGTTGTCTGCATGGTCTATTGGTATATCAGGGTTCGTCTCACTCCCATCTCCTTCAAGCTTTTCCGTAAAATGTTCTGTCCATCTCCTTAGTATCTCTTGCTGTTCTGTCAATATATTACCTTCCTTATCTCTACACATCGTCGTTTAAAGTCTCTACACATCGTCGTCTACACAAAGTTTTTGAGTTATTAGTGAAAAATTGATTGAAAATATAGAGTAGATTTCGATAGTTTTAAACACCAACAAATTCCTATATTATATGATCCATTGATAATGTGATTTCTATTGAAAGAAGCTGGCTGTCAAAAGAATTATCTATATACAAGCTTCCTGAAGATACAAATCTTGATGATTATACACTTTCCACAGGAGGTAGACCTGTATTCGAAATATTATTATAACAACTTAGTGATCTGGCTCCATTTTCCTCCACTTTACACTCAACGCTGTCCCAGGTAACTACTACCACTATGAGCTGCTGCTAGACTACGGCATAGTCCAGATTAGAGGCCCTCCGGACGCTAGACCAGCTCTGGAGACCCTCAAAGCTTATTTAACTGTGATTATAGTAATTTGTACAACTACCTAAACTTTGGGTTGTCACACGTTTTCTTGTTCACCCATAACACTAGGTTGTGGGACCAGTGCGAGATTTATCCAACATATTGCTGGAATGCCACATTTTTAAACAAGTTTTGTAAACTGTTCCCGTTTCAAAGTATGAAAAGTGTGAGACTGAGGTTGGCACTTGCTGAGAAACTTCTTGAAGACGAAGAGTAAGTAATTATTTGTAATAACTTTCAAGGTGTTTTTGTTTTGTTCTATTTTTGAGTCGTTTTTGCTCAAAACATTTAGTTGAAAACAGCGAAAATAACAGAACATTGGCAAATGATGAATGAGGAAACAGTTTGAAAGGAAATTAACTAGCAAAATCTACCTATGCCAAAGTGTTCTTTTACCTTGGGGGTGAAATCCACCCCAACGTTATATTTCTTTCACCCCGAGATTCTTTAGTTAAGTCTAAGATATTTGCTTTAATTTTTGCCCAGCTTTCCAGAAACATGTGTTTCTCCAGTTTTCAGATATTTTTTTTTTGGTATAATACCTTGTTGTGTTGTCCTGGATATTTTCAACTTTTATTTTATTATAGACCTTTGTCCTCTTTTATTTTCAAAGGTATATTTGTATTGTTCTTTGCGAGGGAAAAAGTATTATAAATACATGATTTATTTGGGCTGCAGAAGTCCTTCACAAGATCACTATTTTCATTAATTTCTAACAACCTCGTTATATTGTCGTTTTATCCCTGGTAGTATGTCATCACCAATCCAGGTGTTAAAGTCACCCATAATAAATATTATATTTATATTCATTCTGTGGAATTTTGTTTACTGTGCTCTGGAGATGTTCGTAGAAGCTTTCTCTTATATGTACAGGGTTATTCACTATATTTTGGCCCCCCTGTAAACTGCTTTATTTACAGAATTAGAAAAAAATGTAAAATACAAAAGTTATTCGATTTTTAAATTATGATTTTTTGACATATATGTCATACTAGTGACGTCATCCATCTGGGCGTGATGAGGTAATCGACTATTTTTTTAAATGGGAATAGGGGTCGAGTGCTAGCTCATTTGAAAGGTTATTTAATTCCCTATTCAGTAATATAAACATTAACATGATTAATTATAAAGGGTGTCCAAAAATAATTTTTTAATTAAATTAATTGACACAAAAAGAAGAATGTATGTAATTTATTTAATTCAAAATACATTATACTCCTGTCAGAAAACAGAAATAAATATTTATTGAACAAATAAACATTACTTTTCACTTAAATTCAATGTTCAAGCTGCCCATCTGCCTCTTGGAAGTTTGAATTTAAGCAAAAATCAATGTTTATTTGTGCAATAAACTTTTATTTTATTTCTGTTTTCTAACAGCAGTAAAATATATTTTAAATTAAATAAATTACATACATTCTTCTTTTTGTGTCAATTAATTTAATTAAAAAAAAAGAATGTGTGTGTACTTTGTGCGCACTTAAGAAGTTATTCTTCTATTATATAATTTCATCGAAGTAAATATACTTAACAGGTTATTTGTATTTTATTTAAATATTAAACTAACTTTCTTATCTACCACTTTCAAAATTTTTTTATTAAAACAACCAAAAATTAAAAAAAAATATGAATCGTTCAGGATTGGAACCCGCGACCGGTGCGACCTTCCAATCAGTGACCCAACGCTCTACAACGCTCTACCAACTACCCCACCGAGCTTCTTTAAATGACACGTAAGTTGCGGATATAATTACACAACACGGTGACAAATAGACATATAAAAATGTTATCCCTACATATTTTATTATCTTACTACAGAAAAAGACAAATCCAAAAATTATAATAAATAATACATTTACTAAAAACACTAATATATTCTTTTAATGACTTATTTGCGCTGATACAGATACATACATACCTATCTTGAAAGATTAGCAACGAACTATTACTGTCTGTATGCGCATGCGCGCAGATTTATGAAATTTTACTCTCAATCGCATCGCACCTAAAGAAGAATAACTTAAAAAAATTATTTTTGGACACCCTGTATAAATAATTATCTTAACGTTTATATTACTGAATAGAGAATTAAATTACCTTTCAAATGAGCTAGCACACGTCCCCTATTCTAATTTAAAAAAATAATCGATTACGTCATCACGCCCAGATGGATGACGTCACTAGTATGTTATATATGTCAAAAGATCATATTTTAAAAATCGAATAACTTTTGTATTTACCATTTTTTTTTCTAATTCTGTAAATAAAGCAGTTTACAGGGGGATCAAAATATAGTGAATAACCCTGTACATCTCAGTTGTTCAGATGCATAAATTGCTATCATTTTAAGGTCTTGACATCTAGTTTAATCTGTATGCACACTATTCTTTCAGCCACATATTCATAATCTTTTACTTGTTTTACAAGTTTCTGGTGTACTAATAGGGTGACTCCTTCTTTGGCTCTGGTTTCTTTCGCATCACCACTGTAGCACATTAAGTAGTTATCTAACATAATTGGCCTCTTCCATTTTTCTTTGTCTCTTAAAGTGTACAAATGTCAATAATCTTCTCTAGAAATTCTTTGGTTATTTCTTGTTCTCTTGTGGTTAGTGATTTTACATTACATGTACTTGTAATGGTATACTTGTACTGGTAATACCAATTTGAAGAATATTTTTGTTTTCCTTTTTCTCACATTGATCACAATCATACTTCTGTTCTGAGGCATAACCCTATTTCTACGAGCAAAATATTTATAATCCATCAGTAGGAATCTTGTTGAAGACTCTCTCCTTCTTTATCTGGTCTTGGGACTGACAAAAGTTTTGTTAAACTACTTGGTCCACCTAACAGCAGTGCAGACAGAGTTTATAAATATACAGACTGTTTAGTTTTTAGTTAGATATAAGTAAAAGACTAAAGGAAGCACTAAAATCAGCTATATTGGTGCATACTATTTATAATCCATTTTTCTCTTTTCTAGATTATTACTTTTTATTGTACAGAGTGTCCCAAAAGTAGTGGAACGGTCGCATATTGCTGCGGAGTAGAATTGTTGATAGATGGCGCTTTAATTGGAAAAATACGATTTATTAGCGCCATCTATCAGCAATTTTAAAAAATGTTTCGACTAAATGTTATTTAATTTTTCATGACGAATTCGAATCTGCAATAAAAAGTGGGGGTTGCTATTTAAGATTTTAAATTTACCCCCCACCCCATCTCCAGGGGGTGGGTTAGAAGGTCATGTTTGGTGTTTATCGATAGGTTTTCGAAAAATATTAAAAACCTGTTTTTTGGTTTCTCATTTGGAAGTGTATTTCTCGAGATATCAGACCGTTTCTATAATTTACCTATAATATCAGGATAAATCGTTTTTTCCAATTGTAGCGCCATCTATCCACAGATCGAAAAAATGTCTTGGATAAAAGTTGCTTACTTTTACGTAACGAATCCAAATCTGCAAGAAAAACTAGGGGTTTCCATTTGAGATTTTAAAGTTACCCCCACCCCACCTCCAGGGGGTGTAGTGGGGGTTAGTGTTTGGTGTTATTGGATAGATTTTTGAAAATGATTGAACACGTATTTTTCAGTTTTTCGATCCGATGTTTAGTTCGCGGAATATTCGACCGTTCCACTACTTTTGGGACACCCTATATATAAATTATTATAATTATTGAATACATAGTTAGTGAAAAAATAATCCTATTAAGTAATTTAATTAATGAATAATTAAAGCGATTATAAATGCAAGTAAAGATTGTCCAAGTATATTCAAACACTAAAAGAAATAGCCATCTCTATTCTGCTGATGAAATTGATACTCCATCAGCAACTAATACAACTTGCTAATGTTTACATCTATTGCGCAGTGTTGTCATTTAAAGTGTCTATCTAATTTAAATCTAAACAGTCTACTTAATTTGAAAACATGTGGGAAACTTTTTTATGAATAATTTTACGAAAAAAAGTTATTTTTTATAAAAAGCTCTGTATATTCTAAGACCTAAGATGCAATCAGCAGGTATCAAATTAAATTAATTTTATACGAGGTATGTAAAAAAATATGGATTTTGCTCAAGAGTAAATTAAGTACCTTTATTTTTTACAATATTGAAAATTGCTATTAACAAAAATTATTTTTAATTAAAAACTATGTTTCAATAATATGCAATTACATTCTTCTAATTCATATATTGTGAAATATAAAATATACCTCGTATACCTCGTACCTTTAATACCCCGTATAAAATTGATAAAATTTGATATGTGATAGTTGCATCTGAGATTTTAGACCATGCAGAGCTTTTATGAAGAATACCTTTTTTTTCGTAAAATTAATAATAAGAGCTATGATATTATTATGTGTACTAAATAAAAACGATGTTGGGTATCCATAATTTGAGAAAAATTTGCAATTTTTTTTCAATTAGAAGCGTGTAATTGTATATTTGATCAAAGCCTTTAATTCCAAACAACTTTTAATAATAAGAATTTTTAATATTAAAATAAATAAAGGTACTTTACTCGTGAGCGGAATTTATATTTTTTGATATAGAGCTATTAATATAAATGAGTCAAATTAAATGAATTATTAGAAGAATTTTTTTACTAAGCAACAACATTTTTGTTTGTTAGTAGTATTTTGTATTTTGACAACGGCACCCGATTTGGGCGTCGAAACGTTAATAAAAATAATTTTTAATAATATTGTGGCTTATTTCCCATTATAAATAGTTAAAAGAGCTATTCCAGCTAAAACACACTTTGAATTAATTTTTTTCCTGACCTATTTAGATTTTGTTAAAATTTAGGGTATTCATAGTGGATGATTAGGTGAAGAAAAATACAAAATTTTAAATTTTATCTCAAGCCGTTTCCGAAATATGGTTATGTAAAGTTTTCAAAAAAAAAATCCAAAACACTGCGACCATACTCTTTTGGACTGGTTGTAGAAGCTGTGCTAATTGAGCTAGAATGCTGTGAGAGGTGTCATTTTGCAGCATTTTTAAAACTCTTTACAATGATATCTTGTATATTATACAACATGATGTTATGGTAAACAAGTTTTTTCAAAGAAAAAAAATATATTTTGATTACCTAAGCTTTTTTTCCAAAAAGTACATAATTTAAAATTTTCATAATATTTCTACAAATACATGGTACTGTTGTTAATAACATATAAAAATTTTATCATGGGATGGTGATGGGTTCAATATAAAAAAAATTAATTTCACACATACAGTATGGTGCAAATGACAGGAATAAATTCGTAATTTCACAAGCTGCCAACTTTAAGGAAAAATCCGGAAACAGGTCAATTTTTATTTTTAAATTGTAATTTTTTGGCATAATATATATTTATCATACTAGTGACGTCATCTATATGGGCGTGATGACGTAATTAATGATTTTTTAATGAGACTAGGGGTCGTGTGCTAGCTTATTTGAAATGTTATTCAATTCTCTATTCAGTAATATAAACATTAATATAATTGTTTATACAGGGTGGCAAAAAAAGTTATTTTAATTAAATTATTTGAAAAAAAAAGAATGTATGTAATTTATTTAATTTAAAATAGATTTATAAATATATAAATATATTTTAAGCTAAATAAATTACATAGGTACATTCTTCTTTTTTTTGTCAATTAATTTAATTGAAAACTTTTTCAATTAAATTTAACCACTGTATAAACCACCATTTTTTTGCCACCCTGTATAAACAATTATATTAATGTTTATATTACTGAATAGAGAATTGAATAACCTTTCGAATGAGCTAGCACACTACCCCTAGTCTCATTTAAAAAATCATCGATTACGTCAACACGCCCAGATGGATGACGTCACTAGTATGAATTATAAAATATGCCAAAAAATTACAATTTAAAAATAAAAATTGACCTGTTTCCCATCACCATCCCATGATAAAATTTTTGTTATTAACAACAGTACTATGTATTTGTAGGAATATTATGAAAATTTTAAATTAGGTATGTACTTTTTGGAAAAAAACTTAATCAAAATATATTTTTCTTGTTTGAAAAGAACTTGTTTATCCTAACATCATGTTATATACATCACTATAAAGAGCTTTAAAAATGCTGCAAAATGACACGTCCCCCAGCATTCTAGCTCAATTAGGACAGCTTCTACAAATGGAATAGGCATGAAGAAAATTAATGCGGCCACGATACAAGAGAGAGGTCCTAGAGGGAGACAGATGTGCTGGAAAATTTGACAGGCCATGTAATTTCAGTTGCCTATATCAAATTAAATCGGGGAAATAGACCGCATATTTTTTATATTTTATTAACTTAATTTTTAAATACTGCCTATCAGCCCTGATCCTGATAGCAAGTTAAAAAAATATGAGGTCCATTTCCCCGATTTAAGTTGATATAGGCAACTGAAATTACACGGCCTGTTAAATTTTCCAGCACCTTCTTTGTCTCTCTCTTGTATGTTGGTGGCAATCTCGCTTCACTATTTGAATGGGACAGGGCCATTCCATCCGTATTGACAGTAGTTCATTGTTCTACAACCATTCCAAAAAAGTATGGTCGCGGTGTTTTGTAGTTTTTTGGAAAACTACATAACTATATTTCGGAAACGGTTTGAGATAAAAATTCAAAATTTTGTATTTTTGGTTACATATTGCTCTTTGCATCTTTCTCTCCCATCTTTCTAAAAGGTCTGTTTCTGACTTTTTGAGCACCCATGTTTCGCATGCGTATTACTATAGGTCTGATAACAGTCTTATAAATTCTTATTTTTGTTTTTATTTCCTCAATATGCTCCATATTTTTTATTTCCTTTAGCTATTCTTGCCTTTATCTCCCCTTCTTCATGACCATTTTGATCTATTTTGGTTCCCAGGTAAATAATTTCTTTGGCTCTTTTATGGCTCCCATTATCATATACTTTGTGTTTTCTTCATTTATTTTATGTCCGAATTTTTTGGCTTCTGTTTTTATGTTTTTCATTAACTTTTGTAGTTCTTTTTTGCTTGTTGCTAATAGCGTCAAATCATCTGCAAATGCTATTCATATGCATTGGTGGTCGTTTTTAAATATCGTTTCTTTCATGTTTATTCTGCTTTTCCTGATTATTCCTTCCAATGTTAGATTGAATGCAGTTGTTGATAGTGGGTCTCCTTGTCGTAATCCTTCCTTGGTTTCAAACTTTTTGGATGTATACCCTTTCCATGCTATTTCGTTTGTTGTGTTTTCCATCGTCATCTTTACCATCTTCACAATTTTACTTGCTATCCCCAATTCTTTCGTCAGTTCGTACATCTGCTGTATGTTTACTGTATCGTAGGCCTGCTTAAAGTCGATGAACAAAGCGCATAGTTACTGTTTTATGTTCGTAACAGGTAACAGGTAGTCTGTATTTTGTATTAGAAATTGGTTAACCCTGTAGAAATAAATATTCGACTAATATATCGTTGCTGACACGATTAGCATTTCTTTCAAATGGGGTGCCCAGTAAACTCGGTGTGTATTTAAAAAAAGTTGATTACGTCATTACGCCACTATAATGTTCAACACATATATGGCAATTTATGGCCATTTAAAAATTAAAATTTACGTTGTTTAAGATTTTTTTAAAAGTCGTGTTGTTGAAATAATGAATTTATTTCTTCTGCATTTTACTGTATATACAGGGGGTTCGATAACGAATTGGCCACAGCTTAACCTTAGATTCCTGAGTTTAAAATAAGGTAAGTGAACTAAATATTGCCATGCTAAGACTTATTATTTTTTATTAAATACAAATTTATTTGAAATAACCTGTAAATTTATTAAACAAGTAACAAACATGTTTATAGTCTAATTTCTAAACAATTATAAAAATAAAACAATCAAAAATATATATATTCTTCTTTTTTAAACGATTGCCAACTGGCAATATTTGGAACCGATACCCTTAATATTGCCACAGTACTGGCAATAAAAGGAAGAGGTATTTTGTTAATAAAAATAAGTAATAATATTGAACCTTAACATTTAAAAAACTAATGTGAGACATTGACTAATCTTGAGAACAATTGGGGCATATGAATTTATCCAATCATATCATGTTTAGTAAGACTCACACACTCTTCATGCACGTATTGACCACATACAAGAGATAGTCTCATATCAGCCTGGCGGTCTTCATTACATACATGACAGAACCATGAATCACTACTTTTTAAATTCTTGTTTATTTTCTTTTCTTTATTTCTTTCTTCAGATTGTCTTGTTCTTTTTGATGTTTGTTTATTTTATTTTCTTCCTGTTCTTTGTTTTTGTCTTTTGATTTTTCTTGTTGTTTGGAAGGTTCTTTGTTACTTTTACCTTTGGCTGGTTTTTCTATCGCTGTGGAAAATAAATCCTTCGTAATTTCTTGAGCTTTGCTATTAATTGCTGGTTTTCGCTTTGTAGCAGTTATCTTGATTAGGGGCGAAATTAGTAAGCCCATACCTTTAAAAAAAGTGTCTGGTTCTGGAACTTTTTCGGGAGTGAATGGTACCATATTTTCATCTTCGCTGTTTATATCATCAGATGTACTATCATGAACACTGAAATCTGATTCAGAATGAGACGACTCACTATATAAACGAAGACGTTTTGTTGATTTTTTTTATTACTTATTCCACTTGTGCAGGGACCGTTTTCATCAACTGTAGAAGTTGATGGATTATTTACGTTGTTATCGTCGACGTCTAGTGGTTCTAACACATTTTCTTCAATATGCGTTATAAGACTGGGTGCAAATGCTGATTCAGGTGTGATGTCTGGGTTAAAAGGAAATATTCCAGTTGAATTGAACCCAGAGATGATGTTAGCTGGTGTCATCGCTTTTAACCAAACTTTACTAAATATTTCACCAAATCGCATTTTGGTTAAATTTTTCCCAGGTTGAATTATAAAAAAATTAAAAACCTCCTGATCCCAAAAAGACTCATAACTTTTGAAGACTGCTTTATCCATAGGCCGCAGTTCCTGCGTGGTGTTACTTGGAAGACAAAATAAAGTAACACCATAATTTTCTGCAGTTTCAACAATACTTATGTCCAGATGCGATTTTGCACCATCGAATATCAGGAGTGTGGGTCCTGTATTCTTATACTTTGCAAAATGTGCTAGCCATGAAATAAACGCCTCATTTGTCATGCTCCCTTTCTGTGTCAGCATTACAGTTGATCATGGTGGTAGATGATCATTCCATTCAGGCTTCAATCTTTTCCCTTTGAAAAGAATGAACGGTGGGATGGCTTGCCCCAGGGCATTTCCACAACCCACAATACTAACATTTTCACCGTGTTCAGGCGCTGTCAAGTGGATACGTTTAGCACCTTTCTTGGCCAATAAGGTTTGCTGTTTATGGATCGTTAGACGGCAACATTTCTCGTCCATATTGTAAATGTTTCCAGGTTTATCAAACAATTCCAATTTAATGAATACTTCCTTCAATTTCTTAAAATAATCCTTTCAAATAAATGGATTCATTTTCTGTGCTCTTGCTGGATTCATTTGCTGAGCCTTCCTTCTAGTCACATCGGGATGTCTTGCAAAGAATAATTTCAGCCATTTCCTTCCTGCTAATTTAGATGTACCAGAAAAGGGATTAGGAATGTTCATTATCATCGCATACGAAAATACACTTCTCCTTACTATTTTACTGGTTATTGGCATGCCCACCTCGGCTAGTTTATGAATTCTGCGAACTAGATCTCTTTCTTGTTCAAAACATAAAACACTTTTCCTTCCAAGTCCTTTAACCGAATTTTGGCTGCGATAATGTAGTCCAAGTGTTGTTCGAGGTATTTCATATCGTAATGAAGCTTGGCTTATACTGCTTCCAGCTCTTATTGCTTCTAACGCTGCAACGAGGTTCGCCTCAGACCACATGGCTCTGTTTCTATTCGACATTCTGCTGAAAATAAAGTTTTTATTAATAATAAGTAAATTTCCATGTTAGGTTCCAAATATTGCCATGGCAATATTAGGAACTATCTCATGTGGCAATATTAGGATCATTACTACTGCGGAACAAAAATGGCGATTTATGTTTTATTCTGTTTTATATTAATTAAACACAATATGGATTAATAAAGTACTTGAATGTACCTACCTGATAACGTTCTTACCCTTCTATAATCGATATTAGAAAGCTTATAACAATCATTACAGTTTTCCCACGTTTTTATAAACAAATCGCATGAAATACACGCTGCTTTGCCGTGAACACCAATACTGACTCTGACTCACTCTGACTGGTTCCACCTCACCTATAATCTATAACGTTTTTAGAGTGGTTGTTTTAATTCGATTTTAAGCTTACATGGCCATCTGTGACTCAAGGGACAAATTGATAAATTTGTGGGGAGTGGCAATATTAGGAGCATGGCAATATTTGGCGTACTTACCTTAGGTCGATTTAAGCTAACATACTTTAGTACAAAAGTTGATAATAACCGAAATAAGTACAGGGTGACAAAGTTAAACTTTTATTTTATTTATTCTTGAATATTTCCTGACAGGCATGGGATACCAACACGAAATTAGGTAGGCGAGGGTTTTTTGGACGAGCAATTTAAATTTGCCACCAAAAATATGTATTGCCCAGAGGGCGCCATAAGTCTTTCACGCGCTTATTTAATACGTTCAATTTTTTTACTACCTACTCTACATAGTTTTTGAATCAAAACTTTTATTCCCCTATTATTTTTACTTAAAAAAGGTATACTACATTCATCTCGCTTAACTCAACCGTTTTCGAGATAAACGCATTCATTTTGCACCAGCGATGCAAAATAATTTTGAGCATAATAAGGTTGTAATTATTATACCCGAAAAATAAACTCAAAACCATAATAATTTTAAAAAATGTATCGCAAATTCCTTCAAATGAAATTTGCGATATGATTTTTCGGGTGTAACTACAATGATATTACGCAAAAAATTATGTTGCATCTCAGATTTAAAATTCATTTATTTCGAAAACCGTTAAATTTAGCGAGATGAATGAAGTACTTATATCTTTTTTTTAGTAAAAATAATAAGAGAATAAGAGTTTTGATTCAAAAAGTATGTAGAGTGGCAGATAAAAAATTGAACGTATTAAATGAGCGCTGCAAGATGTGTGTGGTGCCCTCTGGGTACCTAATACATCATTTTTGGTGGCGAATTTAGTTTTCTCGTTTCAAAAACCCCCGCTTACCAAATTTCGCGTTGTTATCCCATGCCTGTCAGGAAATATTCAAGAATAAATAAAAGTTTTACTTTCACACCCTGTATTTCGGTTATTATCAACTTTCGTACTAAAGTAAGTTAGCTTAAATTGACCTATTTTAAACTCACTAATTAAAGGTTAAGATCCATGTTGACACTCAAAGATCCAGGTAGTTTTTTTTGACTACTTTTTTAGTTATTGTAGACCTATAGGAAGAAAACCTACCTGTTTCCTGCGTAGAGTTCGCGTCCGTTTTTTAATTATTAACAATTGAGTGCAGAAATCGCGATTTTTTCGATTTTTTGCACTCCATTCAAAAGCTAAATAGTTGACATAAAATTACAAAATTAAGCTTTTTAGAACATTGAAAAACCTTCAAAATGCCGATTTTTGAAAGTTAAAAAGTTAATATGTTGCTACGCAAACTGCAAAATAAGTGAAAATCGTTATTTGTTAATAACTTTTACTAAAACTACCTTAGAACTTTATTGTTTTACCCAAAGTTGGGTATTGGCGTACTTAACAAACCTTCAAAATTTGAGACCGATCCATTAATTAGTTTAAGAGTTATTCTATTTGTTTATCTCAGAAACCTTTATTTTGCAATAAGATAAGACGGAAAATAATGAAGATAGGGCAATTCTGAGTATGCGAAATGAAAGTAGAAGAGTGATAGTATCAAAATGTATTAAAAAAAGATAAAAAATAATTAATATAGTCAATAATCCTAATGCCAAATTTTTGAAATTTTGTAGTTTATAAACATTTAGAATGACTTTAAAAATGTTGTCCGTAGAAACAATCTTTTTATATATTCGAAAAGATAGTATTTTAACACGAATTTTCAAATAAAAAAATTTAGCCTGGGTTCATTTGGGAAAAAGTTAGCCATATGTTTTTTTTAATTCACAGCTAATTTGTTTATAATAATTAAGGAATCTCATTAATGCCATTTTAAAGAATGGGATTTGTATTTTTTCTTAAAAAATTTGCACAAACATTGTACCTTCACAGCACCCTCTACGATTTTTCAAAAATGTAGTTCAAACGATTACTAGGGGGAACCTACAAATCCACCGAGTTAAAATACCGAAAAAGCAATTTCAAACGAATATAATTTTCTGTATCTCCGTATCAGCTCAATGGATTTTGATCTTTATTTTTTTAATTTGTATGTAATTTCTACGTACATTACAAGTATGCAATTTGTTTATAAATTTATTAATCAATAAACAGTCTAATTTGTTTAAACAATTCTTGAAAAAATATTTTTTTTACAAAAATCTATTTTTTTAATCACAGTATCATTAATGATGATAGAAAAAGTTAAAGTACACTTTAATAAATGATTTTTATTAGATAATTATTTATTGAAGATAATTTATTTATTAAAGTATACCTTAACTTTTTCTATGATTAATAACGATAGTATGATTAAAATCATGGATTTTTGGGAAAAAATTATTTTTTCAAAAATTGTTTAAACAAATTATTATTTTTTATTAATTAATAAATGTCTAGACAAATTGTATATTTGTAATGTACAGAAAAATTACATACAAATTAAAAAAGAACGATCAAAATATATTCAGTAGATCCCGAGATATAGAAATTGATAGTATGTAGTTTTAAGTTGCCTTTTTTAGTTTTGGAACTCGTGCATTTGTCGGCTCCCAGCTTCCCCTTCACTTACCACGACTAGTCACCAATTGAGCTACATTTTTAAAAATTCATGTAAAATACCAGCTTTTCTAATATGTAAAATGATTTTTTCTACGGACAATATTTTTATAGTTGTTCTAAATGTTTATAAACTACAAAACTTCACAAATTTGGCATTAGGATTTTTGATTATATTAGATAATTTTTTTATCTTTTTTAGTACATTTTGATAGCATTATTTTTCTACTTTCATTTGGCATACGCATTATTGTCCTATCTTCATTATTTTCTGTCTTATGTTATTGCAAAATAAAGGTCTCTGGGATAAACAATTAGAATAACTCTTAAACTAATTAATGGATCGGTCTCAAATTTTGAGGGTTTGTTAAGTACCCCAAAACCCAACTTTGGGCGAAACACTGAAGTTTTAAGGTAGTTTTAGTAAAATTTATTAACAAATAATGATTTTCACTTATTTTGCAGTTTTCGTAGCAACAAATTAACTTTTTAACTTTCAAAAATCGGCATTTTGAAGGTTTTTTAATGTTCTAAAAAATTAAATTTTGTAATTTTATGTCATCTATTTAGCTTTTGAATGGGGTTCCTATGGCTTATTCGTTACCAAACACCCTGTATATTGTATTTTTTATAATATTGACGGGTTTTCAATAAGTAATTCATAAGGATTATTTAATCTGTGCATAAAAAGTAACAACATGCAAAACAACTAAATAACTTGTTCGGAATAAAATTATATGACTTATTTATAATATTAGAATCATTGTACTATGACACATCAATCTTTTTTACAGTTCAAGACCTACATATTCACCATAAGTATATTAATCTAACTGTACCCCGCAGTTATTTTCAAGCCATTTTTTGTACTGCTTCAATCGTCGCAAGTAACTCAACAATTTCATGAAAGCTTTTTGTGTAACAACGTCCTAATGACCCATTGACAGACCGTCTAGTTTCACTTCTATTCGTTGATCGTTGATTGTCTCGAGTTGTATTGATGTTTTACGGTAAATAGCTCGAGTTTATATAGAAAATAACCAGTATGTGACTATGTGGAAAAAAGGTACTCGTACAGGGTGATTCAATATGTTTATTTTTATTTATTTAGCGTATATTGATTCTGCACAAATAGTATATTCCAGGCGGGATCTTTTTTGAATTGGATAATGTCAATAGGAGTCCATTTTTTTGCTGGAATCACTTCGGGATGTACCTTGTGCTTTTTTTTCAATAAAATCTGAAAAAAAAAGAATGTGTGTGTACTTTGTACGCACGTAAGAAGTTATACTTCTACTACATATTATGTGATTTTTAAGGCAATACCAAAAATTTAAAAAAATAAAAGAATAAAACGCACACAAACACATTGAAAAATGCCACAAAGAAAAAATGATTTCTGAACGTTAATAATTGTTGGCAAAAATTTTAAATACGCATTTTCTGAAAAAAAATTATATAATAAATATACTTACAATCATAAAATGCATAAAAAAATTAAAAAAATAAAAACTTGCATCGGGAATCGAACCCGTGACTTTCGGGGCGCTTTGATTCGTAATCGAAGCCTAGACTCACTCGTCCAATTCCACATTATTTGTCATGTGGAAAAATAGGGTAACTGAACGTTTTACTGTTTGACAGTTGTTTTGAATATAATTAAATTATGTAGTTTAAATTTTGTGGAAGAAAATATTAAAATATAACAAAACAGTAAGAAAACAATATATTAGATGAAGATTGGTAGAACTCGAGGTAGAACTTTTGTTGGTAATCAAATTAAGTATGTAAATCAAAGCATTACATACCTACTAGATAAATAAATCTACGCCAAAAAATCATAATTTAAAAATAAAAATCGGACCTAATTTGGGATTTCTCTCTAAAATCCCCATTCTTGAGAAAATAAATGTACAGTAGAGCGTCGATTATCCGAACGTCGATCAACCGAACGACCGCTTATTCGAACTATCGACTCCCGCGTCCCGCACTCGAATACCGAGCAAGCGTTAGTAATTGACGCTTAAAATATCTTCAATTTTCTTCAATATTGTATCCAAAAATAATTGTTGTTGCAAAGACTGCACTTTTTTGTTTAGTTGCTAGTAGTGATGTTGAAAAAGTAACTATTCGTTACAAAGTACTCGTTACTTACGAATACCGAAAGTAACGATTACTATACAGAGAAGCAAATCGTTACTTTGATTACTCTGATTACTTCGTATCAATCGTATCAGAGCGAGTAACGACTATTGTATCTACTTTGATTACTTCGTACCAATCGTATCAGAGCGAGTAACGACTATTTTATCTACTTTGATTACTTTCATTACTCTGATTACTTCGTACCAATTGTATCAGAGCGAGTAACGACTATAACTATTGTAGTTGTTATATCGGAATACCTATACAAAATACCTACCTACTGAGAAATACGATTCTAGATATGATTACCGATACTCAAATACAAAAGTAACAAAAGTAATCATAGTAATCAAATTATTTTTATCCCTTAAACAGATCGGTGAAGGTCGTTGTTATATCGGAATACCTATACAACATACATACCTACTGAGAAATACGATTCTCGATATGATTACCGGTACTCAAATACAAAAGTAACAAAGGTAATCATAGTAATCAAAGTAACGAATACTGTAAATGATTACTTTATACAAAAGTAACGATTTGTAACGAATACTCGAAAGTAACTATAATCAACATCACTAGTTGCTAGTTGTCATTATCAAGATATAAATAAATATGTAGGTATATAAATATGGCTTTTATTCACTTGTGGATAAATATGTATGACTATAAATATGTATCAATATATTGTAGTTCGATTATCCGAACAAATCGGTTTTTCGAACACCTATGTCCCCCAATTAGTTCGGATAATCGACGCTCTACTGTATTTCAACCTAATCCAAATGTATAATTACAATATGATTATAATAAAAACTACTTACCAAATTAGAATGAGTTTTCCTTGTCAAAAATAGTCCAAAAGTCCAAAAATATAGGTATATGAAAACTATTTAAAAAGGCAGTATAACTATTAACTAACTTTTGTTTGTTGTTTCTTTTCACACAAATTTTAAAACGCAACAACCATAAATAATCAAACTACAGCTGTACGACAGCCGCCATATTGAATAATTTTTGACATGTCATTTGAACATCCAATCAGAACAAAGTTATAATGCGCATGCGCCGGGATCATAGGTCTTAACATATAAAAATTCACCCTCATATCGCCGGTAAAGAAGTATAACTTCAAAAATAGATTTGTGTACTTGTTTTTTGCTTGGATTCAAATCCATTTGCCACAAAAAAAATAGAATATTTTTGCTTTTTGCACCCATAATTTGCCTATAACTCGAGAGCAGTGACGGCTCGTGGTAATTTAAAATGGGTGTTTAATTAAGGAATGTAATTATATAAATGGTGAATAAAAGCCACGGGCAATTGCGGCACAGGCGAAAAATTAAAGTCTTTTATTGATTTCCTATACCCAGAATCTAATAATTGGCAAACATCAATATTGCCAATATCTGAGAGTTGCAATTCATTTTTTAAATGAATTTGGGAAGATCCGTGTTTCTTAATTTTTGTTGATAAATGAGATAAATCCCGAACGCCCGTTTTTGTCCACTCTGAAGAAATAGTTTCATTTTTCGAAAATACTAAACATGGAAAACAAAACAAAGAATGTAGTTTATCACACCCGCACAACCACGAAGTTTTTTTTATATTGTTCAACTTTAAAGCAACGTTTGAACTTTTTGTTTTTTATAGCACATTCTTGTACCAAGTTTATCTCCGGCCGAGGTGGACCATTATTTTTTATAAGAAGTCGATTTTCAAAACTATTTGCATCTTCTTTTATAAAATCCACTGAATAAGGCTCCATCATAAAACTATTAATATTGTATTTAATATTTAACCGTATTTAACTAGAACCCACAACAGAAAATTCCAAACTGTGAACCGAAACGCTCCACTGGTCTCTGGGTGCACTGCACAAATCCTCACTGTTTTATAGTCTGTTCGCTAAACTCAGACGCAACTTTCTAGATATTTTAGTCGGTAATTTTGCCAATTTTAGTAAAATTGGCAAAAAATAATTACTAAATAGTTAACAATCACTAAATAGTTAGTAATTTTGCCAATTTTTGCAAAATTGGCAAAAAACAAAAAAATTATCGACTAAAATATCTAGCCAGTTGCGTCTGAGTTTAGCGAACCGACTATAGATGGGCGAAATGCTTTTTCACCGATTTTAAGATTTCTCTTTCTAACTACAGGGGTAGGTTAGTACTGGCTGGTTCAATTTGAATTCTGCACCAGAGCATAAGTATCTTCACTTGCCACGTGCATCCAGCGGCGTATTTTAATGAACTTTTATTAGGTGTTCACTTGTTCACTGCACAAGTGAACCAATGGAGAAACCGCCCCTGCTCGAGAGATATGTATTACTCCTAAAAAAATATATATATAAGGTAAAAGTTTCGTTTTTCAATTTTACATAATATTTGTCTAGCTATAAATTGAAAATTTAATGTTTATTGTTTAAAAATACCAATAATTGGGAAAAAAAAGTGCAAAAAATGAAGTTTCTCCTTTATATTTTTTCGACCCCTTAAACATAACTTACAGAGTTCATATTCTGCCTAGAAGAACTTTATAATTCGACCGACACGTGTGCTAAATTTCGTTAGGATCGGCTTAATAGTTTTTGCATAATAATTTTGCAATCCAGGGTCCGAAAAAATTGCAAATTTGCAAAATTATGCTGGGCAATAATTTTTGCTATGCAAAATCTATGGGATAAATTTGGTACAGAGGCAGCTGTTCAAAAATGTTTCTAAAAAAACTTGAATTCTGAAGTATACGTTAAAAATATTCTGGAACTACCTGCTGTGTTATACAGTGCGTCCAGAACAACCATAATATGTTCTCAGTTTTCAGTTCAATTATTTCTGATCAATTATCATTATTTTATAAACCTAGAATAACGTATGGTCCTAAAGTTTTGGGAAAAATTTCACCTGGTCTGATTGAGAAGCAAAATGCATTTAACAAAGAAGGCCATGGAATTGAAATGTCATCAGTTATTGATATTTAATAAACAAAGCAGAATATTTTGGTTTGTGCTCTGCAAAATGTCTTATAAAATTGATATTCGTCGAGGTGTTTATAATATGGTTGGGCGAATGTCGAAACGAGATATTGTTAATATTTATCGAGATCAAAACATAAGCAAATCGACAATTTATCGCACAATCAGAGAATGTGAAGAAGGGATACCATGTGTTAACTTGCGTAAAAGTGGCCGACCGCGGATTTTGAACCATATAAGAGAGGCAAGACTGATTGAAGCAGCTAAGAACAAAATTGGGGTCTCACAGCGAAAACTGGCCAGAAGATTTCATGTTGGAAAGACTACAGTATACAGGACCCTATCGAGTAACAATATTATCTACCGGAAAAGAAGGAAAGCTCCAAAATACACAGAGGATCAATTAGAGAGAATTCCGAGATGTTGCCGCGCGTTAAGGCGAGTGCATTTCGTCAACAAGTTGATCGTGATGGACGATGAAAAATATTTTACTTTGTCCAACTCTGAGATGAAGGGTAACGATGGGTTTTACACGAACGATTACGAAAATGTACCTGATGAAATAAAATTCAAAAGTAAGAAAAAATTTGAGGACAAAATTTTGGTATGGTGTGCAATTTCTGAGGCTGGCTTTATCTCACAGCCCTACATTGGTGTTGTTCGAGGCGAAGCCTTAAACGCAAATATTTATATTCAAAGATGTCTCTCTAAATTGCTTCAGTTTGTGAACACACATCATGCAAATGATCAAATAGTCTTTTGGCCAGATCTTGCTTCATCTCATTACGCGAGGATCACAAGGGACTGGTACGAAACTAACAACATTACCTTTGTACCGAAAGCAGACAATCCCCAAACCTACCTCAGGCTCGTCCAATTGAAGAGTTCTGGGCAATATTAAGTCGGAAAGTTTATAATAACGGATGGGAAGCACAAAATCAGGAACAGTTAAGACGCCGCATATATACAAAAATTAGAGAAATTGACGCCGAGGTCGTCCAAAGGATGATGCAACGTGCCAGGGGAATTATTAGGTAAATCGAAAATAATGGTCCCTTTTCTGTCATTTGAATTTTGATTTATAATAAGGATAGTTAAGTTAAATTGTTGAATAATTTAATAAAAATATGAGATTATTGTGGTCAGAGTTATATGCTTTTGAAATTTTTCCCAAAACTTTAGGACCATACGTTACAAACCAAAATTGAGCAAAAGGGCTATCAAACTCGGGATTAAAATATACAAGATTTATGGGAACTTCAAATTCATATCACCTGTAATTTAAGCCTAAAATAAAGTGGTAATGATTAAATATAATTATCTACAATTGGGTATATACTAAATAATGATATTTTAAGAAATATTATTCTTATCTAAAATTTTCTAGTGTATCATTATGTGTATAAAGACCCGAAATATTTCTTATCTGAAGAATGTACTCGATAATCGTGTACAAATACCTATCCACTATTTTTTACACAAGGTACAAAATTATTTTATACAGCGTAGAAACTTGAAAAAGTAAACATATAAGAGAGAAATGAGAAGTCCCAGATCTAAACAATAAATCTGAAACTTCTCGTGGATCAACTTTCTGGTAATATCCTTAATGTCTGCCTTTTACAGTTTATAGGCAAGAAGACGACCAATAAAGGAGACGAAAGAGACTCTAAAATATGTAGTCACATTCCTTCTATTCGTCTAGGAAAAATTCCAACGAAAGTTGATTCCGCGTACTCAAAGTATGAGTAAAATGAAAAATTAAAAAACAGCTTGTTAGATTTCGGTTCAGAGATGATCCACCATCCTCATACATCCGTTTCGGTCTGTGACGACACGTTTCAATTACTACTTTTTAAATGCTAATTTTAATTTTTAATTTTGAATAACTTTTTCAAAATGAAATAATACGTCCCATTTAAAATTCACATTTAATATACAAACCATATGCATAGAAGGGCCTGTTAAGTTTTAAGAAACGAAATATATTCCTGTTCAGGTAAAATGCCTTTGCAGTTTTTAAAAAACCAGATCTAATAAATTGTCGCCTGTCTGGCCATATGGTAGAACCACATAATGACAGATCAGTGTTTGTGGTTTAGTTCAGTAGAGTCACAGCGGGCACCCCGTGCGGTCACACCCTCGCTAAAATAACAAACCCTCTTTCGAGACATTTTCACGTTCTTTTTACCGATTGAAATAAATATTATATTATTGACAGACAGTTTGTTGCTTTTACGTTTACTTTAATTTCATTTAATTGTTTCCGTGGACAAGATAAGGTTATTACACGCAACTCAATCACTCCACGGAACAGGTCTTTCCAGACCTCTTCAGTGGGGCAACATGAACACCTCTGAATCGAAACAAAACCAAGCTGCCTGTTTAATCAGATTTACAAAAATAATTCTGCGTATCGGAGGCTGTAGCGGTAGCGACATTTATTAGAGAGAAGAGAAGTCCCAGATCTAAGCTGTTTATTGAACATGTAAGATTTAACGTGTTAATGAAATGTGTATATTATACAGGGTGTCCCGAAAAGATTGGTCATAAATTATACCACACATTCTGGGGTCAAAAATAGTTCGATTGAACCTAACTTACCTTAGTACAAATGTGCTCATATAAAAAGTTACAGCCCTTTGAAGTTACAAAATGAAAATCGATTTTTTTCAATATATCCAAAACTATTAAAGATTTTTAATTGAAAATGGACATGTATCATTCTTATAGCAGGATCATCTTAAATCAAAATTATAGTGAGATTTACCCACAAACTTTTGTGTACGTTCCAATTAATTCATTATTGTGATACCATTAGTTAAACACAAAGTTTTTAAAACTTTTTTACCTCTTAGTATTTTTTCGATAAGCGAGTTTTTATCGAGATGCGGCTTCTTTTTAATATATTTACATAAAAATTTTATGGGAATTTTGTTCCTTTAAAGCCCCCAAATGTTTGTGTACGTTCCAATTAAACTATTACTGTGGTACCATTAGTAAACACGGTGTTTTTAAAACTTTTTTGCTTCTTAGTATTTTTTGGTTAAGTCACCTTTTACCGAGATGTGGCTTCTTTTTCAAAATATACCTAAAAATGTAAATTATAAATACATTTTCAGATTATTAACAGGTCTCTATAATGGTACTTAACCATATACAAAAAAATATGTGGTGGATTCGATAAATATTCAAAATATCTCGATAAACACTGGCTTATCGAAAAAGTCACTAAGAGGCAAAAATGTTTTAAAAACAGTGTGTTTAACTAATGGTGCTACACTAATAATTAAATTGAAACGTACACAAAAGTTTAGGGGGGTTTAAGGGAACAAAACCCCCATAAATTTTTTATGGGGTACACAAATTTCACTTTAATTTTTATTTAAGATGCTGCTGCCATAAGAATGCCACATGTCCATTTTCAATGAAAAATCCTTGAGTTTTCGATATATGAAAAAAAAATTGATTTTCGTTTTGTAACTTCAAAGGGCTGTAACTTTTTTTGTGTGCACTATTGTATATATATATAGGTAAGTGAGGTTCAATCAACCTATTTTTGACCCCAGAATCTGTGGTATAATTTATGACCAATCTTTTCGGGACACCCTGTATATCGACGATAGGGATAAAAACGCCTACACACTGTACACACGTCCCGACCTGACCACCTGACTCGACAGAACTCACCGATCATTCTTGTCGGGGTCAGATCTACACACGTCCCGACCAAACTACCCGACAAGACGTTAGTGGCCAATTGCCTAGCGCATTTTTTTGGTGCAATTTCTAGGTCTTTTGCCATAATTTCTTTAGCTTCTTCTAGACATTTTGTTTGTGTTGATAAAGTACAGTCATCGGCATAGCTAAACTTTTTTGATGTTGCCAAAATATCTGCAATGTAAAGTCTAAAAAGCAGTGATGCCGGTTCCCTGGTGCCTCGATTCGCAGAATATACAGGGTGTACAGAAACTCTACCGACAAACGAAGACAGGAGATTCCTCAGATAATTTTAAGACAATTTAACACAATTCACCTAGTCCGAAAATGCTTCCTAAGGAAGCTAGAGCTCTTTGAAGATGGCGCCATGTAATTAGTTTTTCTTAAATACCTCCAGAACGCTTCTATTTAGAAAAACATATGCGTCCGTTTTGGGTAGGGCAACGGTTATTTTATCGCATAACTTTTTTGTCTTCAACTTTTAAGCATTTTTGATACTGGATTATTAAATTGTAAGGTATTCTAGTACTAAAAGGTACTCTTACTTTAAGTCGGTAGGACACACCGTTTTTTAGAAAAATCGATTTGAAAGTTTTTAGTTTTGGGAATTCGAAAAAAAATGAAGAAAATAAAAAAAAACGATGTATTTTACCAACTTATAGCAAGAGTAACTTTTAGTACTCGAATATCTCATAATTGAATAATCTAGTGTCAAAAATACTTAAAAATCAAAGACAATAAAGCTATGCTATAAAATAACTGTTGACCTACCCAAAACGGACGCCTATGACCGGTACTAGAAATTCGCCATTAATGAAATCGATTAATCTCTGGAATATTAATAAATATACCAGTTTTCATCTTTCTAAATAGTTTTTTTTGATTTTTTTTTAAATTCAAAGAACGAAAAATTTTCAAATCGATTTTTCTAGAAAACGGTGTATCCTATCGACTTAAAGTAAGAGTACCTTTTAGTACTAGAATACCTCAAAATTTAATAATTTAGAGTCAAAAATGCTTAAAAATTAAAGACAAAAAAGTTAGGCGATAAAATAACCGTTGCCCTACCCAAAACGAACGCCTATGACCGGTACTAGAAAGTCGTAATGAATGGAATCGATTCATATCTGGAAAGTAAATAAGCATACCAATTTTCATTTTTCTAAATAGAAGCGTTCTGGAGGTCTTTAAGAAAAACTAATTACATGACGCCGTCTTCAAAGAGCTCTAGCTCCCTTAGGAAGCATTTTCGGACTAGGTGAATTGGGTTAAATTGTCTTAAAATTATCTGAGGAATCTCCTGTCTTCGTTTGTCGGTAGAGTTTCTGGACACCTTGTATATCTCCAATATTCTAGTCTAGAGCAGGGGTGGGCAAACTTTTTCTAGAAAGGGCCACAAAATGTTCTTGGTCTATTACCGAGGGCCGCAATATTTTTTACCTTAAAATGTTCGAATTTTTAACTTTTTGCTAATTTTGTTGGGGGGTATGGGGGTACCTATTTTTTGAATTTTATTTGAAACTATGGTAGAATTATTTTATTTTTTAAATTAAATCGTCAAGTCAAAACGTAAAGTAATGCACATCGGAATATGTTTTTGAATCGCAGAGTAATTTACAAAAGAGAAGGTAACGAGTTCGTTTTTTTTTGGTGCATGCTTAAATCGGTGTATTCAACTTGAAATAACAGAGAAACGATCGATTTTAGGTGTATAATGCTACCAATACCTTTTGTAGTACTTGAAAAGACTTTTAAAATGAGCAATATTAAATGTCGATTACATTCAAACTAAGCGAGATATGCTGCAAAAAATTGATGACTAATGTATTTTAAAAAAAAAATGAGAAGTATGATAAGTTAAATGCATCGTTTTTTGTACATACAATACATTTTATTATAGTGTTACTTCTATGTTCAAAAAGTTGGATGAGTATAAAATGAATGGTTTTTGAAAAAAATAGGATCATATTATAGAGCGCATTTTTAAATTTTCTTAAAAATCTTCCTTTTTCTCCATATAACTCGAAAATGATAATAAGAGATACGAAAACAAGATACTTTACAAAAACGTAGGGTTTTTTAGATAAAAATTTTGTTTTTATTTTTCATTACTGTATCTCTTATCATTTATCATTTACAAGTTACATGGAGAAAAATGAAGATTTTTAAGAAAATTTAAAAATGCACTCTCTATAATTTGATCTTATGTTTTTCAAAAACCGTTTATTTTAAACCCGTTCAACTTTTTGAACATAGAAATAGCACTGTTAAAAAAGGTATTGTATAAGGAAAACAATTCATTTAAATTATGATATAAGAGGGGTTAAATATACTTCTCATTTTTCTTAAAATCCATTAGCCATCAATTTTTTGCAGCCTATCTCACTTAGGTTGAATGTAATCGACATTTTATACTGCTCATTTTAAAGATCTTTTCAAGCACTACAAAAGGTATTGGTAGCAGTATACACCTAAAATCGACCGATTGTCTGTTATTTCAAGTTAAATACACTGATTTGAGCATGCACCAAAAAACAAACTCTTTCACCTACCATATTATCTCTTTTTGTATTATAACTAAAAGATTTATGAACGAGTCTCTTCCTTTTCTTATAAGCTAAAAAATGTTTTATATAGTTATTTTAGTTATATGCATAGTTTTTAAGGTATTCGCAAAAAACCGTCCGAAAAGGTGTCATTTTTCAATAAAAATGACCAATTTTCAACCACGAATAACTCAGAAAGTATTGAGTTTTCAAAAAAATTATACAATAGTATTAGGTTCTCTAGCGACTTCCGTGGTTATTTTGACCAAAAAATTTTGCACACACTTGAAGGGGTGGGAACCGTCATAGGGTAGACTTTGAATTAGGAGATAAGTAGAAGCTATTCCCAAAATTTCATTAAAAGCCATGCAGTGGGATATAATTCGGAGGTAATATCCTCTTCTTGCTCTCATTTACTAGCGTATAAAGCAATTTCCTCCCCTAATTCACAGCATCTTTTAAGAACCTTTTCTAAACTTAACCATCGATGATGATTGTGGTATAAGACATCAGTATGTTCTGTTTCTAACTCTTCCAAAAATGCTATGAATGCACGATGATTTAATCATATTGAACGATTACAATTAACAATATTATGTAGTTATAATTGAAACGACGTTGTCTACTTGCAAAACATTTTTGCATAACACCTGTTCTGGAAATTGTTTATGAACGTGACCTTTAAGTTTTCTTAATATTACAATATTTGCTCCTCTTAAATTTGGTGCTCCGTCGCCGCGTCGGTTGTTACTAGCGTTACCAGGTGTCCCGATTTGCGCGGGACGTCCCGATTTTCAGGGGTCTGGAAACGCGTACCGATTTGTACCTAATCGGGACACTAAATGTCCCGATTTTCACCCACGAAAACCAATTTCATGAGGACTTGCAGTGAATTTTATAACTATGTTATAAAAACAAAGCACTCCTAAAAGCGACAAAATCGAATGAAAAATATAATTTTAATAAAAAATAAATAATTTACTTAATCTACGATTTTTTTTGTAATTCCGTCTGATTATTATTATTATGGAGGATTAAATAATACAGATTATAGAAACACCTTGCACTCCAGTAAATGAACGAGAAATACGGCGATACCGTGTAATTTTCAGGATCAACTCCGAATTGCATGAAAATTTGGACGGCTTGTGCCGTTGGTTGCTTTTACTCGGAAGGTGACAGTCACCCCTAGTTGGGGGTGAAAAACCGCGCGTTTAAAATAAGTGCGGAGATGGATAAATTGACTAATGCTAAGCAATTTTAGTTCTATAGGATTTTAACTCAGTTAATACTTTTTGAGTTATTTACGATTGAAAATGTTTATTTTTCGAAAAAAATATTCTTAGCAAAAATGGAGCATAATATAACAAAATGAAAAAAATTGTGAACTCGTCAAGCTTATAGACCCAGCAAAAGCAAAGTTGTAGCTCATGAAAAAACGTTCTTATTCGTCAAATTATAAAGTCAAATATTTAAACGTGAAATAACCAAGAAATGACCAACCACTTTTCGGGAAAAACCAATTAAAACTTTTTTAATAAAGCTTTATTTTTATGTTTTAAAAAAGTTTCTAGCATCAAAAGTAAGCGAGTTATGCTCAAAATCAAGTTGGCTCCTTTTTTTTTGGTAAAAACATCGTGAAAATCTCACCCTACTTAGCACCCCAAATGAAATTAATCGTTACCGCTTTACAAACAATTTACTTTACTTATGTATTTTTTACATGATTGAAAGGGCTTGAACGAGTCAATAATCACGAGTGTATGGAAAATATGAACAGCCATATATTTTAACAAATTTTTGTCGTACAAAAAAACAAAATGAATCTATCATATTTATAAAAGCAAAACACCTACTTTTTACTCCTTGAGATTTTTAGTATCCCTAATACTTTTTGAGTTATTTTGAAAAAAGGGCATTTTTCAATATTTTAAGAAAAATTTTTTTACTATAAAATCAATTTTTTTCGAAACTTAGCATTCCCAACCGGTAAACCTTACAGATCTTATAAACAATACACATATAAAGTAAATGGTAAAGCGGTAACGATTATTTATGGTGCTAAATAGGGGGAGATTTTCAAGATTTTATTTTAACAAAAAAAGGAGCCAACTTTATTTTGAGTGTAACTCGCTTAGTTTTAATGCTAGAGACTTTTATATAAAACAAAATTAAAGATTTTTTACACTTTAACAAATTTAAATATGTTTTGCCCAAAAATTGTTTAATTTTTTGGTTATTTCAAGTTGAAAAATTCTATTTGGAATTTGACAAATAAGAACGTATTTTTGATGAGCTACAACTTTGCTTATACTGGTTTTATAGCCTTTCTACAATTTTTTTTTGCTTAAAAAAGCTACATTTTTGTTAAGAATATTTTTTTCGATAAAATTAATTCGAGTTTAAAAATTATATAGAACAAAAGTTTTTTAGAGTTAGTCATTTGATCCATTTTGGGACTTACTTTAAACGCGCGTTTTTGCCCCGAGAAGGGTTAACTGTAACTGTCACCTCCCAAGAAAAACCAACCAATGATACAATGAAACTTTGAAGTAGACAGTAAGTAGAACCTAAAACCAGATTTTCATGCAATTCGGAGTTGACTCTGAAAATTACACTCGAAAACAGTCATTTACTGGGCTATTGTTGTTTATTTGTCCCGATCTACAACCCTAAATCCCGATTTTTTTTTGCTTATGTACCGATTAAAAACAAATCGGACCTGGCAACACTAGTTGTTACACTTACTAGATGGTTACGAGTTAATTTAAAATTTTTCAAACAGTTCCTGATTAAATCAAAAATATCGTTTTCATTTGTTGAAATTTCATGGATTTCATTGAGGGACTTTATTGGTTTTTATTTTATTCAAAATTCTGTGCCGGAATCTCAAATAATTGCCCTCGTTATGTTGAAAATTTGCGGAAAAATCTCCCGCTGCGAAAGTGTCAATTAATAGCTGCATTATCTATATTTATTTATTAATATTAGCAATAAACTTTTTCCGCGGGCCGCAAAAAAATGTATAAAGGGCCGCATGCGGCTACCGGGCCGCACTTTGCCCACCCCTGCTCTAGATAGTCATGGCCGGCCTGTGTGCTGTTAGGAATCGTAACAGTAGTCTAAGGCTACGGCTCCACGGGCTGGAAATTGACGCTAGCAGTAGCCGCAAAATGAACTTAAGGTTCCGCGGAACGGAATGGGAATAGCCGAACTGAACCGACTACGCACAAGTCCTGTAGTCGGTACAGCTCGGCTATTCCTATTCCGTTCTGCGGAACCTTAAGTTCGTTTTGCGGCTACTGCTAGCGTCAATTTCCAGCCCGTGGAGCCGTAGCCTAATATACCAGACAGACCAAGAATAACGTGCTGGGTTTTGTGAAAACATGAAGCTTTGCACATTGTGCAGTCGTTCCAAATTGTTCTCGTTCTGAACAATCAACTCTAATAGATTTTCTTCTTTTTCAGTTTAAACGTTAAAGTAATCTTACTAGTACGCGATCCTCGCGGCACGATGCAGTCCCGCAAACATAGAGACTGGTGCCCGGGCATGCCTGACTGTGATCAACCCTACAATCTGTGCAGGGATTTAGTGTCTGACTATAAGGCAGCTGGCCCGCTTTTGCAGCTTTATCCAGATAGATTCAGGTGAGTACATTTGCCAAAATTATTCTAATACTTATTAAAGATTATTTATAAGACTGGTGGTGTGCTCTCTCCGCACACCACGAGTCGCTTTGGGGATTCCAAGAGGAGGAAATGTGCATAAGCGAATGGTGTTGGCCTCTGTATCGAAACTAAATACAGAGTGAGTCTGTAATTTGGAATAAATTCAATATCTCAAATAATAATTGTTTTTTAGAAAAATGCTCAGACCCGTCGATCAGTATTTCAAATTGTCCTTTTTGGCATACAATAATAATGTATACAGGGTGTCCCAATTTAGAGATATGACGTCATCGTTGATTTTCTTAAATGGCAACACTGTCATTTTGATAACTATTTTGATAGGGTGTGTAAAGCTATACGCTCTGAGCTTCGCTGGTGTCGCTCCTAGCGGATTACTAATGCAACTTTTATCGGTAATTTTTAAATTTATTATTTAATTGTTATCGCTTAAGGTGATACAGTAGCCAAAATGCGTTCCAAGATTGCGGCTATAATTTTCAATATTTTTTCGAGATATTTGGCACACGTATTCGTAATATAATAAAGAATGGCGGTACAGAGCCCAATTTGAAAAATATATTAATATGTGGAAATTACTCTGTAATTAAATACAATATTAAAAAAACGAGCCTGTACCGCCATTAAGAAGAACAAAAAAATACACTTTCTTCAAATAAACTTTTTTATCCGATGCCTAGATTTTGTGTCATTTTGGAACTACTAATGAAATAAAAAATTTTAGTAGTTCCAAAATGACACAAAATCTAGGCATCGGATAAAAAAGTTTATTTGAAGAAAGTGTATTTTTTGTTCTTCTTAATGGCGGTATAGGCTCGTTTTTTTAATATTGTATTTAATTGCAGAGTAATTTCCACATATTAATATATTTTTCAAATTGGGCTCTGTACCTCCATTCTTTATTATATTACGAATACGTGTGCCAAATATCTCGAAAAAATATTTAAAATTACAGCCGCAATATTGGAACGCGTTTTCGCTACCTGTTGATCGCTACTGTTTCTTCTTAATATTTACAACGCAAAAAAGAAATATTAATTTCTTACTTCGGGTACTTTCACAATTATCGTGTAGATGGCGCTTAGATTAATTTATAATTACATATTACGAAATATTAAAAAAACTTAAATTCAGTATTTAAAACGTAAGTAGGTATATTTAAGGTAAAAATATACACCACACCTTTGACCAACTAATATTATTTCCTATTAATGTTTTTAATTTCAATGTTTTAAATTAATCACTTTGACATTTATGTCAAATTTCCAGTAAAAGCTTACAGACTTGTCACTACTTGCGTTCGCGAATTTTTAATTATCCCCTCGACCTACGAGCTCATAGCGTATACATAACTGCAAAATTTCAAATTTTTATTCCCTACTGTAATTTGGAATAAATTCAATAATTCAAATATTAATTGTTTTTTTTTGAAAAATACTCAGACCCATCGATTAGTATTTTAAATTGTCATTTTTGACATACATTACATACCTAATAATGTATACAGGGTGTCTCAATTTAGAGATATGACGCCATCGTTGATTTTCTAAAATGGCAACACTGTCATTTTGATAGCTAGTTTGATAGGGTGTGTAAAGTTATATATAACTGCAAAATTTTAAAGTTTTATTCCCTACCATTTACAAGATAATAAAAAATAACAAAGTTATGAAAAACAAGTAATCAAATAATAATTGAATTTAATTATTTCAATTAAGCAAATGCTCATAATGTTGCCCTCAATTATTGTCAAATAATCAATGGACAACATTACGAGCCTCTTCCCATATCAGTTGGCCCAATGTAGATTGAAAAGAAAATCCAATTTTATAGAACAAAAACAAAAGTCCAGCATACCTAAACTTTTAAAGTTAATTCATCGATAATTTTTGGATTTCCATAAAAAATGTTTTAAATTAATAAAAACGATTAATTAAACAGAATAACAGCAAATTAAAAGAAAAAGGTAAAAAATGTCCAATTTTAACAAAACAAATGTAGAAGTTTATAACTTAGTGACATCCGTTTTATTTTTAATTAGATTTAAAATTCTTGGAGGCATCGCTTTTACAAAGCTTTGGCAATACTCTGGTGTAAATTAATCCCATATTTCTTGCAAGTTTTGATTCAATTCTTTGACGGACCTAGCAGGATGTTTCCTCAATGTTTTTTATTTCGCGCCACAAAGAGGCACGGAAGTTTCTCTCGGGGACAAGTCGGGACTGTTAGAAACATATTCCAGAAGGTCTCCAATCGAGTTTGGCTCTTGTGAGGTATGGCAACCTACGTCATCTCGTTGGAAGACAAAATCTTCAAAATCATCTTTCACTGATTTTAACTTGTTGAAATGATTTTGTTCCACAATCGGTAAGAGATTATTTAAAACCTTTAAATAGTATTTGCCATTTTTAAAATTCCATCAATAAAACGAAATTTTTCACTCCTTTCGCTGATATGCTGCCCCAGACCATGATAAACGTAGGAAATTTGACATTTCTGTTAAGACAGTATGGCTAAAAAGCTTTATTTTCCTGCGAATAACTCGACTCCTACTGTCTCCAATTCGACTCCAACACAAACTTCAAATATGGATTCGTCACTCCATTGTATTGCATCCCATAGTGAATTTGTCCACCATCAATGCTCTTTTGACCATTTTAACCTATCTTTCTTGTGTTGTAATGTTAAGACTGGATTTTTATTAGTTTGAGATAGAATAAAAATTGTCAAAAACAATTCGTATTGGTTTTTTCAACTTTATCAATTACTTTGTAAAAGCAAATCTTAACTTGTGGGCATTTTCGGTGACATGTTGATCTAGAAACGTGTCTTCTAACCAGCTTACTCCACACAACACTTAAATCTAGATAAATTGCACGTCGTTTTTTCACTATAATGAGTCTTAATACCCTTCGATCTGCTTCGTTAATTTTACTTTTTTTACATTTACAGGTTTTCTGATGACAAAACCTGAGGTTTTTGTATCTCCCAGCTATGTTTCTTACCCTATACTGTGACAATTGAAACTATTCGCGATTTCCGAACTGGATTTTCCAGAATTAAAAAATCTATTGATGATGGAACAAATGTTCTCATCCATAACTTTACCTCCACTCATTCCCATCGATAACTTAATCTCGACCGACAAACGGCAATAAGTTTAATAAATGTCACAAAATCTTTTTGACATTAATTGACAATTGCTTTGATATAATTTTCCACATGATTTTAATCTAATTATGAATAAATCAATGTATGTTGATGTAAGTGAATCAAAAGCCACAATTTAGCGATTTTTTATTATTGTTTAAAATAAAAAAAATATCCATGAGGGTAATGTTTTAATAAATGTTAATAAAAAACGCAATAATAATATGGAAACTTATAAAAATATGTAGATTATCATTTGTCGATGGTAATCGCCATAAACTGCAAATTCCAAAGGTGGGCCAACTGAAATGGGAAGGGGCTCGTATGTGTATTTCGACATTCCTACTGTAAATAATTTGGGAAAACTTACATAAAACATTACATTAAATAATCATAAAAATATAACACCTTTATGCTATAATACGATAGGTAATAAGTTTTGTTGTCATCGTTTAATTTCCAGCCGCCCTCAAAAACTTGGACATTTCGTTCAATCTTCGAGCAAATATTCCTTTTAACGACCACACCATTGTACTTGAATAATAATTGAAGATTAAACAACGATGATACAATCTACCTTGAGTCGGTAAAATGTTGACCTTTAAAGAGACTATTGCTTCTTGTAGATGAGAATGTTAGAAGAAGTTATTTGTAGGGGAGAGCTGTGCTGTCCCATACTGATCAAAACGAAATGTATAGCTTTGTATACTGATCAAAACGAAAAAGAAGCCACTTATAATTATAAAGATATTCGTAGATTTGAACTAATTCTTTCTTTGATTATATTATTTTTATTTAATTACATCAAGCCTTTTCGCTATAAATATAGCAAAGTTTTTGTTACTGAATTGTAAATTTTCTTGTAAAAAAAAATAAAAATATGAAAAATTCGATTTCTCTTAATAACAGCGTTGCTAAAATGATTTTAAAACAAAACTAAAAGCGTGTATGGGCTCTTTTCATTCGCCGAACTTATGCACAACGTTCAGGCATGCTTTCGATCACATTTGGTATAGTCTTGATCTACACTCTGGGCCAAAATTAACCGGCCACCTTAAAAATGGGTAATTTTTGATGTCTTATATCTCCTAAACCTGTTGTCCGATTTGAGTGATTTTTTAAATATGTTATAGCCTTATTCCTTGAAAATATCGTTATAATAATATTGTTGCTAAACAGGTAAATTTTCATTGTATACCGGGTGTATGAATCAAACTGTGTTTTTTCTTAAAGTTTGCATCACCCTGTGGAATATTCTAGCATTTGTAGAATACTGAAATTAAAACCTAACTATAGCCTCATGCTTTCTTAAGATTTTGTTGTATGACGGATTCGCTTATGTTGGATAATAAAAAAGTTAGGTGCTTTAACAACTAGTCATGTTTTTTATCAATACAGGGTGTTTTTAAAAAATTTGGCAAAGTTTAAGGGGTAATTCTGCATGAAAAACTAATGATAGTTTGCTTTATAACTTACATATGTCCGCAAATGCTTCGTTTCCGAGATAGGGGGTGTTGAAATTTTTCTGACAAACTGACGATTTATTTATTGCTTTACATCCGGTTGAGATATGCAAATGCAATTTGGTGGGTTTTATGATGTAGTTGTTGCCTATTTTTTGACATACAATTAAGAATTTAATATTCACCATGGCGCACATACGGGTAATATGAGCCATCATATTACCGGTATGCGCGCCAATGGTGAATATTAAATGCTTAATTGTATGCCAAAAAATGTGCAATAACTACGTATTAAAACCCACCAAATTTCATGTGCATGTCTCAACCGGCTATAAAGTAATAAATCGTCAGTTTGTCAGAAAAATTTCAACACCCACTATCTCGGAAACTAATAATTTGCGGACATAAGTTTATAAAGGAAACTGTCATTATTTTTTCATACCGAATTACCCCTTAAACTTTTCCAATTTTTTTTTAAAAACATCCTGTATTGATAAAAAATATGTCTAGTTGTTAAGAGGAAACAGTAGCGATCAACAGGTAGCAAGTACGCGTTCCAAGATTGCGGCTGTAATTTTGAATATTTTTTCGAGATATTTGGCACACGTACCTATTCGTAATATAATAAAGAATGGCGGTACAGAGCAAAATTTGAAAAATATATTAATATGTGGAAATTACTCTGTAATTAAATACAATATTGAAAAACGAGCCTGTACCGCCATTAAGAAGAATAAAAAAATACACTTTCTTCAAATAAACTTTTTTATCCGATGCCTAGATTTTGTGTCATTTTGGCACTACTAAAATTTTTTATTTAATTAGTAGTTCCAAAATGACACAAAATCTAGGCATCGGATAAAAAAGTTTATTTGAAGAAAGTGTATTTTTTTGTTCTTCTTAATGGCGGTACAGGCTCGTTTTTTTAATATTGTATTTAATTACAGAGTAATTTCCACATATTAATATATTTTTCAAATTGGGCTCTGTACCGCTATTCTTTATTATATTACGAATACGTGTGCCAAATATCTCGAAAAAATATTCGAAATTACAGCCGCAATCTTGGAACGCGTTTTCGCTACCTGTTGATCGCTACTGTTTCCTCTTAAAACAAATAACTTTTTTATTATCCAACATAAGCGAATCAATCAACCAACAAAATGTTGAGAAAACATTAGGCTTTCACATGAGGCATGAGGCATATACAATAAAAATTTACCTGTTTAGCAACAATATTATTATAACGATATTGTCAAGGAATAAGGCTATAACATATTAAAAAAATCACTTAAATCGGACAACAGGTTTAAGAGATATAAGATATCAAAAATGACCCATTTTTAAGGTGGCCGGATAATTTTGGCCCAGAATGTAGTTGTTCTCATTCTTCCACAAGAACTTCCTCGACATGTTGTAGGTTTCTTATTGGCTGACGATCCTTCAAGCGCTTCCCGAGTGTATCCCAAATGTGTTCAATGGGATTTAAATCTGAACTCCTTGCTGGCCACTACATAACGTGAATATTGTGGGTAGACAAATAATTTTTGTACTATCCTGGCCACGTGCGGTCTTGCATTATCTTGTTGAAGGATAAATTCTGGTCCCATATTTTCAACAAATGGGACAATATGTGGTCCAAGAAATTCGTTAATGTACCGCTCTGGCATCATCTATAATAACTACTAGGTCAGAGCGGCCATTTAAAGTTATCCTACCCTAAACCATAATTGAACTTCCTCCAAAAGCCTGGGTTTCTTGAATTGTGAAATCAAAAAGCGCTCGCCTGGTCTTCTTCAGACTAACACGTCCGTCAACATGGTTTAAAAGAAATCTGGACTCGTCAGTGAACATCGCGTTACTCCGTTGTGTCTTGGTCCAATTCATGTGTTCTTCTGCAAACAAGCGTCTGGCTGTACGATGTGCAGGCGTCAAAGGAGATACTCTAGCTGGCCTTTTTGCATTCAACCCATGTTTGTGAAGCCGATTACGTATAGTTTGAGTATTTACTCTTGTACCCGTAGTTTCTACCAACTCATTTTGTTTTGTAGCGTTAGAGCAGTACTTCGATGATCTTTAACAGCCCATAGTTGTAAAAGTCGATCCTCTCTAGCTGTAGTCGTCCTTGCACGAAGCGTATAAGATTGTCTTCTAAAATAACTCCATACATTTCATGTCTGGTCCAGGCTCTATTTATGGCAGCACGACTAACATTTAACATTTCTGCTGTACGGCGTCTTGAGTAACCTTCTTGAATTAAAGTTATTGCCCTATAGATCAATAAATGACCGTTTTGGAGTGTAATTTCCAGGGGCAACTCCGAATTGCATGAAAATTTGGATTTAGGTTCTACTTACCCTCCACTTTAAAGTTGAATTTGTGCCGTTGGTTGCTTTTACTTGGGGGGTGACATTTACCCCTTCTCGGTGGGTGAAAAACGCGTGTTTAAAATAAGGCCGGAAATGGATAAATTGACTTATTTTAAGCACCTTTTGTTGTATAAAGTTTTTTACGTTAGTCAATACTTTTCGAGGTATTCGCGATTTAAAATGTTGATTTTTCGACAAAAAAACTACGTTTTCAGACAGTTTTTCCCAAATAACCCAAAAAGTAAATATTTTATCGAAAAACATATTTTTGACAAATTTGAGTAGAAGCAAAGTTGCTCATGAAAAATACGTTCTTACTCGTCTAATTCCAAATCGAATAATTCAACGCAAAATCACCGAAGAAAAAAACGTTTTTCGGGAAAACCTTATTAACATTTTTAAAGTACATATAGAAAAAAAGCTTATTATTTGTTTTTTACAAAAATTTACAGCATCAGAAATAAACGAGTTACACTGAAAAAAAAAGTTTGTCCCTTTTTTTTGGTAAAAAAAATCGTGAAAACTTCCCTTTATTTAGCACCCTAAATGAAATTAATCGTTTGGCTTTACCATCTATTTTAACTGTATGTGTATTGTTTATATGATCTGTAATTTTGATTGGTTTGAAGTGCTTATTTCTGAAAACATTTGGTTTTATAGTAAAAAAAAATTTCTAAAAATTTTTGAAAAATTTCATTTTTTCAAAATCACTTAAAAAGTATTAGTGATATGAAAAATCTTAAAGAGTAAAAAAATGTAGGTTTTGCTATTATAAATAAGCTAGTTTTATTTTGTTTCTCCGTAAGAAAAAAATTGGTTAACATATGGCTGTTCAAAATTTGCATACACTCGTGATTAGTGACCCATTCAAGCTTTCTCAATTATAACCATTTCAGAAATAAACACTTTAAACCGGTGAGACTGACAGATCATATAAAAAATAGATAGGTAAGTAAATTGTTTGTAAAGCGGTAGCGATTCATTTCATTTGGAGAGCTAAACACGGCGAGATTTTCATTATCTTTTACAAAAAAAGAGGGCCAACTTTATTTTGAGCGTAACTTGTCTATTTTTAATGCTAAAACTTTTGTTAACAATTACAACAAAGCTTTTTATAAACACTTTAAAAAAGTTTAAATGGGTTTTTCCCGAAAAGTGCTTAATTTTTCGGTGATTTCACCTTAAAATATTCGATTTGGAATTAGACGAATAAGAACCTATTTTTTTATCTACACTAAACTATAAACTAAAACTATTACAACTTTGTTTTTATTTGATTGATAGACTTTACTGATACACCATTTTTTTGGGTTTTTTATAAGCTACACTTTTGCTAAGGATATTTTTCTCGATAAAATATTTATTTTTTGAGTTATTTGCGAAAAACCGTCTGAAAACGTAGTTTTTTTTGTCGAAAAATCAACATTTTCAATGGCAAATAACTCGAAAAGTATTGACTTACGTAAAAAACTCTATAGAACAAAAGTTGCTTAAAATTAGTAAATTTATCCATTTCCTGTCTTATTTTGAACGTATGTTTTTCCACCCCCGAGAAGGGGTGACTGTCACCCCCCAAGTAAAAGCAACCAACGGCACAATTTCAGCTTTGAAGTGGAGGGTAAGTAGAACGTAAATCCAAATTTTCATGCAATTCGGAGTTGACCCTGAAAATTACACGGTATCGCCAAATTTCCCGTTCATTTACTGGGCTACTAGAAATTTGAATATCTGTGGGATACACTCTGTACCTTCGAGGCTTTCCAAGCACATCAAAATCCATCTTTAATTCTTAACAACTTTAACGTACAAATATCGACAGAAATTCAATGACGGAATGAACGTGATTCCAAAATGTTATCAAGTTTTGCTTTTTTATTGAATACGAGAAAAACGATGATAAGAAACATGTGTTTTTCTTTCATTTATAAAAACTATTACATATGTTTCTACTGGGTGGACGTACATTAAGTTCCTACCAAATAGACCAAGAGGCAGCGCTGAAAAATCTCTTTGAATTTACTAAAGCTAGATTTTTCACAGTTGATTACTGTGAGTGTGTAGAGAAACATACTGCGGTCGGTCAAGCGAAACGAGAGGGTATCAAAGTTGCTTTCCTACGAAGGTAATTAATTCCATTTACTAAGGCTGAAAATCAGTACACACATTCTAAATTAAATATAAATTAAAGTTATTGTAGTCGGTCAGCTGTATGGTCGATTGAGGAAATGAAGCATTTTGGCTCGCAATTTTTTTGTCCAGCATGGATTTACTTGAACTTTTCACATAAGGTAGGGAATAGTCCAAGGATCATTTTCTGTATCATGCCGCTATCATACGCTAAAACCTTGGGGATGGTCACCACCCCATCTCGGGGGTGGGAATCTTTTATTACATTTTAACCATGTAATTCGATGGAAAGAGTGATTCTAAGAAAAACATGTTTTTTTGCATTTTTTTCGTAAAACTAATATTTTTTGAGTTATTCGCGCTTGAAAATAACAGTTTTTCGACGAAAAAATCGACTTTTTTAGAGAGTTTTTTGAGAATACCTCGAAAAATATTCTATATATTTTTGGCGATAAAAAGTTTCTTCAAAAATGATTTTGTAGGATTTTTAAAGAGCTATAAGACTGTGTAAATTAAATTCTGTAAGATCCCTTAGTTTTTAATTGGGACGGGTTTAAAGGGCTCGAATAAGGGGGTATTTACTGGTAAATAGAGGTTTTAAACAGGTATATCTGGCTAACTGTTCACTGTAATGAAAATCTATGCACAGGGTAAATTTAGTCATTAAAATAGCTACAATTTAGTAGTTTATAATTTTTTTCGTTTTATTTATTTAGCGTATGGCTTAAGTATATCACAGAATATATTTAGATTTATGCATTATACAATGCATCACAAACAGATGTCCAATTTTTTTATATATTCGATTGACCCTTCGGTTGCCATTACAAAGTCTATAGGGTCGCCTGTGTATGCTCTGCGTGGGCAGTCCTGAACAATGTGACTGATCGTCTGTCTTGCAGCGCCGCAGTCACAAGAAGGCGAGGGGAGTTTACCCCATCTGTGGAGGGAGTCGGCGCATCTTCCACAGTTTGTTCGAATTCGATTAAGGGCTGCCCAAATCTTACGGGGACGTTCAAATTCGCCAGGTTTCCCTATGATGTCCGGTAGACTATGGTAATGCGGATCTGTCCTACTTTCCCAATCTTCTCTCCATCGGGTATTTAAGTCAAAGTTGGATTGCTGCAGCGCTTGAGCAGATTGTAGAGGGGGTAACCTGGATCGGAGACGGTTTCCAAGTATATCGGGGATGTCGTTGTGGACTAGAAGCTGGCGACTGTCCATTATTTTGTTATATTCTTTAACCAATGCATGTTCGCGGCATTTTTTTCGTATCTTCAGTATTTTCGGAGATATTTTGAAGTAAAAGGTGAAAAATACCAAATTGCAAAAAATAAATTTTTCTTTAAACTCCAATTTTTCCAAAATTAGTAATTTTAAATAGGTCAAACTCCTTGAGTGTATTGATAATATAAATATAAAAGGAACTACAGAAAGGTGAAGACCAATTTTGAATTAGGAAGGTAGTTAGGGGGTTGTTTTCACTTATTTTTTCGTAGAAAAAAGCAGCTACCGACATTTTTTTGATTATAAGTCGCTTAATTTTCATGCTAGAAACTTTTTATTATTATTTTTAAAGGTCTAATTGTATACTTGAAAAAAGAATATGTAAGTTTTCCTCGAAAAATGCAAATTTTTCCCATTATTTGGCGTTGAATATTTCAAATTATGCACTTGACGAGAAAAGGTAACCTTTAACATGCCTTATATCGGTTTGTATTGGTCTTAAAGATATTATTGGAAAAGACTTTGGTTTGTGTTACTAAAAGATACAATTTTGATATCTACAGTTTTTTTGATTAAATGCATATTTTTCGAGGTATACTCAAAAAACCCTCTAAAAAAGTCGATTTTTTCGTCGAAAAACTGTTATTTTCAAGCGCGAATAACTCGAAAAATATTAGTTTTACGAAGAAAATGTAAAAAACATTGTTTTCTTAGAAACAATTTTTCCATCAAATTACATGGTTAAAATGTAATAAAAAATGCCCACCCTCGAGATGGGGTGGCAACCACCCTTAAGCCGATGCCGCACTGCAGGATGCTAGATGGTGGCTTGGAGGGTGGATCTTAAAGGTGGATGGTGGAGGGTCGCTGCATCCTGGACGCAGTGAAAGAGTGAAATGAAGTCAGAAGTCAGTATCCAACTGACTGCTGAGGAATCGTTTGTTTCATTTGTTACGTTACATTTGGTTTGTTTTTTTAGCATATCGTCATATAAGAGGTAAAACTCACTCACTAAACTTTTCAGAAAGTGGAGAAAAATCGACTTAAAGGCAAAAATTGTTTTTTAAATTCACCTGACTTGAATATTGGATTTTTTTTTTAATGCAACTGCAAAGAATAAATAAAACAGATATTTTAAGCCATGTTTCGTCACATAGTGGGTCTGCTGGGTCCCAAATGGCCCTTCTTTTATACACAGCACAGCTTTCATCCATAGTAGGGTGGTGCGAAAAAAGTCAAGTTGATAATCCCGTATCGCTGTAGTGCGGAAAAGTTGCAATTGGTAATTACAAGAAAAACAAAACAAAAATTATTAAAATTGGACTTTATCTTCCGATCCCGCAACGGGCCTAAAGATTATGAAAAAAAATTAAATTTTAACTTTTCTTCGGAAATTTTTATTTATCCTCCATGTACGTTTTATTTATCGCTATAGTAAAATTTATTTACAGTTTGCATGGTTAAGTAATGAAAACAACAGTTTTACGCATCTGACGAATATCTTCCGATCCCGCAAGGTCAATCAAAATCTATAAATATTTGAAATGTTCGATGATTTTGATAAATTAAAAAACATTTAGTTATCTCATTTTTCTCCTACATTGTGAAGTTTTTCGCTTGTTTATATATTGTATGACAATACTTTAACAACCCAGAACTCACAAAGAGGAGGTGGTTGCCCTTCTAGCTCCACACACACCCTTCTCTCCAACCAACCAATGAGTGTGATTTTTACATTATTTACATAGTAAATTTCTTTTTCATGCTTGTATCCAGCTTTTAAACGTCAACTTTGTATTGTAATTTGGTGGTAGAATCTGGCAGCATGGACCTTGATTTAAGTGTTGCCCTTATGAATCCATCTCTTGATTGTGGCCCACATACATTAGACCAGGGGTGACCAACTTAATCGGACTCGAGATCTACTGTCTGCCTTTCTAATTCTCTGGGATCTACTGACTAAGAATTTTTGTAATATTTAGGACGGGAATAGATAGGTAGGTAGATAATTTTTTCTTGCCATCGATCGACTGACCTAGGGGTCGCGATCGACGGGTTGGCCTCCCCTGCATTATACGATACTTCCGTGACTAACTTTAGGCACCTCTCATCAGCTTGCGTATGTCAGGGATAGTTTTGTACACTCTAGTCTGGGTATGTCGTCCGATGTAATGCAAGAACATATACCTTCATTTGACACTTCGAAGAAGTGGTGGAGAAGATAGTTTTGCAACAGTCTGCAATAGTTTTGCAACATTATACTCCAGTCTATTATTTCAGTTTAGTCCCGTGCTTCAAAATTTCAAGTAGTAGGGAGAAAGGAAACACATTAGAGAGCTAGGGTTAAAGAGAGTGTTAAAAGCCGGATATACTAAAGCCAAGAGCAAACGCATTATAAATTTCATCCCTCCTACTTTAAATTTTGAAGCACAGGACTACACTGAAGTATTAGATTGGAATGTTGCAAAACTATCTTCTCCACCAGTTCTTCAAAGCGTTTCAAATGAAGATATAAGTTCCTACATTAATATATCAGGTAACACGCCAGAATGTACAAAACCATCCCTGTCATACGCAAGCTGTCTAGCGGTACGTAGAGTTGGTCACGGAAGTATCGTCTAATGTATGTGGGACCCAATCAAGAGATGGATTCATCAAGGCAACACTTAAATCAAGGTCCATGCTGCCAGATTTTACCACCAAATCAAAATTCAAAGTTGACGTTTAAAGCTGGATACAAACAAATGAAAAAGAAATGTACTATGTAAATAATGTAAAAACCATACACTCATTGGTTGTATGGAGAGAAGGGTGTGGGTGGAGTAAAAAGTGTAACCACCTTCTTGTTGTGAGTTCTGGGTCGTTTAAATATTATTGTACAATATATAAACAAGCGAAGAGCTTCACAATGTAACAGAAAAATGAGATAACTAAATGTTTTTTAATTTATCAAATTCATCATCAATTTCAAATTTTTATAGATTTTGATTCACCTTGCGGGATCGGAAGAGATTCGTTAAGTGCGTAAAACTATTGTTTTTATTACTCAACCATGCAAACTGTAAATAAATTTTACTATAGCGATAAATAAAATGTACATGAAGAATAAAAAAAAAATTTCAAAAAAAAAGGTAAAATTTCATTTTTTTCATAACCTTTAGGCCCGTTGCGGGATCGGAAGATAAATTCCGATTTGAATAATTTTTGTTTTTCTTGTAATTACCAATCGCAACTTTTCCGCACTATAGCGATACTGGATTATCAATTTGACTTTTTTCGCACCACCCTAATCCATAACGAGGCTACCCGGATGGATTATCAAACACGACTGATATGGGTGGATAGACGCCTGGCGGACCACCGGGTGGGTAGATGGTAGTGGGAGGCCACTGCGGCTACCGTCGTTGTATTATTCGTGGTGTAAGTAGCTGGATGGTCGCCAGGCGGGTATCTACCATCCACCATCCTAGCAAACTTCCTGCACTGCGGCATCGGCCTTAAGGTTTTAGCGTATGATAGCGGCATGATATAGAAAATGATCCTTGAACTATTCCCTACCTTATGTGAAAATTTCAAGTAAATCCATGCTGGACGAAAAAATTGCGAGCCAAAATGCTTCATTTCCTCAATCAACTATTGGGGCCGACCGAGCGGCCTTAGTAAATGGATTAAATTACCTACGTAGGAAAGCAACTTTGATACCCTTTCAGTAACCCCTATTCTACGTTTCGCTTGACCGACCGCAGTATGTTTCTCTACACACTCACAGTAATCAACTGTGAAAAATCTAGCTTTAGTAAATTAAAAGAGATTTTTCAGCGCTGCCTCTCCCTCTATAATGCAATAAACAATTTACATTAAATTAAGTTAGTGGCTCCCTTTTTGTTTTGATCAGTGTATTTTTGATAATAATGACAAATTCGTGTTTTTCTTTGGCATGTCCTTCGTTGGATCAGGGGCGGCCCGTCGGGGTAGGCAAGGTAGGCGCCGCCTACCCTCTTCAAATGTAGTACAATAATATAAATTATTAATATAAATTACTTATTTCAAAATTGTAATTTATAAATTTTGACACAATATCTACAATAAAATAGCAAAAATTATCCAAATTATTTTTAAAAATATCCAAAAAAATTTCTCCGTAGTTATAATTATTGTACGCTCCTTGTAGTATCAGTAGTACTGTATAGATTCTATATTCTCCTTGGTCAGGCACTCGGGAACGTAGCCTGAAATAGAACGACGCCAATACCGAATTGACGTGCGATCTCTCTCTGTTTACGCGAGCAGGCCTGCTGCAGGCCGGCGGATTTTGAACGGGCGGATAGGCACAGAGTCTTATAGCCGGACCTACAAAATTTTATCAAATCAGTTGCTTCTCTTGTGTCTTGTGAAACTGTTTTAAAATAATTGTTTTTTGATTTTGGCTGTTATTAGTAGGTTAAGTATTGAATAAAACTAGGTAGGACAATTTAAATTTGTTTATGAAAACTGAATAATGTGTTATTAGATTATATAGATAATTAAAAATTTAAAGCGAGGTTAATTGTTAACTTATTAATTTATTCGAATAGTAAATTATTATTTGATACATAAATAAAATAAGTAATATTTGACGTTGTTGAAACGTAGGTGTGTTAGTTTTATTGGTGGAAAAACTTTAGTCATCGAATATGAATATTTTAAACGATGTAATATGCAGTTTGATCGAGACACCTTTTTCAAGGCGCCAAAATCAAGAAAGATTAGTAATTATTTCAATGGGCCGGCCTTTACAAAATTTAACAATTTTATCCACAGATAAGACAAAAGACAATCAACCATTTTCGAGATCGTTTAAAACAATATGGTATGAAAATCATAAATGGCTAAGCGGAAGTTATTTTAAAAATTCACTTTTCTGTTGGCCTTGTCTGTTGCTCTCAAATTTGAAGCAAAATGTTTGGGTGAGTCAGGGATATTCAGATTTGAAAAATTTATCAGCTAGTGTAAAAAAACATGAATCTTCGAAAGAACATTTAAACAATTGCTTAGATTTAAAACGGTTAGAAAAAAATAACCAAACTACTGACAGTGCTTTCGCTGGACATATTTCTCTATCTAATAAGATATATAATGAAGAAGTTGAAAAAGATTGAAGAAGTTGAAAAAATTGATGTTACAATTCTTTTAGCAAAACAAGAACTTACATTTCGCGGTCGTGATAAGAGCCATAATTCTTCAAACATGGGTAATTTTAAAGAAATTTTTAATTTAGTAGTTAAACGCGATCAGGAAATCCAGGATCATGTTAAAAAATAGAAGGGGTGTTCACGGGTTTGTCAAAAACAATACAAAATGATTTAATAGATTGTCTTGCCGATTACGTAAAAAATGCAATTTCAACAGAAATTAATGAAAGTCAATTTTTTTCTATACTAGCTGACGATACTACTGATATAACCGAAAAATCACAGTGTACTTTAACAATCCGTTTTGTTAACAAAGTTGGTCAGGTAACAGAAAGATTTTTAGGGGTTTTTGATGTTAGCGATAATAGATCTGCAGACGCTCTATATAGTTTAATTTCAAACGTGCTTGAGCCATATGATTACAAAAATAAATTAATTGCTCAATTTTACGATGGTGCAAGTGTAATGGCTGGCTCTTTAAACGGATTACAATCAAAAATTAAAGTAGATGCTCCAAAAGCAATTTTTACACATTGTTGCGCTCATAGATTACATTTAGTATTGCAAGACGGCTCAAAATGTATTACAAACTGTAGGATATTTTTTGTCGCCTACCCGAAGTATATGTGTAGCCTACCCGCATACTGAGGTCACAAGCCGCCACTGCGTTGGATTCAATTTACTAAGCAGATTATGATCCAAAACATATATGTACAATTGATTGAGAATTTAGAGATCAAAATAGCACATCCGTTTTCTTTCATTATAAAAAATAAAATTAGTAAAAATGGTATTTGTCTCTGTTTAACGTAAACACTGTTATTATTTGAGAGATATAATAACAGTAGGGAGCGATATTCCTGAAAAACAGGGCGTAGAAGTCCCTCAGGGAGTTTTATCGGGCATACATGTTAATTTTGTTTGTCAGATATTTATCTTCGATGTATTTGGTAAATAATAATAGTATAAGTTGATTAAATATAGCAGGATTTTAATTTAATTAATATTATCTATATGAGTTTATAGACTAAGAGCCGTTAAAATTTGCTAATAATTTTAGACACCGTAAGAGTCTAGTAGAACCTAAAGGAAAACCCACAAGGAAAAAGTTTTCCTGTAGTTGGCTGTATACCATATAATACAAAAAACGACATCTTTATAAAAGGTATATATTTAAAAATCCCTAAAAAGGGCTACATCACCGAAACTAGTTTTCGATTGAATGACCAATCGTCATCAGTGCTTACGTTATCTAACATGCTAACCACCAAAATACAATATTATAAAAATATATGGGTAAAAACTCGTTTAAAAGTGATCCGTCAAGGAAACATAGTACGCCAGGGAAATAAGACAAAAATATACCATGTTCGGGACACTTGAGCAGCCAGGTTGCAAATGGGTTTTTTGGGTACTATATACCTAATTACATTATAAATACAAAAATGTCCGTCACAGTTTGGACGAGAAATTTAGTTATTATTTCGTTTAAATCGTTACAGATAAAAATTATCTGTAATTAAATATCTTATTTATAATATTTTTCTTTTAGTAGATGAGCCAAGGTTTAAAATAGCGCTTTTTGAATTTATTTTGGTCCGATCATTTTGTTGCTTCGAATATTGCAAAATAAAACTAAAATTTCGAAAATAAAAAATTTGCTATAACTTTTGCGAAAATGAATTTAAGACTTTCATATTGCATGAAAAGTTTAGTCAAACAGTCCACATAATGCACAAAAAATTTAAGACGATTCGTCAATTAGTGTAAATTTTATTCACTTTGTTTATTCCAAAAGAGCTTTTTTTTTCGCAATGTTATTGTTCGGAAAATAATAATGATATAGCAATTCTGTGGAAAAACATGAAAGAAGAATAGTCATATTTTCAACGCATGTAAAAAAATCGTTAAAAAGTCATTTTTATCACTCCGAAAACCTTTTACTAAAATAGAGTCTTTTTTGGCTTATAAACAATTTGAATAACTTTGTTCATATTGACTGTATAGTCCATTCTTTCACGGTTTTTGCTCTAAATTTTAAAGAACCGCTTGGATTGACATGAAATTTGGCATGCGTATAGCTTACATGTCAAAGAAAAAAAGTGATATTGTGCCGATGTGTGCTTTTGCCCTGGGGGTGACTTTCACCCCCTCTTGGGGGTGAAAAATTATATGTCCAAATTAAGTCCGGAAATGGGTAAACTAACTAATCTCAAGTAACTTTTGTTCTATAGAGCTTTTTCGCCAAGTCCACACTTTTCGAGTTATTTGCGAGTGAATATGTTCATTTTTCAACAAAATAACCACATTTTTAGACGGTTTTTCGCAAATAACTCAAAAAGTAAGTATTTTGTCCAAAAAAATGTTCTTAGCAAAAATATAGCCTATAAAAAAGTAAAAAAGATGGTGTACGCGTTATGTCTCTGGATCTCGTAGAACTAGAGTTATAGCCAATGAAATATAGATCCATATTCACCAAATTTCAAATAGAATACTTCGACGTGAAATATCGAAAAAATTAAGTACTTTTTGGGGAAAACCCATTATAACTTTTTTAAAGTGTTTAAAAAAAGATTTATTTCTGTTTTTACAAAAAATTTCGTAACATTAAATTTAAGCAAGTTACGCTCAAAATAAAGTTGGTCCTTTTTGTTTTTGCAAAAAAAAATCGGGAAGACCAACCCCTAATTAGCAACTTAAATGAAATTAATCGTTACCGCTCCACAAATTATTTTACTTATGTTGTGTTTATATGATCTGTAAGTTTCATCGATTCAAAGTGCTTATTTTTGAAAAAATTTGGTTTCAAAGTAAAATTTTTAAAAATTTAAATTTTGAAAAAAATGCTTTTTTTCAAAATAACTTAAAAATTGTTAGAGATACCAAAAATCTCGAAAAACAAAAAAAGTCAGATTTGCTTTTCTGAATATCATGTATTTTTTGTTTTTCTGTTAGACAAAAATTGATTAAGATTTGGTGTTTCTAAATTTGCATACATTCGTGATCAGTGACTCGTTCAACCCCTTTTAACTACAGCCCTTTCAATAGTAAGAACTTTGAACCGATGAAACTTACAGATCATATAAACAATATATACACGAGTCAAGAAACTTGTGAAGTCGTAACGATTAAGTTCATTTAAGATACTAATTAGGGGGTGATTTTCTCGATTTTTTTACCAAAACCAAAAGGGACTAACTTTATTTTGAGCGTAACTTGTTTAATTTTGATGCTAGAAATTTTTTTTATAAAACAAAAATGAAGCTTTTTTTAAACACTTTAAATAAGTTGTAACGAGTTTTCCCCGAAATGTGCTTCATTTTTGGTTATTTCACGTTAAAGTATTCCATTTGGAATTTGACGAATATGAACCTATTTTTCATTAGCTATAACTCTGCTTCTACTAGGTGTAGAGACATGATGTATACACCATTTTTTTAAATTTTTTACAGGCTATATTTTTGCTAAGAATGTTTTTCGACGAAATACTTACTATTTGAGTTATTTGCGAAAAACCGTCTAAAAGCGTGGTTATTTTGTTGAAAAAATGAACATATTCACTGCCAAATAACTCGAAAAGTATTGACTTAGTAAAAAAACTCTATAGAACAAAAGTTACTTAAAATTAGCCAGATTATCCATTTCCTGACTTTCTTTGGACGAATATTTTTTCACTCCCAAAAGGGGGTGAAAACCACCCCCAGGGCAAAAGCACATATCGGCACAATATCATTTTTTTTCTTTGACTTGTTACCTATGTGTATGCCAAATTTCATGTCAATCCAAGCGGTTCTTTAAAATTTAGAGGTTTTGCAATATTTTACCGTTAAAGAACGGGCTAGTAGGCTAAAACTACAATGGGATTTGAAAAACTGGTATTTTTATACGAATTTTCAAAGAAAAACTTTTTGCCTATGTTAATTACGGTCAAAGTTAGCCACTTTTTTATTTAATTGACGGCTACTTTGTTTTTAACAACTAAGCAACCTAACTAGAGCCATTTTGAAGTTGAAGGTATATAGTTTATGTGTAAAAGTTTAAGTAAAGTTTGAACCTCAACAGAGTGGTTAATAAAATTTTAAAAATAACAGCCTTACGGAATGGATTCGTGGTCGGTGGAGGGGAATTATTAAAATCCGCGCACTCAAAAAATAAAACTGATTCTTCAAACATATTCTGCGATTATAGAGTACGTTATGTACACACATCCCCACCTAACATTTCAAAATGTTAGGGGGAACTCCGCTTATCACTCAGGGATATGGAAAATAGATTACGACGGATTCTAAGACCTACCGAATATACTAAACTTATTTCATAAAAATCGGTCAAGCGGTCTCGGAGGAATATGGAAACTAACACTGTGACAGGAGAATTTTATAGTTGTAAATATATAGATGGCTATTAACAAATAGGGGTTGGTGATAGAAGAGTGAAAATTAAGGGTTGTATGTATTTTTTAATTCTACATCATATAAAATTAAGGCAGATAATTTTGTCCAAAAAAATTTTAAAAAATGTCAGGGGGAAACCCTCCATATAACTTATGGGTATAAAAAATAGATTAAAACCTATTCTCCGTCCTATAGGATATACGTGTAAAATTTCATAAAAATCAGCCAAGCCGTTTCGGAGTAGTATGTTAACTAACACTGTTACAGGATAATTTGATGTATATAGAAGTAACTGTGAATTAAATAATAAAAGTGACCCTAAGAGGCAAAAAGTTTTTTTCTAAAAATTCGTGTCAAAAACCAGCTTTTAAAAATCCTAAAGTAGATTTACTCTATAGTCAATATTAACAAAGCTATTCAAATTGTTTATAAGCCAAAAATGACCATTTTACTAAACTGTTTTCGGAGTGATAAAAACAACTTTTTAATGATTTTTTTTTACTTTGAAAATATAACTATTCTTCTTGCATGTGGTTTCCACAGAATTTATATATTATTATTATTTTCTGAACAATAACATTGCGAGAAAAAAGCTCTTTGCGATAAACAAATTGAATAAAATTTAATTGACGAATCGTCTTAAAATTCTTTGTGCATTATATGGACTGTTTGACTAAACTTTTCATGCAATATAAAAGTCTTAAGGCCATTTTCGCAAAAATTATAGCACATTTTTTTTGAAATTTTAGTCTTATTTTGCAATTTCCGAATCAAAAAATGATCGGACCAAAATTCAAAAAGTGCCATTTTAAACCTTGGCTCATCTACTAAAAGAAGAATATTATAGATAAGATATTTAATTACCCTATTTTTACCTGTAGCAATTTAAACTAAAAAACTGCCATTTTTGACCCTTATTTGTTAATAACTAAGTTCGTCGTCCGAACTGTGACGGGCATTTCTGTATTTATAATGTATTAGGTATATAATAGTACCCAAAAAATACAACTGCAACCTGGGTGCTCAAGTGTCCCGACAAAACCTTATTTCTCTGGACTATAGATGAAATATGTGAACTTAAACAGAGCTTCTAGAGATTACGTGGAATATTTTGAACATCCATGTTTAAGTTCACATATTTCATCTATGTTTCCTTGACGGATCACTTTTAAAGGGTTTTTACCCATATATTTTTATAATATTGTATTTTGGTGGTTAGCATGTTAGATCACGTAAGCACTGATGATGATTGGTCATCCAATTGAAAACTAGTTCTGTGATGCAGCCCTTTTTAGGGATCTTTAAATATATACCTTTTCTTCTTAAGGTGCCCTATCAAGTCCCCTTGACGTTGGCGATTAACATGGCGAAAGTGTCTCAGTCTCAAGCTATTCTAAATAGGTGTTCTGCTTTCTTTATTCCTGTCCACTCCCGGATATTCTTCAACCAAGAGGCCTGCTTTCTACCAATTCCTCTGCGTCCTTCGATTTTACCCATCATAATAAGTTGAAGAATATTATACCGGTCTCCCCTTACTACGTGTCCAAAATAGGCCATCTTTCCATATTTGATGTTATCAAGCAGCTCGCGGGTAGCATTTGCTCTCTTAAGGACTGCCACATTTCTCAGCATAGCCGTCCATGGTATTTTCAGTATACGTCTGTGCAGCCACATTTCAAAGGCCTCCAAACGGTTAACCTTATGAGGCCTCCAAACGGTTAACCATATACCTTTTATGAAGGATATTTGTCGTTTTTTTTTTTTTTAAAGGAAAACGTGTGTGCACCATGCCTCACTTTTCAGTGGCACATGCGTCGACAGTGGCGCATCAAATTTTCCACTTATGGACGGGATAAATAAATTAATGGACCGGACAGCTCAGGCGGTTGGATGTCTGACTACCACGCAGGTAGGCCGGGGATCGAATCCCAGCGCCGCGCCAGCGAGAACATCTAGATTTTTAAAATATCTATATACTCAGCCTGAATAAAATGAGTACCTTGGGTAAAACCGGGGGTAATAATAGGCGATTGAAGCGTCGCACTGGCCCTGTTACCTTCCTTGTATACCGTAGACCCTAGAGATAGCAGACTAAGCTGCTATAATCCCGAAGCATTATTATTCTAGTAAATTAAAAGATCCACTGTTGAGATACGCAATCCAAGAATTTTTTACATTCTATGTGATTAAAAAAGTAGACTCAGCGCAATTAACCCCCCTTCTCCACCAACGAAAACGTCATTTTTCGTTTTTTTTAGATGGGATGCAAAATTTCAAAAAATTCTCACGCATAATTGAGACTTTTACAAAACATGTCTTATTTTTACAGACCCGTCGTAGGTTAAGTCAAATTTTTTTGGATATGGTTGCAGGCCTAATTTTTTTTTATTTTGTGTACTTAAAACCCTCTAAAAATACAGTTTTTCGGATTTTTGAAGGTGGCGAACCTGAAGAAAAATCTGAAAAAATTAGAAATATAGTGTTTGATAAAATACACAAAATAAAAAAAATTTAACCACCGGTAAAAAAATAGATATGTTTTGTAAAAGCATCAACTATGCGTGTGAATTTTTTGAAATATTAAAATTGATTGCATACCACTTACGTTTTCGATGGTGGTGAGGGGAAGGGGGTGGGTTAAGTGGGGCCGAGTTTTATTTTTTAATCACATAGATTGCAAAAAAATTGAATTCTGGGATTGCCTATCTTAATGGGGGAAACCCTTTAATGCTCATACGTTTTCTGTTAGGTTCTACTATTTAAGTTATATACTCTTATACTCCCTAAAATGATAAGCAAATTTTATCTACCCCGGCTCTTAGTCTGTAACTAAATGTTCAAAACAAGATATATTATCAAAGTACAAAAAACTCGAAGAAGTATCACAAAGTTTTTTATTAAAAAGTTCAATAAAGTTGTTGATCAATTTTTGTGGTACTTTTTCGAGTTTTTTTGTACTTTGTTACCTCGAGACCACATTTGTGAAATATGGATACTGCTTTTCATGTGTAAGATATATTATATATGAGGATTCGCTAGGCTTAACAGATTTGTATGAGAAGGGTCTTGTAGTAAAGATGGATGATGATAAATCATCGACAAGAGTCCTAAATAGAGAAACCTAATAGAAACTAACTCCTAACTAGAAAAGTAGACAAAGGAGACTATTCGCGGTGTGCAAGTACTTGGAAGGGCAATAGAGAAACGACCGTGCGCGAGTCGCGGAGAAATATTGCAACTATCTTAAATAATTCATAATTGTCAATTGAAATTGTCAAATTGACGTATATTTCATACCTTCTGTCATTGTAGCAGAAAAATTATATATTGCTCCACAATATTGATATGATATGCAATTATTATATAAAGGTAAATTTAATTAATTGTATTTTGCTTGCAGTACTGCATTTTAATAACTAATTTTATTTACTACATACAATTGTTTACGTTTGCATAACATAACCTGCATCTTATTTTTTCTTCTTATTATTTTTTTGGACTATGGCCTTGACAATTATCCAGCAACCAGGACTAATATAATTGGCCAATATAATTAAAGTGCGAATAAAAGTACAGAGCGTAGAAATAGAGGTCGCTTTGCCGAACTTGCACGGTCCCAATAGGAGAATGTGGTTCTCTTATAAGTAAGTTGAAAAGAAATCAGAGCCTAAAACAGCGCCATCTTCTGCTGCAGATCTAAAGAGTGAAACTAATTTAATCATAATTACAAGCAATATAGTGTGATTCCTTAATCAAACTCCACTTTCTCCTATTTTAATAAAAGCTACAATATGTTGATTAGCCTCTCATTTAATCTAACTTTAACCTTAACTACATTTCCAAATCTTCGTATTAAGATTTTACATTAAATATTACAATGCCATTGCGTATTATTTTTATCAAAATCTTCTTAATAGTTCCTAGCAACTAGATATAAACCTTCAACTACAATAATATAATATCTTGAGCAAATATTTTATCTAAGTAGTAAAAATATTAAAGAAAAAATAGAAAGACGTCATCCTTGACTGCTATTTACTATTTTACTGCATTTAATAATATTTGATTTGACTTTGAAAACCTCAGTTAAATTATACAAGATCATGATTGAAAAACAATACGAGAGAAAACATTTTAACGAGAAACAAAATAATAATTATACAATGCAGGTAATAAATTGAAAGAACGACTAAAAAAAGTATACGATAGTGGCCTTCTTTAAACGACTCTGGGAAGCCAATACTGATCTGAGGTATATTATATACCTCAGAGTTACACTAGACCTCTCATTAACGTACAGGTTCCACTGTGAAAAACCCCGAAAGAAGATGGATGCGCGCAGCAGCAATAGTAGATATAGCAAGAGAGCTGCTAGACATTTTTGGGTAGGTATTTTAGGCAATCTGAAAATTTTTAAGGTAACTCTTCCATGATAGCCTAATACAAAAATGCCTAATAAAAAAACTAAATTTGTTTAATTCATTAATAATTTGATTTTGATAACGATTTCCGAAGTGGAAGTCGAAACTTAAAATAAATTTAATTTCAAACTTAAATTGTGGCTTATTTCCCAAATAAAATAGTAAATTGCATAATATGCCACAAGGAAATAGCTTCAGAACAACACTAATATTACAAAGTGGAGAACACAAATGGTCTTATGAAAACTATAAATATCTAGGCTTACATACTACGAACGATGGTACAATGGACCACGCTGTACGGTACAAAAACATACAGGGTAGGAGAGCAATATGGACAAAAATATGGAAACCATGAAAGACAGAGCCATTGATGAAGACACATGCAGAGATAGAAAAATATTGAGATCGAAATGCGGGAAGCGGTAGAAGTTGGAGGACCCCCGCTTATACATACATACATTAGGACAAAACAACTTAATATACAGAGGATGACAGAAGATACCAAAAAAGCAACTGCTAAGTTGGGTATCGCCGGGATGCAGAAAACGTGGAACACCAAGATGAAGCATGAGGAAAGTCATAGACACGGAAATTAGAGCAACTTAGATGAATGCGCATGGAGAAATAGAGATGGATGGTGACAGGGTATGGAAAGGTGTCGGATACCGCTGGGTTGAAAAAAACGTGGGAGAGCAAGAAGAAGCTGGAGAGAAGTCGTAGACAGGGAATTAGAGACAGCGACTTTGATGAAAACGCATGGAGAGACAGAGATGGATGGTGACTGGGTATCGAAAGACGTCGTAGACCGTTGTAAATCGATTCATATATGTACTCGTCCTAGTTTTTCCCCAAGCATTTCGATGCCTCCAACTTTTCCTGTTTCTAGAGCTTCACGATACGATACAATATCGATACTTTTTAAGTATTGAGTATTGTATTGGTTATGCCAATGAAGTATCGTATCGAGTATCGATATCGGCAATACTTTCTTATAAAAGTATCGTATTGATATTGATTTCGATACGATATCGACACAATACTCGATAAAATATCGACATAAAAAGGATTATAAATCTGAGCTGTGTAGCTTCTTTATTTTTACTTTTGCTTGCTTGGCAAATGGACATTATTCTAAAAATATTACGAATATTTCTTATAACTTATAGCGATTGCTTATAGATTCTTATAAAAACTGAATATGGCTGAATGCTTCCTTGAAATATGTGAAAGTCGACTAATACTTACTAATTCTGTATCGTGACTACTTTTGAAAAGATAGGGAAATCCCCGGAGATTCGGAATAAATCGCAATTCAGTATTTGTTGAAAATTATTTTTGCGTCATCATCACTCACTTCCATAATATTGCCACAAATTCCACATGATATAAACAGTGTAAGCATAACAGTCATTTACTAATTTTACTCACTCTCAAGAGTTTCAAGTTTAGACACTAAAGTGTAAAATTAACAGCTGATGCTTGGGTTGCAGATCACTTATACTTTCATGTAAATAATATAATATAATCAAACAACTATGGCGTTTTATTTTTTTTTCTCGATATCGATATTCTCGAATTAATATCGATAATGATTTCAGATAATGAGTATCGTATCGACATTAATATTGCTAGGGTATGTATTGTATCGGTATCGTATTGGTTTTCGATACCAGATCAATACAATATCGATATTTTTATCGAATATCGTGAAATTCTACCTGTTTCTCCCAACCACATATACTCCGTTTTAGACCTGCTAACATCAAATTACATCAAATACGTTATATTTTTTAGGGTTTTGCGATACGAAGACCTGTCGTTGGACCCCAACGAAATCGCCAGAGACCTGTTCGACTTCCTAGGTCTCCATTTTCATAGAAATGTCGAAAAATTCTTGGCCACTCATACGCGGTTCAATATAGGTGGCGTGTCGAGCACGTTTAGGGATTCCAAGAGCACGCCGTTCCACTGGAAGTCGGATCTGAACTACACCGAGGTGCAGAACATCGAAGAAAACTGCGAGGAGGCGATGAGGCTGTGGGGCTACAACAGAGCCAAGAACGTATCCGATATGAAGGAGTTCAATCCTTTGACGGCCTATCGGGTGCTATGAGGTGAGGTTTTTGTATCAGTTTTGTAAGTTGTTAGCGTTCCGAAGATCTTTTAGTAGATTCTAGTTTAGACTTGTTATTGGAAATAATTTTTCCATGGACGAAAAAAAAATGTGCTGAAAACATTCTTAGGCCAGTAAATGACAGTTTTTAGAGTGTAATTTTCCTGGTCATGACGAATTTGCCTGAAAATTTGGATCTATAGCGCGTTTCGCTGTTACTTTGCAGTAGGAGAAGCATAGGCCTATGTAAATCTTATGGAACTTTGGAGCTCAGTGTTGCCGGTTTTATTATTTTTAACTAATTCATAGATATTATTTATACGATGTTAACGATACAGCATTTGAATATTATAATTAGCCTGTGATTAATACTTAACTAAATATCCATTTCCTAATTGGCTTTGTTCACGTAAATTACTCTGATAATTAGTACGAATTAAGTGCATGCGTTGTTCTCACCTAAATTCCTGTTTCGTTATTACGACTATTAGTGTAATTACCTTTATACAGCCTAATGTTCGTAATTACATATAGTATTTTTACTACAAAAGCGATATTACGTAGGTCAAAATTTTTGACGTAAGAGAACTGTCAAAACATTAGAATGTGACTTTTCATTATTGCCATGTTTATAATAAACATTTATAATAAACATGGCAATAATGAAAAGTCACATTCTAATGTTTTGACAGTTCTCTTACGTCAAAAATTTTGACCTACGTAATATCGCTTTTGTAGTAAAAATACTATACATATATAGGGTGAGGCAGATAACTGGCCTATTAGAAATATCTCGAGAACTAAAGGCAACAGAATCATGAAAATTGGATTAAAGGGGTTTTGAGGGATGATCTATTAAAGGAAAATATTTTCATCTCTGCAGCTTCCGGTTATACCGGAAGTTGCTTATAACTTCGTTTTTTTAAATGGGACACCCTGTATATTTTTACATTTTTGGATTGTCCTCAATATCTTCTTTCTTAAAATATGAGATTTTGTAATATTATACAGGGTATTTTAAAATATATTTACATTTTTTTATTAATTTCGTAGCAACATTCACACCCTGTAGAATTGTAATAAATTGACATTAAAAACTCTGCTTACGTTCAAGTGATTTTTAATATAGTCTATTATTGTTAAGAATCATTAGTATAGCTAATTTTGAAATTTTAGTATACAGGGTTGGTCGAAACTCGGAATGAATATTTTCTGAGTTTTCTTAAATAGAACACCCTGTATTTTAGTATTGTAATGAAATGATATTTTATAGTACTTTTTTATTTTATAAGTATTCCCTATACCTAACTGCTTTAATTTGTGAGTTATTGGTGATTCAAGCTAAACATTAATTGCAACAAAAAATACGTAAAATTTTATTAGGTTGGCCGTGAAAATATTCAATCACAAAGAAATTTTCAGAAATAAATACATATTAATCCAGACTGATCCTTAAAATTACCAATAATGGTTTAGCTATCAAAATACCTACGTAGTTAAGATTATTGGTGCGACTAACAATTAAGCACAAATTAGAGCAGTTAGGTATAGGAAATGCTTAAGAAATAAAAAAGTACCATAAAATATCATTTCATTACAATACTAAAATACAGGGTGTTCCATTTAAGAAAACTCAGAAAATACTCATTCCGAGTTTCGACCAACCCTGTATACTAAAGTTAAAAATTTAGCTATACTAATGATTCTTAACAATAGTAGACTATATTAAAAATCATTTGAACGTAAGTAGAGTTTTAGTTGTCAAACTACTACAATTCTACAGGGTGTGAATATTGCTACGAAATTAATAAAAAAACGTAATTATCTTTTCAGATACCCTGACAAATCCTCATATTTTAAGAAAGAAGACATCGAAGAGAATCCAAAAATGTAAAAATATACAGGGTGTCCCATTTAAAAAAACGAAGTTATAAGCAACTTCCGGTATAACCGGAAGTTGCAAAGAGATAAAAATATTTTCATTTAATAGATCATCCTTCAAAACCCCTGTATTCCAATTTTCATGATTCTGTTGCCTTTAGTTCTCGAGATATTTCTAATAGGCCAGTTATCTGCCTCACCCTGTATACATATTCACAATTCTACCTTATTTTCTATTATTATCTAGGTCCACAATAAATTATTCTTCGTCGGTACCGGTATCAATTTTTTATTGTTCTTAAGCTAACTTTTAATTGCAACAATTTACGATTGAATCTATTTTAAATTTAAATTAAGCGGGTGTTTAATGTTTGAGTACTGCCGATAAGCTAAATGCGGGTAAAATATTGTAAAATGTACAGGCGTAGAAAAGGCAACACTGTTCTTAATAAAAGCCTGTACTGCAAAGTGAGCTCGAAACGCAGTGGTTCCTCGTACCCTCTACTCTACTTTTGGACTTGATCCCAGGGTTGCTTTTAGTTGGGCAGTGAAAGGAATCCATTCTCGGGGATGAAAAAACATATTATGTGCAAAATAAGTCCGGAAATGGATAAATTGACTAATTATAAACAACTTTTGTTCTATAGAGTTTTTTCACTAAGTCAATATCACTAAGTTAATACATTTCGAAATCTTTGCGAGTGAAAATATCCATTTTTCAAACAAAAATTCACGTTTTTAGACGGTTTTTCGCAAATAACTCAAAAAGTAACTATTTTATCGAAAAAAATATTCTTAGTAAAAATGTAGCTTATAAAAAAACCGGAATATCTGTCTGTAGACCCAGTAGAAGCAGAGTTATATCTCATTAACACATTCGGTGCGCATGACTCCGATTGGAGTGAGTGTAATACTTTACAATATGCGCATCACTCCGATCGGACACAGTAACCTGTTGATTTTTAAGACGGTATATTCTTGCCCCTTCTGGATAACAAATCTCGCGAAAGGTCTCAGCGAATGTGTTAAAAGTAGATACTTATTTGTCAAATTACAAATCGAATATTTCAACGTGAAATAACCAAAAAATTAAGCACTTTTCGGAGAAAACTCATCATCCATCGTTCGCAAGAGTAAAAAATGTAGGGTTTGCTTTTATGAATGTTTTCAATTTTTTTGTTTTTCTGTAATACAAAAATTGGTTAAGATACGGCTGTTCAAAGTTTGCATACACTCGTGATTAGTGACTGGTTCAAGACCTTTCTACTACAATCCTTTCAAAAATAAGCACTTTGCTGAAACTTACAGATCATATAAACAGTACCTAAGTAAAGTAAATTGTAAAGCAGTAACGATTAATTTCATTTGGAATGCTAATTAGGGGGTTGATTTTCACAATTTTTTTTACCAAAAAAAAAGGAACCAACTTTATTCTGAGCGTAACTTGCTTAGTTTTCATGCTAGAAACTTTTATAAAAAAAAAACAAAAATAAAGCTTTTTTTAAACACTTTAAAAAAGTTTTGATGAGTTGTCCCCGAAAAGTGCTCATTTTTTGGTTATGAGGTTGAAATATTCGATTTGTAACTGAATCTACTATTGAATTGAACCTACTTTTCATGACACAACTCTGCTTCTACTGGATCTACAGAATTCATATGTACACCATTTTCGTTTTTTTATAATCTACATTTTTGCTAACAATATTTTTTCAATAAAATACTTACTTTTTGAGTTATTTGCGAAAAACCGTCTTCTTTTTTTTGTTGAAATATGAACATTTTCACTCGCAAATAACTCAAAAAGTATTAACCTAGGGGTTAATTGTTAATCAATCAATTAGTTTTAATTGTTTCAACAAGTAAAAAAGTATTTCAATTCGACTTAAAATGTTCGTAAATTTTTTTTAACAATTTAACAAATTGTTCTATGTGATAAGTCTAAATTATAATCTAACTTAAGATTGTGTCGGGTTAGAGACCAAAGATGAGTTTAAAATTTTGTTGGACGAGAAGTTTAATGCTAAGAAATAAAGAAGTGCTGTTGATTATTGATAAGGTTCTGAAATTACTTTTTTGTGCTATATGTCTATCGTCGATGTAGCTTTCGATCTCAAAGAAGATTATTTTAAAAATTCTGGGCATACAATTCGTTGGAGTGAGGAGGATTGGTCCAGGTAAGTCAAGGACGAATCATCTGAACTCCCAATGCTCTCTAATACTCAAGAAAATAAATGTCATGAGGAAAATTTATAATAATTGTTTTTCATTTTTAACGAACTTTAAGCTCATCTTTGCTCTGCGATAAGGTAAACTAGAAGTGATTTTGCGACTTTGTTCATGAGGCTTTTGAACAAATACAACAAATCCTTGGACAATACAAGATCGAGATAAATTTAAATCGTTTTGGATTGTTTTTGACGCTTGCTCATGTAGTTTTTCTAAAATGACCTTGTATATTTGAAAAACTAAAACAAAACAAGCATATTGTTGACGTGCGAAACGAAAATCTATTTTAGACAAGCAAAGAAAATAAATTTCATGCTGGATACATGTACAGATAGGTTCAAAATTATGGAATAAATTCATTCGAGAATAGGCCACTTTGGAGAAAAGTCCCCAGACAGGTTGATTATTATTTTCAAATTATGATTTTTTGACATAATATATATTATACTAGTGCCGTCATCCATCTGGGCATGATGACCTAATCGACGATTTTTTTTAAATGAGAATAGGGGTCGTATGCTCGCTCATTTGAAAGGTTATTTAATTCTCTATTCAGTAATATAAACATTAACATAATTATTTATACAGGGTGTCCAAAAAAATATTTTTTAAATTAAAATAATTGACGAAAGAAGAAGAATGTATTTAATTTATTTAATTAAAAACACGTTTTACTTTTGTCAGAAAACAGAAAAAATGTTTATTTCATAAATAAACATTGCTTTTCGCTTGAATTCAATGTTTAAACTGCCAATAGGCAGGTGGGTGGCAGCTTAAATATTGAATTTAAGCAAAAAGCAATGTTTATTTGTCAAATAAACATTTTTTTTTTGTTTTCTGACAGTAGTAAAATGTATTTTGAATTAAATAAATTACATACATTTTTCTTTTTACGTCAAATAATTTAATTCAAAACAAATTATTTTGGACACTTTGTATAAATAATTAGGTTAATGCTTACTTATATTATTACTGAATAGAGAATTGAATTACCTTTCAAATGAGCTAGCACACGACCCCAATTCTCATTAAAAAAATCATTGATTACGTCATCACGCAGAGATGGATGACGTCATTAATATGATATATATATCAAAAAATCATAACTTAAAAATAAAAATCGACATATTTCGGGATTTTTCTCCAAAGTGGCCTATTCTCGAAAAAATGAATTTATTCCATAATCTTTGACTTCTCTATATATTAAATATTCACGTCTATTAATCGTGCATTTCGAAAATGCATGTGACAGTGTTTGGATCCGCAACATAGAAGATGAAAAGCAGAGTCGAAATGTGACTGAGCTGTAAAAAACCGATGAAAACCACGATGAAGGGAGCTAAAACAAAGACGATCCAATAAACAGTATAAAAGTTGTATTTCTTGATCTTCCTGACCAAAGTCCCAAATATCCGTCAAACAGATCAAATTTGATATGGTTTTTCGTTTGTCAAGAAAACGAATAATATTGTTTGTGTTATAATAACAAAGATTGTCGAGATTGTATCTCAAAGAGGAAATTTTAAAGTTCAGTCTCGTTGTGTAAGTAAAAAAAAGTTTTTTTACAGTGATAATAATACAGAAGAAGAGATTGTTTGTTCCTATTTGTAATTTTAGGCCTTGTGCGTAACAATAGCTAGGCGTGTTGAACGTTTTTCATAAAAATTAAAGCCAAAACAGTCCCACATTGATATTATTTAATATTTATGAAAACGTTCTGCATATACAAAGTATTTTATATTATAGTACATTTTGGTTTTCCATCTTATTGGTGAGCAAAATATCGTTGTACGTCACGTTTGTCTTTTGCCAAAGTTTGTGCCTTGGCAGTAAAATTTAGGACTAATTCCGCACGTGCAAACCTCCATTTTTCACCTTGTTATTGCATTTTTTATTTTCTTCGTGCTCTCATCCTGGAACCAACGACATCGATATGATCACGTTGAGCATTCGACTACCCCAACAAAGTCATCTCCAAGTTTTAAACTTGTTCCGAGGGACAGTACATTCGTCCCTACTATTTCCAACTATCGAATGTGAATAATCGGGTTTTTCAGATTCGATACCTTGCCCTCGCATTATACGTGATACATCTTGTGGCAAATTCTCGTTATTGTAGCTTGATTAGGAGCGCGGGAAATATGCCGTTAAACCATCGAATATGAACATTTTTTCATTTGGTTGACTGCAAACTGACGAAAATGGTTATATTCGATACTTTTGTTTTGTATAAATATAACTAAAGGTATATTTGTACAACGCTAAATGTCGAATGTGTCACATTCGTTAGTTTGTGTTGTAATTTATTCAACAGTTATTCAATTATAATCTGTAAATTGTTGAAAACGCTAAACTGCTGAGAAGAATAAAATACACGTGTTTACAATTTGTGCGAATTTTGTTTCAGTATCGCTTCCAAGAAATTCTTGTGAGGCAGTTTATGATTTCATTTTAACGGATTTTCATTATTTGATTATACGGGTGAGGCAGATAACTGGCCTATTAGAAATATCTCGAGAACTAAAGGCAACAGAATCATGAAAATTGGAATAAAGGGGTTTTGAAGGATGATCTATTAAATGAAAATATTTTCATCTCTTATAGCTTCGTTTTTTTAAATGGGACACCCCGTATATTTTTACATCTTTGGATTCTCTTCGATGTCTTTCTTCTTAAAATATAAGGTTTTGTAATATTATACGGGGTATTTTAAAAGATAATTACGTTTTTTTATTAATTTCGTAGCAATATTCACACCCTGTAGAATTGTAGTAGTTTGACATCTAAAAATCTACTTACGTTCAAATGATTTTTAATATACTGTACTATTGTTGAGAATCATTAGTATAGCTAAATTTTTAATTTTAGTATACAGGGTTGGTCGAAACTCGGAATGAGCATTTTCTGAGTTTTCTTAAATGGAACATCCTGTATTTTTGTATTGTAGTGAAATGATATTTTATAGTACTTTTTTATTTCTTAAGCATTCCCTATACCTAACTGCTTTAATTTGTGAGTTATTGGTGATTCAAGCTAAACATTAATTGCAACAAAGAATACGTAAAATTTTATTAGGTTGGCCGTGAAAATACTCAATCCCAAATAATTTTTCAGAAATAAATACATATTAATCCAGACTGGTCCTTAAACTTACCAATAATGGTTTAGCTATCGAAATACCTACTAAGTTAAGATTGTTGGTGCGATTAACAATTAAGCACAAATTAAAGCAGTTAGGCATAGGGAATGCTTAAGAAATAAAAAAGTACCATAAAATATCATTTCATTACAATACTAAATTACAGGGTGTTCCATTTAAGAAAACTCAGAAAATACTCATTCCGAGTTTCGACCAACCCTGTATACTAAAATTAAAAATTTAGCTATACTAATGATTCTTAACAATAGTAGAGTATATTAAAAATCATTTGAACGTAAGTAGAGTTTTAGATGTCAAACTACTACAATTCTACAGGGTGTTAATTTTGCTACGAAATTAATAAAAAAACGTAATTATCTTTTAAAATACCCTGTATAATATTACAAAACCTCATATTTTAAGAAAGAAGACATCGAAGAGAATCCAAAAATGTAAAAATATATAGGGTGTCTCATTTAAAAAAACGAAGTTATAAGCAACTTCCCGTATAACCGGAAGTTGCAAAGAGATGAAAATATTTTCATTTAATAGATCATTCTTCAAAACTTCTTTATTCCAATTTTCATGATTCTGTTGCCTTCAGTTCTCGAGATATTTCTAATAGGCCCTTTATTTGCCTCACCCTGTACAGTTATTCGCTATTATACATTCGCTACTTTGAATCATCGGACCGAAACAAATCTTTGATTAATACAAAAAGCAAAGTAACGAATGTGATTTTTTGGAAAGAAAAAAATGATGAGCAGTTCAAATTTGTTATCAATATAACAAGGATTAAACATTGCATACAAAAAACATACAAAATTTCCCATCTGAAAAGTACCACTTTTCACATTCGATAGTTGGAAATGGCAGGGACGATATCACCAGAAAATGTTTAATATTTTTCCATTTCTTTCAGAATTTTAATTTTTCTTTGTTGAGCATTTGAATACCTGCTGTGGATTTATCTTCAAGACATGTTTTGTTCCTAGTGAATCCATATCAGTCGAAATACTGCAGTGTTTCTATCTCTTTCAGAAGATGTTTTTTATCCCTTACTGTTCATACAAAAGGTTTTAGATGTTAGAAACGGCAGTTTCTATTTCTTTTTTTTTTACTAGCGTACCATCCAGTTCCTAGATTTTAGATTAAAAACCTCTTTCTACTCAAATCTTGGAATCAACATCAATTTTAATTGTTGAGCATTCAAGTATCGCCGTGGAAACATCTTTAAAACCCAGTGACTTCACTTAGTTCTGAGTGACTTCACAGTACATATCAGCCAATATATTTCAGTATTTTTCTATTTCTTTCAGGATTTTACTCTTAGCATTCGAGTACCGCTGTGGAGTCATCTTTCAGAACTTACTCTCAGTGATTCGACAGTACATATCAGTAGAAATACTAAATTTTTTCACTACTACATTATTTTCTCTATTATTTTATCTTATTGGTTGTTTGTGCAAGTGCAAAATTTGAATCGATTGGACAAAAAGTTCAGAGAGGTAGCTGAAAGGGGGATAAGTATACAGTCCATAACAAGCTATCGAAGCAATGTTGTGTTAATGTGTATTGATTACGTTTGTTTTATTTTTAAGAAATGTTTACCTACTGTTACGTGAAATTCTTAAGATTTTTACATCCACTGGTCTTAAAAAATCTATGTACTTCTTTTTTGCTATAATATATAAGTTTTGAGTGACGATGAAAAAACGTACAAATATATCCTTTAAGAGGAAGCAGTAGCGATCAACAGGTAGCAAAAACGCGTTCCAAGATTGCGGCTGTAATTTTGAATATTTTTTCGAGATATTTGGCACACGTATTCGTAATATAATAAAGAATGGTGGTACAGAGCCCAATTTGAAAAATATATTCATATGTGGAAATTACTCTGTAATTAAATACAATATTAAAAAAACGAGTCTGTACCGCCATTAAGAAGAACAAAAAATACACTTTCTTCAAATAAACTTTTTTATCCGATGCCTAGATTTTGTGTCATTTTGGAACTACTAAAATTTTTTATTTCATTAGTAGTTCCAAAATGACACAAAATCTAGGCATCGGATAAAAAAGTTTATTTGAAGAAAGTGTATTTTTTTGTTCTTCTTAATGGCGGTAAAGGCTCTTTTTTTAATATTGTATTTAATTACAGAGTAATTTCCACATATTAATATATTTTTCAAATTGGGCTCTGTACCGCCATTCTTTATTATATTACGAATACGTGTGCCAAATATCTCGAAAAAATATTCAAAATTACAGCCGCAATCTTGGAACGCGTTTTCGCTACCTGTTGATCGCTACTGTTTCACCTTAAAAGTATGAAATTCTTGGACAGCACCAATAAGTCTGGAAAACTACTTTGTACCTCTAGTACAAGCCTTAGATATTTATTATTTATATAAAGTTTCGATTTTTTCAGTATTTTACCTAGTTTTAAGCCACATAGAGGTTCAGAACCGGGGGAAGTCCCGGTTTTAGTTTGTATACTTAATTTATTTTAATTTTTAAGGAATATTTAAGACACTAGTCAATTTTTTGCTCATGCGAGTATTGCTATGGTATTTATTTAGAAACTCTTGCCATATTTTTAGTGCATTGTTTTGGAAACAACGATTTGGAAATGCGTAGTTTTATTTCCAAACGGTTATTTTGAGGTTTGATGTATAATATTGGCCGATATAAAGAGTTTAAGAATGCTAAATCGTATTATTTGACTCTTTATAATGTGCCAATCGTCTTAATTTTTTAAATCTTTGAAATTTTGATATTTCACCTAGCACCTGCAATTTGCAGTGTTATTCACTTGTTTAAACTGTCGTAAAGGATGGACTGACTTAAATACCGAAACATAACCTAACATAACCTATAATTGTCATAGATTTAGAGGTTATGACTACAAAATTTGTAAAATGTATGATTGTATTGCTTAATTCCATTAAGATTTGAGCGAATACAAGAATTTTTTGGTGCAAATAAAGATTTAAATGTAATGTAATCTGAAAAAAACTGAGATTATGTTTATAAAATTGACAAATATCAACATATTAACAAAAATTAACCTGGAATCCTCAAGGATATCAACAATTGAAAGTAAAAAGTAATAAATTCAATCAGTGGCAGCTGGAATCGAAAAAAATATCGGCAATTTGTTACCATCAACAGTTAAAATGAAGCAAACATGTTCTCTTTTACATAAATGTCCATCCTTTACGGCTGCACCTTTCGATCACGGTTTTTTCTTGATCTCCCTGTTGTTGTCAATTGTTTGGAGAAGTTGTAACGAAGAAAAAACGTTTTTAGTAGTGAGTTTTAAGAATTAAAAATATCAGTAGAAGCATATCTCGATAGAACTGATAAAAATTATAAATAAATATTTAAATGATAGGATTGTGCCTTTCGAAAATGATAAATAACTGGCACGATGCGCAGCACTGTGACATTTTTATGATTCGGACACTACTGCGTGCACAAAGTATGCATATATCGGAAGTTTTTTATATCCCAACGATGTCAAACGCTTTTTTATACTCCTTAGTTTGAATATAGCTTTGATGTAGAGTTCCGATGCTTTTACTAATAATTCCAAAAATGTATTTTAACGGATATTTGTGAAACTATATGTCACTAGGTTCTAGTTGAAACACCAACCAGACAACAGTTCTTTTCAAGAGTTTTGTATTCCATGACTCAATTAATTCTTTATGACAGAGGGTTCTAAAACTGTTGACTTGTGACATGCTTAAGTTAAATTGTATGTTTAATTATATGGGATTAGCCACAGTTAAGTTGCAATGACAATTTACCTAAAAATACGTTTCAATTTCCATTGCGGAAATCGTTATCAAAAGAAATAAGAGGGATTTGTTGAACAAATGTGTGCAACCGCCAATTGTTGTTGTTATTGAGGTTATGTCACATCCCATTCAACAAATATTTACTTTGTCTATGGTGGTTGCAGGCAACTGGGAAATATATGAGGGTGGATGTTTTTATGCTCTGTGATAAATAAAAATTATGGTTATTCTGTGTATTTGTGCAATAATTTGTGTGTTATGTGATTCTATGTTTGGAAGTGTTCGTAATAATGAGTTTTTTGGGCTAGAAAAGTTGTAAGTTAAGTTTTTATGTATTGAGTGTTGCATATGTGTAGTGTATGATAGAGATATGTGCTTCACATTTTCCTATCCTCTATTCTTGGTATGATTTTGATGTTCACTTATTCTTTAAGTATTGATAACCAAAGTCTGCTGCCATTCTGCTGATAAATTTGCTACAAATTTTTCTTCATTTAGTAGGATGAGAGCTGCTTTTTTCTGATGAGGGTATGTGTTCATTGTCCCATTCATACAGATAGGCTGACATACAGAACTGTGAATATACAGAGTGGGCCAAACAAAAGAGTCCACCTGGATATTTGGCAGTATTTATTAGATTTCAAGGAAATAAAAAAACAGGTCAATTTTTGATCTAAGGAGGACACATTTGTACGGTACATACATCTGTCATTTGTCAAACCCTTCCCTTCCACTTCCCCCAGCCCTTATTTTTAAATAGGGAATAGGGGTCGTGTGCTCGCTCATTCAAAAGGTTATTCAATTCTTTATTTACTAATATCAACATTAACAATTATTTATATAGGGTGTCCAAGAAAAAAATATTTTAATTAAATTAATTGACACAAAAAGCAGAATGAATGTAATTTATTTAATTCAGAATAAATTCTAGTGCTGTCACAAAACAGAAAAAATGTTGTTTTGGTAAATAAACATTGTTTTTCGCTTAATTTCAATGTTCAAGCTGACACCCATCTGCCTCTTGGTAGGTTGAATATTGAATTTAAGCAACAAACAATGTGTATTTATCAAATAACATTTTTTTCTGTTTTCTGTCGTCAATAGAATGTATTCTGAGTTAAATAAATTACATACATACTTCTTTTTTGTCAATTAATTTAATTCAAAATAATTTTTCTTTTACACCCTGTGTAAATGATTATGTCAATGTTAATATTACTGAATAGAGAATTGAATAACCTTTCAAATGAGCTAGCACACGACCCCTATTCCCGATTTAAAAATAAGGGGTGGGGGAAGTGGAAGGGAGGGGGTTGTCAAATGACAGATATATGTACCATAAAAATGTGTCCCCTTAGATCAAAAATTGACTTTTATTCCCTTATTTTTTTTCCGTTTTTTTATTTCCTTAAAATCTGATAAATACTGCCAAATATTGAGGTGGACTCTTTTTTTTGCCCACTCTGTATAGGTCTGTTCGTAGTACGATCCAATCGAGCAGCAACCGTTAGTTGCGTTCGCGGTGTCATAAATATGTGTGATGTTAATGCCTTCTGGTCTCAATTAATTAAAACTCTTATTTCTATCCAAATACATATATTTTCGATTTACCATATCGATGACTAAATCATAATAACTTGTTTATAATCACGACCTATCCTAAACTTGGTTACTTACTAACTACTACAATAATCATAATCTCTTTCTCGCCCGAGTTAATGTTTATATCTCTGGTGTTAGGGCAAAAGGACTTAAGTCCATTTTTGGCCAAAATGGGTTATCTACACATTTGGTTGTAAATTGTGAAGAAGTTTGTTTTGGTAAAAAAGAATTAAGTCTATCTTAAAATATAAGGTTTTTATAAAGACTGGTTCAACGAACATAAGTTACATCAGACTATTTTTGTTTGAGCAAATGAACATAATGTAACTTAAAATCCTTTTTACCGAATGCTATTTTTGTAGTTTCTTCCGATATAATCGACTTATGAAACTTAAGTCCTCTGTATCAATAGTCCACGCGTAGGTGCCGGTGTAAGTGTTTATGACATAAATCTTCATGATCGTGCTAAAACACTCACTTGTTGTTTGATAAACGCTAAAAGTTTTCTTCTTCTTCTTCTTCTGTTTCTTTTTATAAGAGAAAGTACTGGATTTATAACTGTACATAATTGTGCTTCAGGAGCAGCTTCCTGTTATATCTGGCATGAATCAATTGCTCATTGTGGTGCAAATGAGATTGCTTCTTGTTTTTTCAAGGAAATAATGAACCTGCCACCTGAAGTCACTAAAATAACCTTTTACTCAGATACATGTGCAGGGCAGAATAAAAATTTCCACGTAGCTGCCATGTTCATGTCAGTCATGCAAATGAAAAGCTCAATAAATGAGATCAACCATAAATTTATGATCTCTGGACATTCACATATGGAATGCGATGTCGACCATTCCCTTATTGAAAAACAGAAAAAAAAATCGGGAATGAAAATTGCTCATCCTCATGATTGGGCAACTCTCATTAGACGCACAAACAAAAAACGTCCATTTAAGGTCATTGAATTAACTTCAGAGGACTTCTACGATTTTGCTGCTTTATTAAGGACAACGTTTGTAAAGAAGCAAAAAAATGTTGATGGAGAGTTGTTCAAATTGCAGAAATGTCGTTGGCTGCAATACAGAAAAAAATATGCTACAATATTTTATAAGAGTTCTCTGGAAGAGTCAGAAAATTTTAAGGAAATTAATTTTACTAGAAGAGGTCGACAAAGTGTGATGAGAAAGGTCGACAAAGTGTGATGATAGAACTCAAGAAAAAGTATGATGGGTTAATACCTATTGCTCTTGAAAAACAGCAACATCTTCTAGATCTCTTACCGCTCGTACCAGAAGTATACAAAAATTTTTATCAAGAACTGCCAACTACAAGTATGATGAACGATAAGGACCCAGATTTAGAGGAGTTTGTTTCTGATGACGAATAACTTCATCATAGTTATATTATAATATAAAAACTAAATATTACTATTATTGAAATGTAAACTTGTGTATTTAATATGATTAAAATATCAGGTCGAAAAAACTTAACTATTTTATTCTCTGATCCAAAGGACTAAGTCAGATCAAACTTTCTTATTTTACAATATCCTACCTCAATTTCTAACCTCACTTAATATAAATAATACTGCTAATAGATAAATATACAAGGTATATTTACTTTTAATTAATATTAATAACTAATTATTAAATTCTACTAGGTATATATACTTTGTATATTTATCTATTAACGATATTATTTATATCATTTGAAAGCGCGCATGCGTTTTGCTGTTAATTTGTCGCCGACAGGCACCCGCGAACGCACTGAATGCCAACCGTTCGTAGACTACGAAAGCGCATGCGTCTGATGGTTGGCAACGGGTTCTGATCGTTCTACGAACAAACCTTATGTAATCATCACTGATACTTTTCACTTAACTTGCAACGTTGGTTGTCTACATGCAACATTGAATAAATACTAAATGAAAACCGATTTCGTTCCCATATATGCATACTTTCGTACTAATTTTCAAGATTTCGCAAAATAAATCACGTTTCGAAGCTCAAGGCTTCGGAAATTAACATACAGAGCCTAAAATAGAGTTTTTCACGCCGTAACCACGATTTGGGCTTCCAGTGTAGGGAATTTTTGTAATTTTTAAAATGGATTTTTATCAGCTTGAGCGTTTTTAGTGCACAAATTATTTACGACGAACATATTGTAGACGGAAAACATAACAAATGTAGATATTTAACAAATACAAGCGCAGTTGATTTCGTATTCGACGAATATTGCTCATTTTTATGTGATTGGTATTACCGAGAGTGTTGAAGGTTGCCTAACTAGTAGGATCTTTGATCTTTAGTTGTTATAGTTGGATAAAACGAGAAAAAATTGATATTGTTGCGATATTTATTAGTAAACAAGATGTCTTCAACTAGTATTATATTTTTTGAAGTAGTTTAGCAATAATTTTATATATTTTAGATTTAACATAACAGAAACTTGACTTTTTTTAACATTAACTACCCCGTTTTTGTTCAAACAACTTTAATATTCTTTCTGTCGTAGTCCCTATTATGAATTTGCTGATTACTCTTCGCTAATGGTGACAATTTGTTCTTCAGGTTATCCATTAGTGGTGTGCATCTTATATGGGACCGATTTTAGTCTTTCTCTTCATGAATTTGACTATGGCATTGTTTAATCTACGAAATAAATTTCTATTGATGATTGTAGATGCAAAAATTATGCTTTTTCGGTGTGAAAAACTCACTCCAAAGGTTACCAACACTGTGTAGGTATCAGATTCGCTGATACTGACTGCAGTCACTATTGGTCGCTGTCAAACAAGGATTAAACAACGTAATGACCTCAAGTATTAGTTGTATGGACACTTTGCTCCGTGGCATATGTCAAACAGTAATGGCCAACATTTTAGTCTATCAAACAATATCTTATTAGTTCACAAATTTAACATAAGAGCAAAAGCTTTCAATATGACAATTTCATCCCAGAAAACTAAAACAATAGTAATCAGTAAAGAACCAATCAGATGTAAAATACAGGGTGTCCCCGAAAATAGTGCGTTCCTTTAAGGTATGGATGTAATACACAATTTAGAACAAAAAATTCCTATAACATTTTTTTCTAAAGTTAACCGTTTCCAAGAAACAAATTACATTGTTCTCCATATAAGTGAATTTTTATTTTCATAAATTTGAATGACATGGCAACGTAGCCTAGAAGAACTTGCTGTTACTGTCGAAATTTAACTAATAACCCCTTGTTTATTTACTTTAAGGTGTGATTTTTGGGGTTGTTGACATATATACCTGCAAAATAATAAATATGGGTTTGGTTGATATTTACATTATTTTACCTACCAGATGCAACTGACCTACAAACCTACTTTTTTAATCTTTAGATTTTTGAGTTGCGCGTTGTTGCCCGACTTCAATTTGCATATCAAAATGTATTTTCGTTTTTTTGGTGAAACGGATCAATTTAGAAAAAAAATGTTATAAGACTTTTTTGCTCTACATTGTGCCTTCTACCTATACCTTTAAGGAATGCACTATTTTCGGGGACACCCTGTATAAATTGATGGCGTCAGTATTGAACAAGTAATGGAAATAAAATACATACGTTGAGATTACATTGTCTACGCTACGCAGCTACGGAGACCTGGATAAAGAAGTGAGAAATCAAGTACAAAAAGCAAATAGATTGGCAGGATGTCTCAATAAAACTATATGGCGAAACCGACATATTAATACTGAGATGAAGTTAAGAATGTATAAAGCCAGTGTAAGACCAATAATGACATATTCATCAGAAACAAGACCCGATACAGCCACAACACAAATATTATTGCAAACGGCAGAGATGAGAGTACTGAGAAGAATTACAGGAAATACACTGAGAGATCGAAAGAGGAGCGAAGACATTAGAAGACAATGTAACGTACAGAGTATAAACGAATGGATACTAAATAGAAAAAAAGAATGGAATAACCACATAAGCAGGATGGGAGAGACACTTGCCATTTATCTGTCAAATTAGGCAATTTACGATGTTCCTCATACTGTATATCAGTCAAACGCTTAATAAATAGAAAGATTATGGAGTATTGTCTATCTTTGTAATATTTCGATGCAAAAATTATACTTTGAATATCACCAAAAAAACCCACTGGAAACATTAAGTGTACTCTGTATATGTCAAAATGGCTGCGACTGACGAAACTTGCTATTGACAGCTGTCAAACGGAGATTAAACAACATAGTGACCTCAAATTTTGGTTTCATAAGGTTGACACTTGGGTCTGGAGCATCTGTGAAACAATAATGGTGAATTCTTTGTTCTGTTAAACAATATTTGCCATCCATCGGTCATAATAAGTAATTATGAGATCTATTATACCTTATTATACTGTATATGAGTGAAACGCTTAATAATAGTAAGTTTATTAAGTATTTTCTATTTGTATGATATTTCGGAGCATAAATTGTGCTTTTGGTTTTAAGACATTACCAAAATGCTCGTTGGAAATATCAAGTGTTCTCTGTTTATTTGTATGAAGTTGACACTTTGGTCCGTAGCATCTGTCATACAATCATGGTCAATATTTTGGTCTGTCAAAAAATATATGCCATCTATCGGTCAAATTGTGTAATTATGAAATTCTTCATAAGGTACATCAGTCAAAGGCTTAATAAATAGTAAGATTATGGAGTATCTATCTTCATAGTATTTCGGTGCAAAAATTATAATTTTTGGTTGAAACTATCCCCAAAGACTCGCTGGAAATATTAAGTGTGCTCTGCATATGTCAAAATGGTTGCGACTGACGAAATTTACTATTGACAGCTGTCAAACACAGGTTAAGTAACGTAGTGACCTCAATTTTCAGCTTTCTAAGGTTGACACTTTGCTTAGTAGAGTCTGTCACACAACAATGGCCATCTTTAAATCAAATTAGATACTTCTGAGATTCCTCGTACTATCAAACACGTAATAAATAGTGAGATTATTGAATATTCTATATTATTATAATATTTAGGTGCCTTTTTTATGCTTTATACATCTTATCTCGATTCCATATATGTATATTTGTCTTAATAGCGAATTGATATGATGCACGCGATGTTGTAGTTTATTTTCCATTAGCATACGAATGGAGATCATATCAGCTATAATACTTGCCTCCTGCGATATTGATAAAAGTAAGTCATGATAAGAAGTTGTTTCTGTCGGAATTTATTTTAGATATGATCCTGATATTGCAATTAACCCAATAAACACACACAGAGAAATGAAACAATTGAAAGACTATTAGAAATCGCCTCATTATTTACATATAGTTGTTCCATTTTATCTTTGCCTATGCGTCACGATTCATTTTCAAACAAATTAAGTCAAAACATAAAGTGAAATGTACGTCGATGTGTATATAAATTGTGTATTCGCGGTGTGCAAGTACTTGGAAGGGAAACGAGAAACGACCGTGCGCGAGTCGCGGAGAAATATTGCAACTATCTTAAATAATTCATATTGTCAATTGAAATTGTCAAATTGACGTATATTTCATACCTTCTGTCATTGAAGCAGAAAAATTATATATTGCTCCACAATATTGATATGATATGCAATTTTTATATAAAGGTAAATTTAATTAATTGTATTTTGCTTGGAGTACTGCATTTTAATAACTAATTTTATTTACTAAATACAATTGTTTACGTTTGCATAACATAACCTGCATCTTATTTTTTCTTCTTATTATTTTTTTGGACTATGGCCTTGACAATTATCCAGCAACCAGGACTAATATAATTGGCCAATATAATTAAAAGTGCGAATAAAAGTACAGAGCGTAGAAATAGAGGTCGCTTTGCCGAACTTGCACGGTCCCAATACTGTATACTATATACTATACACACCGACTACGTTTCACTTTATATTTTGATTTAATTTGTTTGAAAATGAATCATGACGCATGGCCAAAGATAAAATGGAACAACTATAGTTGTTTTGACAGATGCAAGTTCTTGAAATGATAGCAGTAAGCATAGGCATAATAAGAATAGACTAGGTAAGGTATGGGCCGCTCTGAGAAGAGGTGTGTAACGCCAATATCATGGACGTCATTGGCCAATATTAATTTTGAGTGGTCTAGCCATCTTTGTCTGTCACTTGCGCGGGATCGCTCGGTAAAAAGAGATAGATAGACCACCGATTGACTGTCCGCCCGTTACACTATTTTGCTTAGTATACCTGGTCTATTCTTATTATGTCTATGGCAGTAAGAGCCAATTTTTTATAAACAATACATTTCTCGATTGAACTGGTATACACAAAAACATCAAAAGACAAAAATGGAACTCAAAATGCAACGTCTCTCTTGTCACCTGTCAGTCTGAAATAGAACTTCAATGATTACGTCATGAGAAATATGAGAACAACGGGCGTTTTACCAGACCTGTCAATGAATTCATTTATATTTGAGGGGTATTTTTAGAAGGTATTTTACCAGGTCGAATGCTACTTTTAAGTCAAAGATCCTCATTATTTATGCAATCTTTAATTTTATTAAAGCAAAATTATTTATAAACGTTTTTTACATGACATTATAGTATTTTTTCTTTATATGTTGAATTGTACATTACAATAAATTATATTTACTTGAAAATGTTGTATATTTTCTTTCCCAACGATATCAAACAGGCAATAAGAATGGTATATTGCAATATAGGGAAGATAAAAAGAACCACGAAAAAGAATTTCTTAGCAAAGAACTTTTATCCAATTTTTGTAGTCCAATAAAAAATGGACGAATTAAAGCAAAAAAGCTTTTGGTAAAAGTTTTATACATAAAACTATTAAGGAAACGAAAATAATATTTAAAATAGAGGTAAAAGAAAATACTATAGAAGATGTGATGGAATTTTAAGAGTCATCGAGAAATGTCAAAAGAACGTTAAAGTTTAAGAGTCCTTAAGTCAATAATAGAGAGATATCGAAACTCATAAGTTAAAAGTTGCTTTATTACAGGATATTTTAATAAAGGACAAATACAGGACATGTGTAATGAGAGTTATCGAAACGCAGTTTTAAGGAATATTTTATTTTGACATATCATATATGACATTAAATATTTTTGTAAATATAAAAATAACCTATAAAATTCTATTTGTTACTTCTGGTTACCTCTTATAATAATATCTTATTATAGATAAAAATTAAAATAAGATCACTGAAAAGAGTAAAACGTTGAATTTCATTATTTTGTCATTTAAAGAACAACATAACCCATAATACGTATTGTACAACATGGAAGTGAAATTAGAAATATGTACTATGTTAGGAGTTGTTAAATACCTTTGCATATTATGGGTATATGAAATGGAGAATGGAGAAATGGAAAAGTCACTTGCCGTCAAACTTCCAACATGTGAACAAGTCACACCCAAATTTCAGATGTTACCTAGGGCAAATTAAATTATATTTTAAACATCAAGGCTTAAGGTAGCTTTTTATACTTATGTTTCCTTAACGGACTACTTGAAATGGGCTTTGACCCACATATTTTTGTAAAATAGCATTTTGGTGGCTAACATGTACATTGCACGTAACCACTGATGATGACTGGTAAACCAGTCGAAAACTAGTTATGTGAATTGATGTGGCCCTTTTGAGGGTTTTTTTAAATATACCTTTTATACAGCATTTATTGTTTTAGATAATTAAATATCTAACAATAGCACGGGCAAAATACGTAAGCGTGAGCCACGTTCGTTATTCACTAGTAATGTCAACCCGCCTTAAAGGATTAAAATTTCAAAAATAAATACTTAAACCTTTGTTTTATTGTATGAGCCCGTTTATATTTTAATACCATTTATGTTATATATCTGTTGAATTGAACTCTACACGTTTGAATGCAGAATTTTAACAAATCCTAAACTTTTCCACAATGTCGCAAGTATGATACTTGTGCATTCAAATTAATTGAAACTAGGTAGGTACATCTTATAGGTATATCTGTAATAAAAATATTTATTTCTATACAAAAATGTCTGGAGTTTAAATGACTTATAAAGAAATTCTATGTCTGATTATTGTAATTATTAAACACTATAAAATTATTTACAAATATTATATTTAAATTCCTGTTGACAAACTTTTTGTAATAACTCAATGTTCTTAAATATTCTTTTTTATATTGATTTGGATCAAAACATTAACAATCTATATCTGAGAATTGAGAATAAACTTTTATCCCTTTATTTAGGAGTTCTTTTTAATAAATAAAACTTCAACTTAGATCAAAAATTTCCAAAGATGTGATAAAAACATAAATATAAGTGAAGTTAGACGCCTTCCTTCTCTTGTTTCTTCACATTCTTCTGACAAATTTGTCACATTTTTGATACGTTACGTCAAAATAAAGGATCCTTTATTAAAAGATTTTTGTCGTTTATTTTTCCTCAAATACAGGCGGCATTTTATTACAGGACAAAAATAAAGGACGTGATACTGCGCTTGCGTATATGTCAAAATAAAGGATCTTTTATTAAAGGACGATGTTAAATAGGGTTTCGATATCTCTCTAATAATATGTTGGAAACCATAGAAATAAAATTATCTAAAAAATTATTGGAAAATGGCGCAATAATGGCATAAATGACTTAAAAAATTACATTCTTGAGTTTTGATAATTCTACAATTTAAAAAGGAGGTAGGTAAAAGGAAATATAGAGTATGTGATGCAAAGTGTTAAATGTCATCTTAAGGTGCAAGAAAAGTAGAATTTTAATTAAAAGTCATTAATGACATTTTGGAAACCATAAAAATGAAATTATTAAAAAAGCAAAAAAAAACGATATGATCATTTATAGGATGTAGAACGAATGTATTGTATGTAGAAGGATATGATGCAAAGGATGAAGAAAGGAAATTTAAATGAGAATGCATTGAAAACAGATTAGAAAACATTCTGCGGGACTTTGGAGGACTAGAAACACAAAGAATGATAATATTCTTGTGAGGCAATGAAAGTGTTGATTTAATTTAGTGATTATAGGAAATACAGAACATTTAATAGAAAAGGTGATCGAATAAACATTTTAATAATTAAAAGGTGATTATAATTATTATTTTTATAATTACAACAGTCACTAAGCCGCTTATGACGTGCTTGTAACCAAATAAATTATATTATTAAAAACCTTAACTGAAAACTAAGAATTAAGGGAAAACTGACTTATTTACGGCAGTTGTTGATAGTGGAGACTTATCAAAAGAAAAAACAAAGAAATAGTGAATCACAGAGCTTAACAACAGAGGGGGCGACGATCTGTAAGATCTAGGACGAAAACATTGAGTTAACATAGAGGTACAGTCGGAAAAATGAAAGATTACCCATGAACGATCATATTCAATCACATATAATTCAGATTATTAATAATCTCTCTCTCGTTTTGTTATAGGGCTTTTCATTCACAGTCATTTGTTTGGAGCTTCTGTCATATGTCGTATAATCCGTGTATATTAATATCATACACAGATTATACAACATATGACAGAAACTCGAAACAAATGACAATCGATGAAAAGCCCTATTTATGGAAAAATACAGCAAATACAAAATATGTGATTGGTGTAATCGTTCATGGGTAATCTTTCATTTTTCCGACTGTATGTCAAGTGAAGTATATGAAGAAAATATATAAACAAAGAAAAGTGTACTCTGAACCATAGAGGTATACCTATATACAGTGAGCCTACCCTCCGCGCTTCCTGACGACAAGATCTCTTGGAATGGTTTGCGATATCTCTTTCTAACACATTGTATCGAGAAACTAAGATGACATTAAGTGTGAGTATAGGCACGGAAGGGGAGGACCAAAGGCGTGCGGTCCATGGAAGCGGGGGAAGCACCGCTTCGCTATTTATACGTCGATATAAGAAAATATATTATTAATTAATATTTAATAATCAAAAAATTTTCCCTAATCCTAGTAATCTACATATTACCTGCCGCAATAGGCATTGAAAAATATTAAAAATTAATCGCGTACGAACGAACTCAATATGCACACAATTCAGCTATTCGGTCCACTCCTGACAGAAGCGCATCTCAAAATCGCCGCTTGTCATGCAGTTGTCCCGTTTAAAAATTGGTCAGGGTTCAATGACCGCACCCACTAGTCGCTCGAATTTTGGTACCCTGAGAAAGCGATCGTCCTATCGCCTTCCCGAAAGTGAGATGCTCCGACTGTTACTGCTGCTAAGGGGTGCTTAGGTATTACATACATTCGCTTAAAGAATATTTCGATTTAAATTTTTTGCAGAGATTTTTCCTTTTACTGATCTTTTATTTGACATTTTACAGAAATCAAATGGTATTGCATTTTGTATAAGACAAATTGATGACTTTATTAATACGATAATTAAAAAAACGAGAGCAGTTTAAAAATATTTGGGATAAAACTGAACATATGGGGTTTGAACATGCAAGAAAAATAATGAAGATTGATAATTTCGGAGACAGAGAGACAGAGAAAACAGAGGAAACAAAGAGACCTTTTGATAATATTCTACAACAAATGAATTCTAGCTTTCAAAATTTTAACGATTTAAAATTTGTAGAATTATATATAATCTTAATATTTCTAATTATAATTCATCAAAATTTCCCACAGAGGAATTTATGTCACTACGATTAAATAATGAAAATTTTTTGATATCCCAGCTTTGCATTCTCAGTTAAGTGTCATTTATGAAACAACTGACATTAATGATAAAGAAATACCCAGAAATCTGGGATTTCTTTATACTGGTTTAAACAAAACAAGTCACTGTGTGAAGTGGTCAAGTTGTGTGAATTAGTACTACTAACTATCCCAGCCACAAGTGAATCAGTTGAACGAAGTTTTGCAGTATTAAGATGCATTAAAAGTTTCAAATTAAGAGTTTAAAAGAAATTCAACAAGCGAAGACAGACTTTGAAAGTTAGCCCTATTATCCATTGAAAAAGACTGCATTCAACATTATCAGAAGTTGATAGGAGAATAGACCTCGAGTATAAATAAGTGTCATTTTAGTGAAAGTTGTGTGTTGTGGAAAATGCCTCGGAGTATAAATTTTTTTTTAAATAGGATTCTTCTTTAGAAAACCAAGCGCGGCGCGAGGACTCAAGGCCCGAGCTAGCAATACAGATCAATGATAGGTCACTAGTCACTAGAAATAGCGGGAATAGAGTGCCTCACGTATTCCCGCGTCACGGATTTAGTGTGTGAGTCCTTGTACCCAGGACGTCTCACATAAGTACTTTGCTGATAGAGAGCACCTGCGCATCAGAGTGTTATCATTATCAGGTGGGGGAAAGTGGCTCGACCCTTAAGAAAATATTTTTATATCCTTATTGAATCGCTTCCCCTTTCGAAAAAGTCACCGCACGCCACTGGGAGGACTACTGTCGCAACTTTACTATGCGTAAGAGTGAAACAGCACTGAGACAAATAAAAAAGATGGTGTCGTCACTTCGCTTTGAATGGCACTCTGTCTATGATAATATATAAGTCTATGCTCTGAACAGATAAGATGACAATCTGTTGTACATAAAAGAAAATATTATACGTGTGACTTTAAATGTCCAATGTCATCGAAAAATGAAACCAAGGCAGAAATCACTTTAAATGATCATATTCTTGAGGCGCAATGAAAATGATATGATTTTAAATGGAAGTAATAGGAAACATGAATGAATGCATAACTGCAGTAGAGGATGAAGGACAAGCTAGACTAAATCAACTTTAAAGAAACACCAGAAATGACAGGGAAATTTACAACGAGAAGAGAATACAAGCGACTAGAATATGCAGAAAAAAAATTAGAGTGGCTTTGAAAATAAACAAGTACAAGAAATCCTAGAGCATACCAACAGATACGAAGGTAGAAAACTCTATGAAAGAATAAAAAAAGCACACAGTCATTTCGACCAAAAGCACACAGTCGTTCGACGATATGCAAAGACAAGGACGGAGAACCACTAACAGGAGCAAAAAATTATAAAGAGTTGGAAAGAATACTTCAAAGAAAACCTAAACGCAGACAATGAAAATTAACAAAACTAGACGATGTATTGTACGGCGGAGCAGTACATTGAAAATCCGAGTTACCACGGTTTCACACACTAAGCGCTGGTAGCATAGGGGACTTAATGCATCCTTTCATACGATACTGTCGTTCAGTCGCACGAAGGTAGTTTCTTTGGTTGTTTGGTACATTATTTTCATTTACACTTTGTGGCTGTTTGAAGTAGGTGCGTATATTTTATATTATGATGTCTCAGATTGATAGTGAAATATTAATAACATTAATTGAAGCGAGACCTGTTCTTTGGGACAAAACAATAGAAATATATAAAAGATAGAAACTTGACGAGAAATGCTTGGAATGATGTATGTCGTGCACTTAACAGTGAATTTGACGAATTAGGTGATAAAGAAAAAAACAAATTTTTTAAGTATAGCAAAATTAATTATATGTTACTGATAACAACGGTAATTAAAACTGCTAAGTATATTATAATAAACTTTATTTTACATAGTTGCAATTAACTTTGAGTATAGAGGGTGTTCCATCAATATGTGTGAATATAAAAATATATTTTTGCGTTAATAGAATGGACCCAATGAATTATATATCTATACCCATATAATATAATATACCTTTTATTCTACGAAATTATATTTAGTTTTATAGGGTAAACGACTCGGTGAAGACTGGAATAGGGCGGCGGTCACGTCTTGTGTGAAATTATCTAAAAACAACATTTAAAACGAGGGGAACAACATTTAAAAATGAATGGATGACAGAAGGTCTTTTAAATTCTGTACATGGAAAACATAGATTGTAATGTTGTTCTGAAGCTGTTTCCTGGTGGAATTTTTGTAATAAACTATTCTAAATGGGAAATAAACCACAATTTAACAATTTAACTAAAAATAATAATTTTATTAACGTTTCGACGCCCAAATCGGATGTCGAAACGTTAATAAAATCATTTTTTTAGTTCAATTGTGGCTTATTTCCCATTTAGAATAGTTTATTACATAGATTGTATGAGCTAATCCAAGATCCCACAAATAACTTAGTAGAACAACGATTATAAAAACAAATTAAGACTTTTAATTAAAAACATAAGAAATAATAACTGACAAAATAGAAATTGCAAATGAATTAAATACGCATTACAGTACATTAGAACAAAAGTATGGACAAAAATACCCATTTGTAATGATACATCGTAATGATACATATCAGACATCGTATCATGTACTTATCTCAGCCACAAAGTCTAAATAAAAATAATATACCAAACAACACAGCAAAATATCTTCGTGCGACTCAATTCTTATTGTGTGAAAAGGATAGGTGCGTCAAAACTACCGCACGAGAAAACCCTCGCACGTTCAAAATTCTTATAATGTGAAACAGCCCTAAGAATTTGAACGTGCGATCGCTAGAACGCACGATAACATTGACGATTAATTTTATTTGAGAAGCTAATTAGGGGGTGATTTTCTCGATTTTTTTATCAAAAAATGAAAGGGACCAACAATATTTTGAGCGCAACTCACTTACTTTTAATGTTAAAAGTTCTTTTAAAATACAAAAATAAACCATTTTTTAAACACTTTAAAAAAGTTAAAATAAGTTTTTCTCGAAAAGTGCTCCATTTTTTGGTTATTTCACGTTGAAATATTCGATTTGTAATTTGACGAATAAGACCCTACTTTTCATTAGCTACAACTCTGCTTCTACTCAGTTTAGAGACTTAATGCATACAACATTTTTTTCACTTTTTTATATGCTATAGTTTTACTAAGAATATTTTTTTCGCTAAAATACTTACTTTTTGAGTTATTTGCGAAAAACCGTCCAAAAACATGTTTTTGTTTTGTTAAAAATGAGCATATTCACTCGCAAATAACTCGAAAAGAATTGACTTAGTGAAAAAGCTCTATAGAACAAAAGTTGCTTAGAATTAGTCATTTTATCAAATTCCGGACTTTTTTTGAATGTAAATTTTTTCACCCCCGAGAAAATATATTTTTCACCCCAATTTTTGTAACATGGAGGGGGTGCCGAATTGTAAACTTTTTCTTATATAATAATAGACAATTTCAACTACCTATTCCCAAATTTCCATCCTTGCTTTATTTTTTTTGGGACCAGATTGTTCTTTGATTGGGCTAATAGGTATCGGACCTTTTCCCTTTTACATCTACCTCTCATTTTGTGTTTTGTGTTTTACTTCTTCTTCTTTTCGTTGTCCTTATGCCCTATAAGAGCGTCGGACACTATAAAACACGTTTGCGTTTTACAATAATATTAAACTATCTACACTCACCGGAAGAGAAAACGGGCACCCCAAAAAATGGGTTATTTTTAATGTCTTGTATTTCCTAAACCTGATGTCCGATTTAAGTAATTTTCTTAATATGTTATAGCCTTATTCTTTATCAATATCGCTGTAATAATATTGTTGCTAGACAGGTACACTGTCATTGTATACAGGGTGTACGAATCAAACTGTGTTTTTTTCTCAAACTTTGGAACACCCTGTGGAATGTTCTAGCTTTTATAAAATACTAAAATTAAAACCCAACTATAGCCACAGATTTTCTTAACATTCTGTTTTTTAAAAGTTAGGCACTTTAACAAATACCCCTGTTTTTCGTCAATACAGGGTGTTTTTCAATAAGTACGGCAAGCTTTAAGGGGTAATTCTGCATGATAAAATAATGACAGTTTGCTTTATAAACTTATGCCCGCAAATACTTCGTTTCTGTGATAGGGGGTGTTGAAATTGTTCTTACAAACTGACGATTTATTTATTGCTCTAAAACGGTTTGTGATATGCAAATGAAATTTGGTAGAATTTAAGAGCTAGTTATTGCGCATTTTTTGGCATACAATTGAGAATTTTATATTCACCATTATATTCGATCAGATTAGCCAAGCGGACTGAGGCGCACGATTGACAATCTATAGTGGATATGCGGTCGAGACGATCGAGGTTCGTGCCCCAGCCCGGTGAATAGAAAAATAAAAAGGCTGACGTCGTAGTCTAAAATTCTAAAAAGAATCTACGACTTGGTCTGGAATAAGCTGGTGTCTGATCGGCCTATGGAGGAGCAGTACGGCAAGGGATAAGGGCTTGCGGCTCGGTGACACTCCTCCATAGATCCCTACCGGAAGGGCGTTGACGCCTATAAACGGTGTATACATTATATATCTAAAATATTTATACCCGTATGCACGCCAATGGTGAATATAAAATTCTTAATTGTATGCCAAAAAATGCGCAATAACTACCTCTTAAAATCTACCAAATTTCATTTGCATATCACAAACCGTTTTAGAGAAATACATAAATCGTCAGTTTGTAAGAACAATTTCAACACCCCCTATCTCGGAAACGAAGCATTTGCGGGCATACGTTTATAAAGCAAACTGTCATTATTTTATCATGCAGAATTATCCCTTAAAGTTTGCCGTACTTATTTAAAAACACCCTGTATTAACGAAAAACAGGGGTAGTTGTTAAAGTGCTTAACTTTTTTATTATCCGACATAAGCGAATGAATCAAAAAACAGACTGTTAAGAAAACCTGAGGCTATAGTTTGGTTATAATTTCAGTATTTTATAAAAGCTAGAACATTCCACAGGGTGTTCCAAAGTTTGAGAAAAAAACACAGTTTGATTCGTACACCCTGTATACAATGACAATGTACCTGTCTAGCAACAATATTATTACAGCGATATTGATAAAGAATAAGGCTATAACATATTAAAAAAATTACTTAAATCGGACATCAGGTTTAGGAAATACAAGACATTAAAAATGACCCATTTTTTGGGGTGCCCGTTTTCTCTGCCGGTGAGTGTATATCTTTTGACGTTTAGCATTTCGCATAAAGAACATTATAGACAATTTTATCTATTAAACTTCCTGTAAGCTCCATATTTATGAACTTAATAAAACCGCAGATGTACGGCGCACAATGGTGAATTTTGCCAAAAACCTGGACAAAATGCAAAAATTTAAGTTTATACAGGGTGTCCCGAAAAGATTGGTCATAAATTATACCACACATTCTAGGGTCAAAAATAGTTCGACTGAACCTAACTTACCTTAGTACAAATATGCTCACAAAAAAAGTTACAGCCCTTTGAAGTTACAAAATGAAGATCGATTTTTTTCAATATATCGAAAACTATTAAAGATTTTTTATTAAAAATAGACATGTGTCATTCGTATGGCAGGATCATCTTAAAACAAAATTATAGTGAAATTTGTCCACCCCCTAAAAATTTTATGGGGGTTTTGTTCCCTTAAACCCCCCAAACTTTTCTGTACGTTCCAATTAATTCATTATTGTGGTACCATTAGTTAAACACAATGTTTTTAAAACTTTTTTGTTTATTAGTATTTTTTCGATAAGCCAGTTTTTATCGAGATGCGGCTTCTTTTTTAATATGTTTACATAAAAAGTTTATGAGGGTTTTGTTCCTTTAAACCCCCCAAATGTTTGTGTACTTTCCAATTAAACTATTGTTGCGGTACCATTAGTTAAACACAGTGTTTTTAAAACTTTTTTGTCTCCTAGCCTTTTATTAACAGGTTTCTATAATCGTACTTACCATGTAAAAATATGTGGTGGATTCGACAAATATGCAAAATATCTCGATAAACACTGGCTTATCGAAAAAGTACGAAGAGGCAAAAAAGTTTTAAAAACATTGTGTTTAACTAATGGTGCCAAAATAATAATTTAATTGGAACGCACACAAAAGTTTGGGGGGGTTTAAGGGAACAAATCCCCCATAAAATTTTTATGGGGTGCACAAATTTCACTTTAATTTTTTTTTAAGATTTTGCTGCCATAAGAACGCCCCATGTCCATTTCAAATAAAAAATCTCTAAGAGTTTTCGATATATGAAAAAAAATCTATTTTTATTTTGTAACTTCAAGGGGCTGTAACTATTTTTGTGTGCACTATTGTATATAGGTAAATCAGGTTCAATCAACCTATTTTTGACCCCAGAATCTGTGGTATAATTTATGACCAATCTTTTCGGGACACCCTGTATATTCCGAGAAATTTTATATGAATCTTGCTCTGTAGGTTTCTGAGGATCATAAACGGCCGTTGAGGGTAGAACAATACAAGCATATCGCATACACTCGAACCCGCTTATTAGAATACCTGTTATAGGAATATCCCGGTTTAAGGAATATAAATTTGAGGTCCCGGAACGTTTTACTAGCAAGCAATGATCGGTTATTAGAATAACCCGGTTATAGGAATAATTTTGCCTGGCACCACGGCTATTCCAATAAGCGGGTTCGACTGTATTTATATTAGTGTAAAGTTGGGATTAAACGAAAGCGGGCCGAATAAAATTAAAGTGTGTTATACAATTGAGGCATTGTTAGGTTTTCGTTTAAACTATAGATATGTATAATTTTGTTATTTTATAGTGGATGCTATTTCTGGAGGTAAGTGGAGTATTTTAATATACTTTTTAGATTCTTTTTTCTAACATAAACTTTATTTACAACTACCTACAACATATTTACAAAATAATGGCAAGAATGTTCAATCGTTTTCTGTTTACCAAGTTTTAAAATGGGAAAAGTAAAAAAGTCAGCTTTGGTCAGCAAAGATTTTTTGCTTAAAAAATAACTCAATATGTATTAGTGATGTAACGAATATTCGTATTCGCATTCGCGAATATTCACATGTTTTTGCATATTCGCATTCTTATCTGCATTCGCGAAATTTGTGCGAATGTTTTGCGAATATGAAAACCAGAAAAATAATAATTTTAAGATAATATTAGGTTAATAAAATCAAAATCTATTCACTTCTCATCTTTTTTTATTAATAAAAGGTAACTTAACCTCCAACATGCAGCTACTCTCAAATGGAAATATGCAGAACACAAAAGCAGACAAAGAGACGGAAGATGGAATGAAGCGATAACTCACTGGAGACCTTGGGACTACAAAAGAGGAAGGGGCAGACCACAGACGAGATGGTCGAATGACCTAAAGAGATACGCAGCGACCAGATCGACAGCATTAGCACTGAACCGAGAAGAGTGGAAAAGTAAGGGGGAGGCCTACGTTCAACTTTGGACAAATGAAGGGCAATAGATAGATAGAACTTAACCTTGTATAATCACATTATCAGCCTTCACTTTTTTTTATTATTTGGTATTATGTAATAAAGCTTAGGATTCAGATTTATTTACACTAAATATCAATTAACTTTTCATTAAAAATTTAGGAAACATTACAAAAATAGAAACAAATTTAAAAAAACTGGACATTCGCATTCGCATCCGCATTCGCGAATGTCAGCAGCAGATATTCGCATTCGCATTCGTATTCGCGAATGTTAAAAAAATTACATTCGTTACATCACTAATATGTATATAAATATTCCCCAAGAAATTATCTGCAACAAGTTGCAAACTTAGCGGAATTCTTCATTTTAAAAAACTGTAACATGCTGGAGAATTTCTACATTAAGAGACTTTAATGTTATGGTCAGTTAATAAAGCAAGAACAAAATATGAAGCAGCTGATCCAGTAAATTTACAGTTTTTGAAGTTATACTTCTTTAGGCACGAGGGTAAATTTTTATTTTGCTGGGCGCATGCGCACACCGACAGTATGGCATGAAACGTTATGCGGGATCTGATTGCGTGTTAAAATCATCTGTCAATAATTGTTCAAATGAAGATTCTGGATAAACAAAATGTTGTGTATATTAGTTTTTATTGTTGTGAGGACAGTGACAAAAAGCAAGTTCATAATTGTAGTGACTTTTTAAATAGTTTTTAAAAGCAACAGGTATTTAAGTACGTACCTTATTGTAAATGTTTCAGTATTGTAATAAAAAATTACAAATTAGGTAAATACCTATTTGGAAAATGTACCTACCTAGCTAGTAGGTAATGCTTTGATTTACATAATTTGATTACCAACAAAAATCGCCATCTAATATATTGCTTTTTTAGTCTATATTTTGTCGTATTTTAATGCCACAAGAATCAAACTTATTTGATTAAACTAACAGAATAAGCAAATGTCAAAAAATTTTTAAAACGTTTAGTTGCTAGGTATATCTTTCCACTTCATTCACATGTCTCGGTAGTTAAATTCTGCGTGGGGTGAGTTCAAAATAATCTAAACCTGATAGATATAGATAATAATAGTCTCCCGTTTTATACCGCTGTGGCTTTGGAAGCATAGCAGGGTAGTCTGCTATATCTAGGGCCTACGGTATACAAGGAAGGTAACAGGGCCAGTGTTACGCTTCAACCGCCTATTATTACCCCTGGTTTTACTCAAGGTACTCATTTGTCATTTTATTCAGGCTGAGTCGACCTGGGGCCTATAAACATTTTAAAAATGTCTAGTTGTTCAGTGTTCTTGCCGGCGGTAAGATTTGAACTCCGGACCACCAGCACGCAAGCCAAGCACACTACCACTTCGCTACGCCGACCTCAGATACCAGAAACCTGATAGATGCAGGTTCAATTCCCAATGTAAATTTTTATTTTTTTTATACATTTTATGATTGTAAGTATATTTATTATATTTTTTTTTCAGAAAATATGTATTTAGTTAAAATTTTCTCAACAATTGTTCAGAAATAATTTCTTTGGTTTCATTTTTCAATGTGTTTGCGTGTGTTTTATTCTTTTATTTTTTTTAATTTTTCGTATTGTTTTAATAAAAATTTTTGGAAAGTAGTAAGTATTAAAATTAGTTTAATATTTAAATAAAATATAAATAAACTGTTTAAAGTATATTGAATTCAACGAAATAATATAATAGAAGTATTACGTCTTACGTGCGTACACAGTACACACACATTCTTTTTTTTTACACAAGAACCGCCGTTTTTTGTTATTGTTTTTTGCTTTCTTCTTCTTTTTTTAATATTTAAGTCCTTTTACCTTTATATATAGGCCTATCTTTTTGCTTTCTTATTTTTATATTTTTTAATAATTTTGGTCGTGCGAGTCCAAAAATTTTGCCTTTTTTAAAAATAAAATGCATAAACGATACATACTTTATATTAAGAAGCCAACAATAGGTAGGTCAACTCTTAATACATCTTAATTGTTTTGTAAGTGGATCCGATTAATTATAATTATTACCTACTAATGTGTGGTTTCATTTTTAAAAAATAAAAATGTTTGGCTCACACGAACAAAATTAGTAAAAAAGATACAAATAAGGAAGCAAAAACGTAGGTAGGATTATAGATAAGAGTAAAAGGACATAAAGATTAAGAAAAAGAAGAAGAAAGCAAAAAAATAACAAAAAAAGGCGGCTCTTGTGTAAAAAACTGTAAATTTATTGGATCAGATGCTTCATATTCTATTCTTACTTTATTAACTGACCATATAACATTAAAGTCTCTTAAATGTAGAAATTATCCAGCATGTTATATTTTTTTAAATGAAAAATTCCGCTAAGGATGCACCTGGCTGCAGATGATTTTTTAAGGATTATTTATACCTATACATTGTTTTACTATTTATTAAGGCCATGGGTACATAATTCGCAAATATTTTACGGCTATCCCTACTTTTTCTGTCTTTACACGGCAAATTACGTGTAGTAAAATTCACACTGGTATGGATATGTAAACATTAATAGAATGTCATTCTACTTGAAAATGCCATCATTAAGTTAAAGAGATGGCTTTTGAATGTTCTTGGATAACTGTTATTTATATAATTGCAAATTATTAATTCAGTTAATAAATGTGATAATTTTTTTACTAACTATGTATTCAGTGATGGTAATAATTTATATGTACAACAAAATCTAATACTCAATCGAGAAAAGAAAAAAGTGTTAAAGTGATTTTTTAATCATATATTGTTACTATGGAACGCTTACAATTTTGAACATCTTTAACAACAAAATACTTGGATCACAGAATATTATCCTGATGTATTCTCTGCTTGGATCTTCCACAAATAATACACAATAAATAGCTTTTTATTAAGTTCACGTCTTAAATCAATTATTTATCAAATACACTATATATCAATATTATTTAATCAACAACTCAAAATATTCCCGATGCCATGTCAAATATTTAAAATTGTCCCTGATTGTCAATGTCTGACTGACAATATTCTATTCGACTGAGTGCGTTGTAAGACAAAGATAGATTTAGAAAATATTACCACGGACATGGTGTCCATTTTTTTCGAATCCCGAAAAAACTAATAATACTTTTAAAAAATTTAAACGCAGAATGAAAGACTAAATTATTACCGAGGGCCGAAAGTCCCTTAGAATAAATAAAAAGTTTATTTTGAATGAGATATTTGAAATTAAAAATCACATTAAATTTTCTCTTAGTTGTTCACCCCTGTAACTTATTAAAATAAACATTATAGAAGTTCTCAGGGACTTTCGGCCCTCGCTATTAACGTAATCTTTCATTCTGCGTTTAAATTTTTCAAAAATACTTATTGGTTTTCTCAGGATTCGAAAAAAATGAATCCCCATTTGAATAGCATTGCAGCCGAAAATACGTACCCATCCTCTTAAGCAAATTATCTTTGCTGAGCAAAGTAGACTTTTTACTTTTCCCTTTTTAAAACTTGGAAAACTTAAAACGATTGAAAATTCTTGCCAATATTTTGCAAATATGTTGTATATAAACTATATTTTACAAAAAAGTCTAAAAAGTATATTAAAATACTCCACTTACCTCCAGACATACAGTCGGAAAAATGAAAGAATACCCATGAACGAACATATAAAACACGCTGTATTTTCCTGTCACTGTGTCACAAAGAAAATTGCCCAGCTCAAGTACATGTAATAATAATTATTACATGTACCTACTTGCGCTGGCCAATTTTTTGTATGACACGGTGACAGGAAAATACAGCGTGTTTTATATGTTAGTTCATGGGTATTATTTCATTTTTCCGACTGTAGAATCCACTATAAACTAACAAAATAATACCCGTCTATTGTTCTAAATGAAAACCAAACAATGCCCCAATATTATTGTAGGTATCGGGTGTCCACTTATATTTTCCCCCATTTTAACTGCCTATAACTTCTAAACGGCTCAAGATAGAAATACATATGCGGTTTTCGCTGAAATGTTTTATTTTAGTAAAAGTTTTTTCTGAATGGACTGAATTTTTTATATTGCTTTCAAATACGAAAAGAAAAATGGCGCATTTTTGAAAAAAACGTTATTGACTTTTTTTTAATGGAACACCCAGTATATTTTTTTGTAAATTGAAAGAAAGGTTATTCACCTATCCAGCGATATAAAGTTTTTCAAAATGGTTTTCAAATCACTGAGTAATTAATTTTTAAAATGAGAGGTGCAACGTGGATATCACATACCTAAATAACATAACTAAGCAAATTGATATTATGTTATGTGATTTCCACATTGCATCTCTCATTTTAAAAATTAATTGCTCAGTCATTTGACCACCGATTTTAAAATAATTTATATCGTTGGATAGGGAAATGACCGTTTCTTCAAGTTTTTAGGTAAATGACCATTTTTTATGTCGCTTTTAAATAAAACATGGCGGATTTTTGGAAAAAAACGTTGTTGACTTTTTTATTGAAACACCCAGTATATTTTTTTGTAGCTTGAAAAAACGGTCATTTACCTATCCAGCGATATTAAATTTTTTAAAATCGGTTGTCAAATGACTGAACAAATAATTTTTAAAATGAAAGATGCAATGTGGAAATTGCATAACATAATATCATTTTGCGTAGTTATGTTATTTAGGTATGTGATATCCACGTTGCATCGCTCATTTTAAAAATTAATTACTCAGTGATTTGACAGCCGATTTTGAAAAACTTTATATCGCTGGATAGGTGAATGACCTTTCTTTCAATTTACAAAAAAAATATACTGGGTGTTCCATTAAAAAAAAGACAACAACGTTTTTTTCAAAAATCCGCCATTTTTCTAAAACGACAAAACTTTTACTAAAATAAAACATTTCATCGAAAACCGCATATTTCTGTCTTAAGCCGTTTAGAAGTTATAGGCAGTTAAAATGGGGGAAAATATAAGTGGACACCCGGTATAACACACTTAATTTTTATTCGCTCATAAGCGCCCATGCCCATGGGCTCGGCCATGGCCCCCCTAGCTTTTCTGTTGCTTTAAACTATATATTGTCATCCAAAGTATACAAAATGTAATGTGCAACATCTTCACGTCTGACCCCTCCCTTAAAAATTTTTTATATGGGCGCCCATGCATGATCTGCTTGTATTGTTCTACCCTTAACGGCCGTTTATGATTCTCAAAAACCTACAGAGCAAGGTTCATATAAAATTTCTCGGGGTATACCTATAAACTTAAATTTTTACATTTTGGCCAGGTTTTCGGCGAAATTCACCACTGTGCGACGGTGGTGTTAAACTAAAAAACCGATTGCATATTTTTTCATTTCAAAATCGTTTGTTTATCCTTTTTAACATTCTCTTTTTTCTTTCGTCCTACATTTCAAGAATTTCCTTGCTCTAATTAATAATTGAACCCATTAATTTCAGGTTTGTACAGAAAGTCGTAGAACTACCCCTTCCAGCGCCTAGTTCAACCCTGTCTCGTCACTCTGCACTTGGCGTTGGATTGGTCAGTCGTCTGGCAACAGCCTTTCGCGCATAATTATATCCGTACGTAGAGTTCATTACAATCGGAGTGTTTACCATTTTTTAATCTCTTGTTTTCAAAATTGATAGCAAAGTGCCGCGTCTGGTGTCTGATTTTATCGAATGTAGAAGCTTCCTCGCGTGCCAATGGTCGATTTCCAGTGCTCAAAAATAAGATATTCGTCTTTTAGTGTTTGACATTTGGAAGACAACATATGCAACAGTGCCCCTCTTGCGAGATGTCGGCTTAAGGCTATTTTTAGAGGAGTTTGCTGCAGTTTTGTGAGGTAAGTGACGAGTTACTGCACTGTTTGAATTGTTTTTAACCGCCTTAGCATTCGTTGGTACATAATGTTAAAGGTGTTGTATAGAAAATGTTATCCTTTGGTTTTCCAAGAATGGGACTGCATGCTAGTTCAACTTACGGATAGAAAATATTTCTAAAATGCATTTATATCTTTAGCAGTGGTACGAAAAGTCTGTTTTAGAGTCTTTTCTGTTATATTTAAGGAATTATTTATGCCCTACTATTTATATAGTCTTATTTTTCTTCTCCAAAATTGCTTCTTCAAGAAATTAACTTAGGTATATACACCAGCCTGGTGTATACCAGATATACACCATGCGGATGTATACACCAAATTTAAAAGAACTAATAGGCCTGGATCCCGCGTACCAAAAAAAGTTTATTAATACAGTATGCGGCAAAATAAACAGTACTGAAATGAATATTGAAATTTTTATGATTATTTATATTATATCTAGTATACATACTTAATAGTTTTGCAAACATTATTCACGACGACGCACGTTCCCGATAAAACAGATGTTAAAGATGCCCTCTGGTCAGTGGCGGATTAGTCCATGTGGTGAGACCGCTCCCGTCTGAAAAATTTCTGATTCGGTTTATTTGTGGATAATTATTCAAAAATGTCCCCCTTAAAGACATCTGAAGGGTGCCGGGCGGAATTTTTGGGCAGAAATTGTTTAAACATTGTTTTAAACATATACAGAAGATCGCCTTTTTTGCTCTGGAACATATATTTTTAGGTTTTTCGGTCATTCTAAACAAGAAAGGTATCTTGTAATTTTTCATAAAAATTGATAGTTTTCGAGTTAGGCGATTTAAAATCTGAAAAATGCGAAAATACACATTTTCGAGGCTTAAAAACTCATATTTATGTTAGTATTTTTGAGATTGCCAGAAACTTAAATTCAAGATTAAACATTCAGCTTCAAGATTGTGAAGAGTAATCGCGTATAGCCTTAATTTATACCGTTGTTTTTTAATTGTTAAATATGCGTGTTTATCCGATTTTTTTGCCGGTGCGGCGCGCTCTATTTCAAAAATCTCCTATTTTCCTCGGAAAAATATTTTTTCTAGATTCTTTGGGATATTCTAAATAAAATAAGTTTTTTGACATTTTTCTCAAAAGTTAATAGTTTTAAAGTTATAAGCGATTTAAAATACGAAAAATGACAAAAAATGCATTTTTGGATTTTAAGTCACTTATAACTTTAAAATTGTTAACTTTTAAGAAAAATGTCAAGAAACTTATTTTATTTAGAATGCCCCAAAGAATCTAAAAAAATATTTTTCGGATGAAAATTGGAGATTTTTTGAAATATTTAACAATTAAAAAACAGCGGTTTAAATTAAGGCTAGACGCAATCACTCTTCAGAATCTTGAAGCTGAATGTTTAAACTTCAATTTAAGTATCTGGCAACCTCAGAAATACTAATTTAAATCTAAGTTTTTAGGCCTTGAAAATGCGTATTTTCGCATTTTTCAGATTTTAAATCGCCTATAACTCGAAAACTATCAATTTTTGAGAAAATTTACAAGATACCTTTCTTGTTTATACCCACAAAACTTAAAAATATATGTTCCGGGGCAAAAAAAGGTGATCTTTTGTATTTGTGTAAAAAAAATTGTTTAAACAATTTCTGACGAAAAATTCCGCCCGGCACCCTTCTGATTGTTTAAAGGGGACATTTTTGAATTGGAATCCACAAATAAACCGAATCAGAAATTTTTCCAGACGGGAGCGGTGTCACCACATGGACTAGATCTACGGGCAGAGAAAATGAGGGAATTTCCGACCCTAACATGGTCCAAAATTAAAGAAAAAAATTGTTTAAGCAAAAAAATATATTAGCTGACATGAAACTGAAAACACAGAAAGAAAAATTCAACCCAATAAACACGCTAGTTAGGAAAATTAAGGGAACTTAATGGCTATAAGTTATTAATAATGGCTTTTATGTAATCTGAGTTTATCTTTTTAATGTCTTTTGGTTGGTTTTTCATTGGAAGTTCCCCTCTAAGTCAAATTTCCCCTCCCAAAGCAAATTTCTAGATTGGCCACTGCCTCTGGCATGAATAAATCTCACAGATAATTCTCAGTATAATTTTAATCTGATTGGACAGAATTAAACACGTGATCAAATATCTTACTATACGATTGGAAGTTAAAATCATCAAAAAATAATCGCTATAATTTTTATTTCTGTAGCTTTCTATTGGTCAGAATCTCCTATGAATGAAATAATTAGATTCACTTATGATCGCCGAAAAATCATTATACGCTGTGAGCTCGTACGTAGAGGGGATATTTACAAATTCGCGAACGCCAGTAGTGACAAGTTTGTAAACGTTTACCGGAAATTTGACATAAATGTCAAAGTGATTAATTTAAAATTAAAATTAAAAACATTAATTATAAACAATATTAGTTGGTCAAAGCTGTGGTATATATTTTTACCTTAAATATACTTACGTTTTAAATACTGAATTTAAGTTTTTTTAATGTTCCGTAATATCTAATTATAAATAATCTATTATAATCTTAGCGCCATCTACACGATTATTGTCAAAGTATCCGAAGTAAGAAATTGATATTTTATCAATAGAACGTCAAAATGATTAGAAAAATCTTAAAAAAAATGGATTACAATTTAATTACTTTTTTGCGTTGTAAATATTAAGCGATAACAATTAAATAATAAATTTAAAAATTACCAGTAAAAGTTGAATTAGTAACCGCTAGGAGCGACACCAGCGAAGCTCAGAGCGTATACGCCCTGAGCTTCGCTGGTGGCGCTCCTGACGGATTACTAATTCAACTTTCACCGGTAATTTTTAAATTTACTATATTATTATCGCTTAATATTTACAACGCAAAAAATTAATTAAACCGTAATCGATTTTTTTAAGATTTTGCTAATCATTTTGACGTTCTTTTGATAAAATATGAATTTCTTCAGATACTTTCACAATTATCGTGTAGATGGCGCTAAGATTAATTTATAATTACATATTACGGAACATTAAAAAACTTAAATTCAGTATTTAAAACGTAAGTATATTTAAGGTAAAAATATATAGGTACCACAGCTTTGACCAACTAATATTTTTTATAATTAATGTTTTTACTTTTAATTTTAAATTAATCACTTTGACATTTACATATGTCAAATTTCCGGTAAAGGTTTACAGACTTGCCACTACTGGCGCTCGCGAATTTGTAAATATCCTCTCTACGTACGAGCTCATAGCGTATACGCTGTGAGCTGTGAGCTCGTACGTAGAGGGGAGATTTACAAATTCGCGAGCGCCAGTAGTGGCAAGTCTGTAAACCTTTACCGGAAATTTGACATAAATGTCAAAGTGATTAATTTAAAATTAAAAGTAAAAACATTAATTTTAACAAATATTAGTTGGTCAAAGCTGTGGTATATATTTTTACCTTAAATATACTTACGTTTTAAATATTGAATTTAAGTTTTTTAATGTTCCGTAATATCGTTCATTGAAATAAACGGTAATCTTAGCGCCATCTACACGATAATTGTGAAAGTATCCGAAGTAAGAAATTCATATTTTATCAATAGAACGTCAAAATGATTAGCAAAATCTTAAAAAAATCGAGTACAATTTAATTAATTTTTTGCGTTGTAAATATTAAGCGATAACAATTAAATAATAAATTTAAAAATTACCAGTGAAAGTTGAATTAGTAATCCGCCAGGAGCGCCACCAGCGAAGCTCAGAGCCTATACGCTATGAGCTCGTACGTAGAGGGGATATTTATAAATTCGCGAGCGCCAGTAGTGGCAAGTCTGTAAACGTTTACCGGAAATATGACATAAATGTCAAAGTGATTAATTTAAAATTAAAATTAAAAACATTAATTATAAACAATATTAGTTGGTCAAAGCTGTGGTATATATTTTTACCTTAAATATACTTACGTTTTAAATACTGAATTTACGTTTTTTTAATGTTCCGTAATATGTAATTATAAATGAATCAGCGCCACCTACACGATAATTGTGAAAGTATCCGAAGTAAGAAATTAATATTTCATCAATAGAACGTCAAAATAATTAGCAAAATCTTGTTACAATTTAATTACTTTTTAGCGTTGTAAATATTAAGCGATAACAATTAAATAATAAATTTATAAATTACCGGTGAAAGTTGAATTAGTAATCCGCCAGGAGCGACACCAGCGAAGCTCAGAGCGTATAAGGCAGTGCACCGGCCGGCGGACCATTAGCCACTTCCGTCAGTTATCCTGACACATATCACACCCCCTTTTCACTGGTTTTTGAGGTCTACGACAATAGCGGTAACTGCTAAAAAATCGATATTTTTAATAGAATTAGGCGCTTTGTGCATGTTATCCGTGAACATAACCAGAACTAATAGAATGAATATGTATAGGCACGCTAGCGAATTTATTTTGATTATTGATTTTGCTGTTTCCTTATTGAAGATACACTGGTAAAAGTGTTGAGGGCGACAGAAGAATCAAACTGCAATGGGGAGTGATAAGTTCGTTCTTTAGAAGATGTATTGCATTGTGTTTCTCTTGCTACCTAAAGGTACGTATCCATACGTTGGTGCTCCGTGTAGCTGCTCAAATGGATACGGCATGCGCTTCCCTATATATAAGGCTTTGGCCACACGGGCGATTTTTTACGGCGCGATAATTTACGGCGCCCATTGGTTTGACTACCTCCTCCACCAATTTTAGATGAAATCATTTAATTTTACTGCTATTGCTAGCGTCAATTTGTCACTCGTGGAGCCGTTCTTCTTCTTAAGGTGCCGAGACCGCTTGTCGATCGTTGGCTCTCATGTTGCGCAGCATATTAACAATCATTGTCTTATTTACAGCCGCACGAAATAGTTCAGTGCTAGTTTTCCCAAACCATTGGCGTAGGTTTTTAAGCCAAGAAGTTGTACGGCGGCCCACACTTCTTTTTCCCATTATTTTACCTTGCATGACAAGGTGAAGTATGTCATATTTTTCTGGGTGACGCATTATATGACCAAAGTATTCCAATTTGCGCCTTTTAACCGTGTTCACTACTTCGCAACTTTTATTCAAACGTTGCAAAACCCTTTCGTTTGTGACTCTTTCTACCCAACTGATCTTCAGAATACGGCGGTAGACCCACACTTCAAATGCTTCTAGGTTTTTTAAAAGCGATTCTGTCAGTGTCCATGCTTCAACCCCGTAAAGTAGTACTGGGAATATATAACATCGGACCATTCTTATGCGAAGTTCCAAATTTAGATCATGACTGCACAGGATTTTCTTAAATTTCATAAAACTTGTTCTTGCTTTGGCAATTCTACTTTTTATTTCTGTACTAGGGTTCCAGCTTTCATTAATATGAGTACCCAGATATACAAGATTACTTACTCGTTCAATTGAGTCATTATCGATTGTTACGTTATAGTTATTATTATTTACGGCTGCCTGTTTACTAATAACCATAAACTTTGTTTTTCTTGCGTTGAGTTTGAGTCCATATATCGCGCAGAATGCCACCATTCGATTCAATAACGCTTGAAGATGTTCAATTGATCCAGTCAGCAACAAGGTGTCATCTGCGTATCTGATATTGTTCATAAGCATACCATTAATGAGTATTCCCTCTTTTGCGTTTTCCAAGACTTCATTTAAGATTGTTTCAGCGTAAAGATTAAACAACATTGGTGACAATATACAGCCTTGTCGAACTCCGCGCTTGATTTTTACTTCTTCAGAGCACTGATTCGCAACCCTAATACATGCAGCCTGGCCCCAATACAAATTTGCGATTATTCTAATGTCCCTACCGTCCAGACCGGTAGTTTTGAGAATATGTAGCATTTTTTCATGGCGAACTTTATCAAAGGCCTTTTCAAAATCAATCGCGCACATGAAAACGTCATGATTTACATCTCTGCATCTTTGAATTAAAACTTGGGTTGCGAATAGTGCATCACGCGTTCCAAGGCCACAGCGAAAACCGAATTGAGTACTTGAGATTCTTTCCTCAATTTTTCTATATGTTCTTTGATGAATGATTCTAAGAAACGTTTTCAATACATGACTCATTAGGCTGATGGTGCGATAGTCGCTGCATTTTGTGGCTCTGTGTTTTTTTGGTAGTACAACAAATGAGGATTTAAGCCAATCTTTAGGAATTTTTCCGCTTTCATAGATTAAGTTGAACAATTTCGTAAGTATCTTAATGCCCTCAACACCTAAAAGCTTTAGTGTTTCTACGTAAATCCCATCTGGTCCGATCGCCTTCCCGTTTTTTGCGTTCTTTATAGCGTATTGCACTTCTTCCTTAGTTATTGGAGGACCGCTTATGTCATTTAGCGTTTCTAGTTCGCTTCTTTCATCATCGAATAATTCCTTTATATATTCTGTCCATCGTATTAGTTGACCTTCGATATCGATTATAATTTTTCCGTTTTTATCTTAGATTAGTGGAGGATTACATTTTTTATTCAGTCCTGCAACTTCTTTCAGTTTTTTGTGCATATTGAATGCGTCATAGATACGCTCGTAGTTCTCAATTTCTTTACATTGTTGTTTATGCCACTCTGATTTAGCTGATCTTATTTTTCTTCGAATCATACTGTTTAGCTTTTTGTATTCTGTCAGATTAGCATTCTTATATTTTCTTCTTGCATCCATTAAATTCAATATCTCTTCTGTCATCCACTGTTGCTTATTCCTACGCTGATTTTCCATTAGATGGTCTTCTTGGACTTTTTCCAATGTTTCTTTGCATGACTCCCATAATTGTTCTTCTGAATTTTTATTTCCCAATTTCTGAAACTGATCTTCTAATTTATCGGTTACTATTTCTTTCACTTCCGCATTTGAAAGTTTATCTTTGCTGATCCTAGGAGATATTTTGAGTTTTTTAATCTTTTTAAATTTAAGTAATACTTTAGCTGCTAGTAAGTTGTGGTTGGAGGGTACATCCGCTCCTGGATATGTTTTGGAGGATAAGATAGCATTTCTATATCTTTTTGATATACAGATATAATCAATTTGATTTCTTACTATTCTTCCATAAGTGTCCATAGGAGATTTCCAGGTATAAAGTCGTCGCTTAGGCAAGTCAAAAAAAGTGTTGGATATTACTAATTGTTTTTCTACACAAAATCTAATCATTCTATCTCCACGGTCGTTTCTCGTTCCTAAACCAAACTTGCCAACGACATCTTCTTCACTACCTCTTCCAACCTTGGCATTGAAATCCCCCAATACAATGTTTATATCTTGGCTTCCTGTGAGTGATAATAAATAGTCTAGATCTGAATAAAAGCTTTCGACAACTTCATCGTCATATTGTTGTGTAGGTGCATATACCTGAATGATGTTTAAGTCTGTACGATTTGTTTTTATTTGGTGGAGCCGTTCGCTAAACCGCAAACCGGTTGAATCGAAGAGAGTGAGCGGCGAGCACGAGCACCAACGTATTCACTATGTGGAGCTGCTAGACGGAGCAACAACGTATGGTTACGTACCTTAAAGGTAGGAGCATATTAGGTAGAGCGTACCTTAAAGGTAGGAGCATACCATTTGAGCAGCTACACGGAGCACCAACGGATGGATACGTACCTTAATAATCTCTCAGATATGGTTTCTCAAGGGATATGTCGTGAGAAACACTATCACATTTAAAGTTGAAACTATTTTGTCAATAAATTAATGCAATATCAAAAATTGCATCTAACTAAACATTGGAAAAAAGTTAAGACATATTTTGGAGGATTTCCCCCCCTCTCCGTCACTAAGGTGTGCAATTTTGGCATACATTCTTAAGGGCGTAGGCGCAAAACTTCGCGCCAATGTGTTTTAAATACATTAATTTTTTTCGAATCCTGAGAAAACTAATACCCAAGTATTTTTGAAAAATTTAAACGCAGAATGTAAGATTACGTTGTTACCGAGGGCCGAAAGTCCCTGAAAACTTCTATGACGTTTATTTTAATAAGTTACAGGGGTGAAAAAAGGGAAAATTTAGTGTGATTTTTAATTTTAAATATCTCATTCAAAAGAAACTTTTTGTTTATTTTAAGTGACTTCCGGCCATCGGTTCATTCTGCGTTTACATTTTTCAAAAATACTTATTAGTTTTCTCATGATTCGAAAAAAATGAGTGCATTTAAAACAGATTGGCGCGAAATTTTGCGCTTATGCTGTTAAGGTTTAGTCATTTTCACTTGCATGTCATTTATATTCAAAGTTTGTTATATTGGTCATATATTATTGTGATATTTTTTTTATTTATTTAAAGCTTCCTACTACTAACACTGAAACACGATTACTTAATGATAACATTTACTTACATATTTGACCGTACAAAAGTACCCCCCTTAACATAAGCAAAATGCCCTCACTCCAAGAATTCAATTTTTTTCATTTTTTTACGTTCTTTAAAAATTAAAAAAAAAATTCAAACGCATAATTACAAAACTTGTCTATTTTTTATAGACCTCTTAGTTTAGTTTTTAAAAAATAAGTAAGACTCACGCAATTTTCGCCCAGTACCCCCTTCCCCTATCCACTAAAACGTAATTTTTTCGATTTTATTTTTTTTTTTGGTGGGCAGCAATCAATTTAAAAAATTTAAAATAGTTATTTTACAAATTCATATTTGTCTAAAATTCCATAGGATGGAATTTCAATCCATCCATCATAGGATGGAGTTTATTATAAAAAAAATGAAATTTACGAATATTTGAATAATTCTGATTTTTTTAAATCATATTTTCTTTCAAAAATATGCATTCTAAACCGGTCAAAATTTGTGAGGTCATTACTTCTGTTTAGGTTTTATAGGGATTACTATAAATTTTAATTTTTGTGGAAATGACAATCATGTTTTTCACTTTTTCGTAATTTGAAAGAGTCCTCTTTTTTTCACTAGTAATACCACTAGAGGTCAAATTATTTCCGGAAATTTTTTTGAGATCATGAATATTTTGAAAATTTCCCGAATCGCAGACGAGGGAAATTTTCTAAAAATATTCATGATCAAAAAAAAATTTCCGGATATTAATTTGACTTCGCGTGGTATTCGGTAAGAAAATTCCACACCAAATTTGCATTTGAAAATCCAAAGCTGCATGAACAGATTAATAGCGCGCCATAGCTTTGTCAGCAATTATTTAGGCTTTCAAATTCGTAATTTCTACTCATTGTAGTTGCATGGGAATACCATTTCAAGATAGAAAATAGTATATTCTTCAATTTTACATAAGTTTTGAGTAACTACAAGTGATAGAAAATGAATCAAAACTAAATTATGTAAACAAATAAAAACCAGTCTGTCAAAAATGTTCTGTTATTGTAAACGTCAAAAAATTTCCACTATAATTCGCTGTTGGGTACCCCACGAGCAAAAAATTTCCGATAAAATACCTCCGTTGCCATGGTGATCTGTCAAAATAACGTATTTTGATTGGTTCAAAATTACAGGTGTGAAATTTTCATCATAACTTGCTTAATTTTGATGACGATGACATCGACTTCTTCTACAGCTTTTTGGATAGGTATTTCTGAGTACTTTAATTAAGAAATGTTAAGTAAGCATATATAATAAAATGCATCGTTTTCCTATTATTTAAGCTTGAATACTTAGATTTGAGTACTCACCGAAAAACAATATACATTTTAATTACCTATAACTCACTTTATTTTAAGAGAATTTTCAAATAAGGAATTTATTCGATTTTTTATTGTCTTCACTTTTTAATGACAATTTTTTTTGAAAAAACTTACTGTTTTTGAGTTATTTATGAAAAACCGCTTGAAAACATTCATTTTTTTCCAGAAAAATAAAAATCTTTGATCTGTAATAACTCAAAAACTACTGATTTATTCGAATAACTTTATATAGCAAAGTTTACTTAAAATTGGTCCCTCTAGCGATTTCTGGGGATATATTTATTACAATAATTCCCACACCCAAGAAGCGGTGACCTTTGTTTCTTGAGGTATCTTCTAAATATTGACCAATTTTCATGAAAATCGATGGAGGTTCAACGAAATCGGAGGTGAAATCCTTCAGTGACTGCACTATATTAAAATAAACATTTTTCCGTTGTATTTTCTTTTTTTACAATCAATTACCGTAAATTTACGATTATTTGTATTTGTAAAAGACTCCATGCATGTATATTAATAATTAAACAAAAATCGCGTGTACATTAAAACTATGAGAACCGTTGGAACATGCTTTTTTTCAACTTTCTTCCCAATATTGTACTTGGGTATTATTTTTAGCGTCCGTAATGGATCTCATTAAAAATACTGTTAGACAAAATGAATAATGAATGAAGGTAAAAAAGCTCGTTGAATCGTTCAATTACAGTTTTTTTTGTAAACACTTGTTTTGCGGGTGATGGCACTTCAAACGACAACTTTGTGTCTCTGTCTTAAAATAGAAAAGGATGCTAGGCTCCTCCATAAGTGATTTATATCCGTTAGTCACAATTTTCCCAAAAATATATCTTGTTAAGTATCTTATTTAATTGATTAGTTTCTTTTTTTTTTGTATATTCCTTTTTTCTTCTTCTAGTCTGGTAATATGTATTTTGTTTTTTTAACAATCATAAAAAGTGAATTATCATTTTTTCCTATAAAACGATTCTTAAACATTAAAAATAAATAGTTAAATTGAAAGTTGTAGATCTTAAAAAGTTATTTAATTGGCCGACATAATTTAAAAAAAACTCTTAAAAAAATTTTAGCTCGAGGAAATAATAAAGGCTACTTTCACCTCCCAAAAAATCGGAAAATTTCGAAAAATAAATACTCAAATATTTAAAAAAATATATTGAATTTTAGTATTATTTCGTAAGAAATATTTAAATTTAAATAATGAATGTTATTATAATAATATTAATTATAAATTAATTATTATATAAGTAATATTAATTATGAATTAATACTTCAATAATGTGTTTATTTAAATTGAAGTTGATTCACGTTGAAATATTTGATTTGAAATTTGGCGAGTAGATATGAATCTATTTTTCATTAGTTACAACTCTTCTTTTACTGGGTCCAGGAATCTCATACATACACCATTTTTAAACTTTTTTATGGGCTATATTTTTGCTAAGAATGTTTTTTTCAATAAAATGTCAACTTTTTGAGTTATTTGCAAAAAACCACCTAAAAACGTGTTTCTTTTGTTGAAAAATTAACATATTTACTCGCAAATAACTCGAAAAGTATATTGGTGAAAAAATGATATAGAACCAAAGTGCTTAGAGTTAGTTTATCCATTTCCGGACTTATTTTTAACGTATATTTTTTTCACCCCCGAGAAGGGGTTAAACTCACCCCCAGGGCAAAAAGACACATCGGCACAATATCACTTTTCTTCTTTGATATGTGTATGGCTAAATGTCATGTCAATCCAAGAGCGGTTCTTTAAAATTTTTAGCAAAAACCGTGAAACAATGTACTAGATGGAATCCACTGAGAAACATTATTTTTGAAAGATGAAATAGTTTTCAATCCTAATAGCATTATATTAATATTTAAAAGTATTAAAAATATTACTAAAAGATTTTTAAATTGAAAACTTGTTGGTCCATTTTCTTGGTAACACCTCCATAGCTTCTAAAATTTGCAAGCCAGATGGATGCTGAAGCGAAGAAGACAAGAGGGAATTCAAAAAACTTACAATTCACGACCCCGTCTGTTCAGCTGGTAAATTCCAACAGAAAATGGACCTAAGTTACTCAAAGAAGTAACGACCAATATAAAAATAAAATAAAAATTCCATTTTTATTCAGTTGCAATGCGAAGGCAAAACAATCTTATTTTTCACTTAAAATACGGAGAGCAGTCCAGCCCTCTGAATCGACGATTTTCGACTCTTGTTGGAGTCTCATCGGAGAGAGCGTAGGCCTGCTTCTCCATACCTCAAGTGATCAATACCAAGAGTTTATCGCCCACACCGCAACTGAAGTGAATGGAGTAGGTGACTAGCGTCATCTGGCAATTGAAAGATGAAATAGTTTTCAATCCTAATAGCATTATTATTAATATTTTGTTAAGTTTTGGTTAATTTTTGGTAATTATTGTTAATTTTTTGTATTGTAACTGTTAAGTATATTTATTTCGTTGAAATTATATAATAGAAGTATAACTTCTTACGTGCGTACAAAGTACACACACATTCTTTTTTTTTTTCTCAAAGTTCGCCACGATCTGTGAAATATTCTAGCATTAATAAAATACTGAAATTAAAACCAAACTGTAGCCTCAGGTTTTCCTAACATTTTGTTTTTTGATTCATTCGCTTATGCTGGATAATAAAAAAGTTAGGTACCTTAACAACTAGCCATGTTTTTCATCAATACAGGTTTTTAAGTAAGTATGACAAACTTGAAGGAGTAATTCTGCATCAAAAAATAATGACAGTTTGCTTTATATAGAGGTACGTACACGTTTGTTCGCAAATGCTTTGTTTCTGAAATACGGGGTGTTAAAATTTTTCATACAAACTGACGATTTATGTATTGCTTTAAAACCGGTTGAGATATGCAAATGAGATTTGGTGAGTTTTAAATGGTAGTTATTGACATTCATTTTTTGACATACAACAAAGAATTTTATATTAATCATTGGCGCGCATACGGGTAATATGACCCATACGGTTAATGGTCTGAATTTTTTATACAAAAAATTGGTGCTACTAAGATATTTCAAATCAAAAATTATTTTTGAATTCTTCTTTCAATTTTCAACAAAAAATATTTCTTGTCTTTTTTTTTCATATGAGGCGCCGTTTTTATGCTAAAAAATAGAACATCTTAACGCTTACAAAGTATTGTAGGTAGTTTCCATATGCATAGAAACTTATTTCAAATACTTTATAAATGTTAAAATGTTTTATTTTTTTTTCATAAGAACGGCGCCTCATATGAAAAAAGATAAGAAAATATCTCAGTACTTTGTTGAAATACTCAGTAGCCTACTCAATAGCGTTGTATCTCAGTACTCAGTACTCTGTTGAAAATATCTCAGTAGCGTACTAATTTTTTGTATAAAAAATTCAGACCATTACCCGTACGGGTCATATTACCCGTATGCGCGCCAATGGTGAATATAAAATTCTTTGTATTATGTCAAAAAATGAATGAGCAATAACTACCACTTAAAACTCACCAAATTTAATTTGCATATCTCAACCGGTTTTAGAACAATACATAAATCATCAGATTGTATGAAAAATTTTAACACCCCGTATCTCAGAAACAAAGCATTTGCGGAACGTACATTTATAAAGCAAACTGTCATTATTTTTTCATGCAGAATTATCATTTAAAGTTTTTCACACTTATTTAAAAACACCCTATATTAATGAAAAACATGGCTAGTTGTTAAAGTACCTTGCTGTTTTATTATCCAACATAAGCGAATGAATAAAAAACAGAATGTTAAGAAAACCTAAGGCTACAGTTAGGTTTTAATTTCAGTATTTTATAAATGCTAGAATATTCCACAGGGCGTGGCGAACTTTGAGAAAAAAACACAGTTTGATTGGTACACCTGGTATACAATGATAGTTTACCTGTCTAGCAACCACATTATTACAACAATATTGTTAAAGAATAAGGCTATAATATATTGAAAAAATCGCTTAAATCGGACATCAGGTTTAGGAAATACGAGACATCCAACAATTACCCATTTTTAAGGTGTCCGATTAATTACCGATTTTTTTGACCATGAGTGTATTTTGAGCAATCAATCTTCTCAATCAGCTACACAAAATTTTAAATTTAACCTACCGCGACCCCACGAAAACTGATAGGTACGTCATTATCACCAAAAAATGAAAAAATTCACACAGGCACCACAAAAACTTGACATCACTCGTGGTTGATGCCAAGATAAGTCAATATATGTATAAATAAAAATTAATGAATCCCAATAAACACACGTGTTTATCTTTTATTGTCAGTCACATAGGCGCCCATACACACGGGCAGGGGGGGCCGTGGCCCCCCCTAGCTTTTCGGGAAAGAACAAAAATTAAAATTATATTACAAAACGTATTTTTATCAAAAAACTATTGGATAATTTTGAGAGATAAATTGGAAACAACATATTTATTAATAAAAAATTCACATATTGGGTAATTAATAGTTTAACCGAAAATAAATCTGTGTGTCTGTGACAGCGGTCTATATGGAATGTGCATAATACACATTTCGCACAGTCACGGTATGCTATTAACGAAAACATTGAAAGATATTAGAAACGTGGGAACATAATATATCTATACTGTAATCGACACCCAAAATTACAAATTAAATGAATCATTTATAATACTGCAAAGCAAATCATATCAGCAAGAAATCCGATCTCTGGCCGATAATCACTAATAGTCCAAGTAATGAAGCTTAAAATAGGACAAAACCTCGCATTTTTTACAGAATGGATCGATTTGCTTGAAAAATTGAGAATGAGTAGTGGATAGTCCAAGGATCAAAATCTATATCATGCCGAAAGGCGCTTTTACCATGGTGGTGGTTGCCACCGCATCTCGGGGGTGAAAATTTTTTATTATATTTTAATTGCAAAAGTTGGTGAAAACGTTCATTCTAAACAAAAAACGTTCTATACATTTTTTTGCCAAAATTGATAATTTTCGATTTATTCGCTATCAAAAGTGTTAGTTTTATATCGAAAAAACCAATGTTTTTAATAAGTTTTCTGCTAATAACTTCAAAAGTTTTCGTTTATCAAAACAATTTTACTTAACAAAAATGTACGTTTTGAAAAAATAAACAAAACCATTTTTTTTAAATTTCTTTAAGACCAATAGTAATCGAGCTATACTTTATAATATGTTGGCTGTTCTTCGTCAAATGCTAAATATTGTAGATTCGAAGTCAAACGACGGGAAAACAATGCATTTTTCGAGGATAATTTGTTGAAACTAATTTAAAGTACTTAAAAATATCTATCTCCAGAAATTAAAAAGGAGTCTCTAGCTCAAAAATTAAGTGACTTATACTGAAAATAATGTCAGTCTCCATTTTTTTCAACGGAAAAGTGATCGCAAGCAGGGGGTTGATCTTTTAAAAGCCTACAAAATCATTTTTACAAAACTTCCTAAGATAAAAAATAAAAAAGTTATGGTTAAAAAATAATATACTTACTTAACTTAAATAATTACTTAACAAAAATGTACGTTTTGAAAAAATAAACAAAACCATTTTTTTTAAATTTCTTTAAGACCAATAGTAATCGAGCTATACTTTATAATATGTTGGCTGTTCTTCGTCAAATGCTAAATATTGTAGATTCGAAGTCAAACGACGGGAAAACAATGCATTTTTCGAGGATAATTTGTTGAAACTAATTTAAAGTACTTAAAAATATCTATCTCCAGAAATTAAAAAGGAGTCTCTAGCTCAAAAATTAAGTGACTTATACTGAAAATAATGTCAGTCTCCATTTTTTTCAACGGAAAAGTGATCGCAAGCAGGGGGTTGATCTTTTAAAAGCCTACAAAATCATTTTTACAAAACTTCCTAAGATAAAAAATAAAAAAGTTATGGTTAAAAAATAATATATCTCTTTGAAAAAAAAAGGAGAAATCCAATTGAAAGCATAATAATTTAAGTTAGCGGTATTTTTAGTGATTGGGCTTATTACTTCTTATTTATTTATGCATTAATGATAGATTCTAGAAGTTTGACTGGCTTAGAATGATTAGTTTTAAAAAAACTAGAATTAAAAGCGAATAAGGAATTTTTGTATTTTGGTAAAAATGCCATTTTCTTCAGAATAGAAAGATTAGCATCAGAGATACGAAAAAATGTTTCGATATAAAATTGCAGGTTATTTAATTCCCAAGAACTTGGTTTGAGAAAAATTTTTCTACGGCAAAAATTGAGTGAATCGTAAATGAGTATATCGAAAAACATTGATTTTTTTTTTATACAAAACTAACACTTTCGATAGCGAATAAATCGAAAACTATTAATTTTATCAAAAAAATGTATAGAACATTTTTTGCTTAGAATGAATGATTTTATCAACTTTTGCTGTCAAAATATAATAAAAAATTTCCACCCCCGAGATAGGGTGGCAACCACCCCCATGGTAAAAGCGCCTTTTGAAATCATATATATTTTGATCCTTGGACTATCCACTACTTATTCTCAAATTTTTAAGCAAATCGATCCATTCTGTAAAAATTGCGAGGTGAAAAAGCTTCGGTTCCTGGCCTATAATGAGCCATTTTTTTTAAATTGATTGAACATAGTCAAATTTTAGTTTGCAAAAGTATTTTTTTAGTAAGTAGATTATTTTAAAGTGTACATTATGATGAACAGAACAATTTTATTTAAATGAAAACAGGTGATCTTTCATGACGAATGAGTGTTATATACAGGGTGTCCCAAAAGTAGCAGAAATGTCGAATAATTCGCGAAATGAACATCGGATCGAAAAACTGAAGAATATGTTTAAATATTTCTCAAAAATCTATGCGATGACACTAAACATGTCCACCGCTTCAAACCCTTGCCTGGGTGTGAAGCTTTAAAATCTTAAATGGAACCCCTAATTTTTGTTGCAGATTTGGATTTTCCTTGTAAAAATAAGCAAATATTATTCGAGCCATTTTGCGAATTGTGGATAGAGAGCGCTATAATCGGAAAAAACGATATATCGTGATGCCATAGCAAAATTATAGAAACGGTCTAATATCTCGAGAAATATACTTCCAAATGAAAAACTAAAAAACACGTGTTTAATATTTTTCAAAAATCTATAGAATGACACCAAACAGGATTTTTCATTCCACACTCTGGAGGTAAGGGTGAGAATTAATTTTAAAATTTTAAATAGGAACCCCCGTTTTTTATTGCAAATTGAGTTTCCTCCTCAAAAAATAAGTAACATTTATTCGAAACTTTTTTTAGAATTGTTGAGGATGCCGCTATAATCGGAAAATGCGATTTATTTGCGCCATCTATCAACGATTCTAAAAATGTTTGGAATATATGTGACTTATTTTTCATAAGGATTCTAATTCTGCAAAAATAAAGGGGGCTCCTTTTTAAGATTTTAAAGTAAAAACTTGGTTCGACAAATACTTATGGTTAGTCTACTAGCCAAAGTTGAAGGCAGGGCTTTGCAAGCATTGTATTCTTTTCAAACGGGTTTTAAAGAGAGGCGCAACTTTTGTGGTACCCATTACATTTCCATTTAAAAACCTGGTCTAGTATTTAAATGTATGAATAATTTCTCACAACAGGCTAGGTTATTCTCACGACAAACTAGGTTTTTTTAGGTAGTTTAAACTACAGTAGACTCCCTCTATAACGAGAGCTGAAATGGTGGACTAATTATCTCGTTATAAGCGGATCTCGTTATATCAAACAACAATAATATTGAACTACTTTAAATGGGACATAATAATTTAAAATAATTTAAAAACAATAATATTGAAATGTTTTGATGCCTCTTACGTAGTTTATTAGGTGTCGACGGTCAACCTGAACAGTAAACAATGAGACTTCGCCGTCATAAATTGTAAATTTCCTATAATATTCAATATCAGTCGATAAACAGGCAGAAGTTTATTACAGGTGGCCGAGTTTATTACAGCACTGGCCTCGATAATAAGACAGATGTTGGGCATTTCTATGTACAGGCAGTTGGGGCATTTATTTATTTATGACCATTACAACGCTAAAAACAGGTAAAGACACGTATTATTCGATTTCAATTTTCTTCGTTGTAACCAAGTATGCCTCGTTATAAAGCGTTATAGTTCAATAGGAATTTCATGGGGCCCCTAATGTACCTCGTTATAAGCGAAACCTCGTTATATCCGTGTTCGTTATAGAGAGAGTCTACTGTATATATTGTCATCCGAAATATACAAAATGTAATGTGCAACATCTTCACGTTTGCCCCCCCTAAAAATTTTTATATGGGCGCCCTTGGTCAGTCAGTATAAAATAAGGCCAGTTTGAAAGTGGTAGGTATCGAATGAAGTTTATTTAGCTACAATTTTAATTTATTATTATGGAATTGTGGAAGTGGGAAGTTTGTATAATTGCAAGTATTTTTTTTTCACTTAGTTAAACTGATTCTGCATATATTCACTAACTTTAAAATTTTATACATGATTTTCTAGATTTTTTGTAATGTTTCCCCCATAAGTTCATTATTTTGATCGAAATTTAAATATTTTTATTCGGATTGATTAAAGTAAGTTTTTATTTGATTGTATAAGAAATTATTGCATTAAAATATGGATAACTATCAAAAAAGTCAGTTAACTGATACAGAAGATGAGAAAATTTGAATGATACGATTATTATTTGTTAATTATCTTTTTTAATCTCATCATCTTTTTTGCCACACTTTCGTAAAAATCTTAAATAACAAATTAACATAATACTTTGGAATCTATCGCCGTCGTAATATTCGTTTTCGTTCATTAACCACAAACCCCCCCCTCCCCAGTAATGACTCTTGATTGATTTTTAATGAAAATAACAAAACTCTAGGAGACAAGGTCCACCCTGGCTACCAGGTAGCTTGAAGACCATCGTCGTTATCATATTCGTGTTCAGCGACCGCGAAAACACCCCGAGTAATGACTGTCGACTGATTTCGAATGAAAATAACATAAAACTCTAGGAGACTATGGGCACCAAGTAGCTCGAGAACCAACGTAGTTAGCATAATCGAGTTCAGCAACATCAAAAAACCCCAAGTAATGTCTGTCGACTGATTTAGAATGAAATTAACATGTAACTCCAGAAGACGAGCTCCACCCTGGGCGCCAGGTAGCTTAAGGACCATCATAGTTATCATATTCGTGTTCAGCGACCGCGAAAACACCCCGAGTAATGACTGTCGACTGATTTCGAATGAAAATAACATAAAACTCTAGGAGACTAGGTCCACCGTGGGCACCAAGTGGCGCGAAAACCAACGTCGATATCATAATTGTGTTCAGCGACCTCAGAAAACCCCGAGTAATGACTGTCGACCGACTTAGAATGAAATTAACATGAAACTCCAGAAGACGAGGTCCACCTTGGGCACCAGGTAGCTCGAGGACCATAACGTTGTCATATTTATGGTGTTTAGCGACCTCGAAAACCTTCGAGAAAGAAAATTGAACCCATACATATTTTTTGTGCATTTTGTAAATGAATTTTCATTTTCTTATGCACAAAATGTAATTCTCACTTATTATCACCATGAATTTTGTTCACAAACTTTCCTGAATCTTTCCCGAATCGAATGCAAAATTGCCTAATTGTTTAGGGCTTGCTGATGCTGATGACATTGTGATTCTAGCGAGTAGCATGGAGGAACTGAGTTGCCTAATGAATAAGATACAAAAAACAAGTGCACAATACGGACTTAAACTAAACATCACAAAAACCAAATGGATGTTAGTAAGCAAAACCCAACGACGACCAAGACAACTGATAGTAGACAATCAAAGAATTGAATATGTGGATTCGGTAGCTAAAGAAAAATGGATGGAGAATAAATGCAAGGAATTAGAAAAGTTGAATGAAAAACATGATACGTTTAATATGTTTAAAAAAGTTAAAGAAGTAGCTGGTCTTTATCATAAGAAAACTCCACATACTATAACCGATTCGTCGGGAAAAATGATAATAGACGAACACGAAATTCGAACTACCTGGTATAATTATATAAATGAACTGTATAATGATGATAGACCCGAAGAACTGGAGACTTTAGATGAAGGTGAAGGACCAGAAATACTGAAATCAGAAATACTACATGCTATAAAATTGGCAAAAAACAAGAAAGCCGTTGGTCCCGACAACATACCTACAGAAATGTTAAAGGGAACCCGGGACGCACTCTTTGCACTAAATGTGTTATTGCAGAAATGCCGAGATCAAAGGAAATATGTCTTTGCTGTATTTATTGACTATGAGAAGGCCTTTGATCGAGTACAACATCACAAATTAATTAAAATATTAAAGGATAAAGGAGTTGATAGTCAAGATGTACGAATCATAGAAAAATTATACTGGCGTCAAACAGCGACAGCTTGCATAAATCGAAAATCAACAGAAATATAATATATTCAGATAGAATATTTAAGGAAGCGCTGCATAATTTGGAATGGGGTGTGAAAGTTAATGGAATTCTGATAAATACAATCAGATATGCAGACGATACAGTTATTTTAAGTGATGATATAAATGGATTACAACACCTTTTAAATGCCATTGACACAGTGGGAAGAGAGTTTGGCCTAAATATAAACTGTTGAAAACAAAAATATAAAACAAAATACATGGTATTTAGCCGTTTGGTCCATCAAGATTCACGGTTATATGTTGATGGTCATATAATTCAAAGAGTACCCAGTTTTAAATATCTTGGTTGCCATATTACTGAACAACTAGATCCAGATAAAGAGATAAAATGTAGAATCGAGATAGCCCGCACGACATTTTTAAAAATGAGGTCATTCTTCTGTAATGATACCTTGCAACTTCAACTTCGAAAGCGCATGATTAAATGCTACATTTGGTCAGTCCTCTTGTATGGTTTCGAAGCATGGACAATAAAAATATCCACCATTAACCGTTTGGAGGCCTTTGAAATGTGGCTGCACAGACGTATACTGAAAATACCATGGACGGCTATGCTGACAAATGTGGCAGTCCTTAAGAGAGCAAATTCTACCCGCGAGCTGCTTGATAATATCAAATATAGAAAGATGGCCTATTTTGGACACGTAGTAAGGGGAGACCGGTATAATATTCTTCAACTTATTATGATGGGTAAAATCGAAGGACGCAGAGGAATTGGTAGAAAGCAGGCCTCTTGGTTGAATAATATCCGGGAGTGGACAGGAATAAAGAAAGCAGAACACCTATTTAGAATAGCTCGAGACAGAGACAGTTTCGCCATGTTAATCGCCAACGTCAAAGGGACTTGATAGGGCACGTTAAGAAGAAGAAGGATTCGTACATCTATTTAGGAACAACAGTTAATTCAAGTTGGGATCAAGCGAAGGAAATACGTATAAGAATAGAAAAAGCAAGAGCGTCGTTCACTAGCATAAAGCATATTTTCACCTCTAACAGCCTCACCCTACCTCTCAAAATCCGACTTCTGAAATATTATTTATTCTCGGTTTTATTATATGGAATGGAGGCGTGGACAATGACTGCAACATTAATGAAAAAAGTAGAGACTTTCGAAATGTGGGCTTACCGACGTATATCACGTATATCGTGGAACGAGCACGTGACCACCCAGGAGGTACTACGCCGAATAGGTAAAGAGAAAGGTAGGAATAACTATAAAGAAAAGAAAGTTGGAATGATTGGGTCAGGTTACGAGGCACAATAATTATAGAGTACTACAGCTAATCATCCAAGGGAAAATGGACAGCAGAAGGGGTCCAGGGAGGAGGAGGCTCCAAAACTTGCGGTAATGGTTTGGATTGTCATCTGCTGAACTATTCAGATCTGCCGTAAACAAAGTCAGAATAGCCATGTTAATTGCCAACGTTCGGAACGGACAAGGCACATGAAGAAGAAGTTGGTGGCTTCGCTTAAATGTCATTGCCTCGCTAACATGCCATTATGCAAAAAAAAGTTATACAATTTTTTTATAAATTTCTGCAAAAATATGGGTTTTTTACAATTATCTCGGTCAATTGTTTATGTATGTGGTACATTCCATGTCAAATCACTCAGGCAAAAAATTTTGGATCTCCGATTTGTCTGAAAATTGGTATATAGCTTCTGCGGGACGTAAAAATAAGATATTTAAGGTCAAAAAATCTCCTTCTTCTTTTTTTCTCAAAATTTTTATGCGATTTTACAGTGATTTGGTGTTTATTTAAACAAATTTGCATTTTCTGTCGTAAAGTATCAATGAAAAACATAATATTTTAATAGAAAGGACTCAAAAATGTCATTATATGGCATTATAACAAGTTATTTTGAATCAAAACAAGTTTTTGATAAAATTTTATAGTGTAAAAAACGTTAAAAAACGTTTTTACGTTTTCCTCCATTCCCAAAATACGTCATCATCGATTTGGCTGAAAATTTGCCCACAGATAGCCAAAAGATAGGACTTTAAGTGGTTAGAAGGATTTGAATTATATTACAATACCAAGAAAGTTACATGCAGTAATATCAGACTCAAAAGTATATATTAGTCCAGTCGGGATAGCATTTGACCTTGAATGCCGAGCTGCCTAAAATTTTATTTTTTTGATCTTTAGGGGAGTCAATAGTAGCCTAAATTTAAAATCACGAATGAATTCCTCCGTTACGTTAGCCGCCATCTTGATTTTAAAGGAGAACCTGTTTTGCTCAATATCTCCGCCATTTTTAACTTTTCGACAAAAATGGTAGGAACTGAAATTGTTCCAAATAAATCGTATTTACAATTATTACAATTTCTTTTTAACAATTTTTGTCGTGAGGTCGATATTTTCGAGTTAATTGTACTTACAGTAGATGCCTATATTTTTTACTATAATATTGCATGTAACTTTTTTTTGTATTGTAATATAATTCAAATCCTTCTCACCACTTAAAGTCCTATGTTTTGTCTATTTGTGGGCAAATTTTCAGCCAAATCGATTATAATGTATTTTGGGAATGGAGAAAAATGTAAAAGGTATTTTACCGTTTTCTACACTATAAAATTTGATCAAAAGCTTGTTTTGAATCAAAGTAACTTGTTATAATGCCATATAATGACATTTTTAAGTCCCTTCTATTAAAATATTATGTTTTCCATTGATACTTTACGATAGAAAATGCAAATTTGTATAAATAAACACCAAATCACTGTAAAATCGCATAAAATAACATTTTGAGAAAAAAAGAAGAAGAAGATTTTTTGATCTTAAATATCTTATTTTTACGTCCCGCAGAAGCTATATACCAATTTTCAGACAAATCGGAGGTCCAAAATTTTTTTTGTTCCAAAATTGAGCGATTTGAAATGAAATGACCCATGTATTTTAATTTAGAAAATCGCAAATTAAAGAACTTTGTAAGATAAACAACTTATATTTGAATCGTTTTTCTCTAAAATATAAAGATTTATAAAACTGAAATAAACCATAAAATGATTACAACAAGTAAATGAATATAAAACGTAATGTATTTATTAGTCTAGGCGCTAGAGAGGTCACCGTGTCCTTTTCATTTCTGATGGACAAACTCAACGGTTTCTCATGGATTTTTGGCTGCTGATTACGAATTTCGAGGGTGGATTTCGATCCGAGTGGTCAAAAAATTGTTATAAACAATTTAATTGTTTATAAGGCTCTGGCTCATAAACTAAGAGATCAAAAAAAGTTTCGAATAAAATTTGTTCCTTAATAAAAAACGAAGAAAAAAACGCTTACTAAACTTAAATCCAACAATTATAACTCAAAATATTGTAAAATTAGTGCACAATACGAATTAAAATTAAAAAATAAGTATTTTTCGAAGCTTTGTCGATTATAACTAGGCTTCTACGAATTCAAATGAGCCTTAGAAGATCTCATTTTAAAGCTTAATTAATATGCTTCCAAACAAAGTTTGTTAAATTACTATATCTTTATTTGTTTAAAAGTTATACCCGTTTGAAGTTAAAATTTTTTTTAAATACATTAATTTGTTTATAATGATTACAAACAAATTTGAGCTTTAAACAATAATACTTTAATTAACAATAATGATAGAAGAACTCAAAAGGAACAATTTGAGCTTATGAAAACTTCGCAAGTGTAATTTTGGCCAAGATATCGATATTTTAATGGCGCGCTATGAGGCGCAACATCGGCTCACAGTCAAGTAAGTGACGAAATTCGTAGCCAAAATATCGATATCTTGGCCAAAAATAAACTTACGAATATTTTCATAAGCGCAAATTGTTCCTTTTGAGTTCTTCTATCATTATTGTTAATTAAAATATAAATGTTTATAGCTCAAATTTACTTGAAACCCTTATAAACAAATTAATGTACAATTTTTTCAAGAAAATTATAACTTTAAACGGGTATAACTTCAAAACAAATAAAGATATAGTAATTTAACCAACTTTGTTTAGAAGCCTATTAATTAAGTTTTAAAATGAGGTCTTCAAAGGCGCATTTACATTCGTAGAAGCCGAGTTACGATCGATAAAGCTTCGAAAAATACTTATTTTGCAATCTGCAATTTGTACTGTGCACTAATTTTACCATATCTTGAGTTTTAATTGTTGGATTTAAGTTTAGTAAACGTTTTTTTCTTCGTTTTTTATTAAGGAACAAATTTTATTTGAAACATTTTTTTTATCTCTTTTATTTTATGAGCCAGATCCTTATAAGCAATTAAAATGTTTATAACAATTTTTTGATCACTCGGATCGAAATCCACCCTCGAAATTCGTAATCAGCAGCCAAAAATCCATAAGAAACCGTTGAGTTTGCCCATCAGAATTGAAAAGGACACGGTGACTTCTATTTGGCGCCTAGACTATATGACGTATATTTTAAATTATTATGTTCTGTTGTGATTTATAGCATCTTTTTCGAATTAAAATTTTATACAAGCTCCCTATTTGAACGATAGACATTTGGTAAGTTTGTTTTTATTTTTTGTTTTTTTGCAAAAAATGATAAAAACATCAGCGTTTTTTACCGTTCTTTCGATAAATTTTACAATATACCGGAGGTAAGAATAATTATATTATCACAAAAATCGAAACATTAAAATTATTTGATCTAGGTTTATAAAATTATGCGTTAATTTTGGCGCGCAGTGTATTTTATTTTTTATTAAACGCTTTTATTTAGTTCAATCTTTTACGTCAAATCTTTAGATGTTAATTTGACTGTCTTTTCTTAAATGGAAATGAATGAAATTTTGCAGACATATGGATTCGCGGGAACAATACACGAATAGTCGATCAAAATTTTTCTTTTATGTTTATAAATAATTGTTTAAATAAAAAAAAACGATTTTAATCGAAAATGCTTAAATTCTCTTGTTTTTTACAATGTAGAAACTTGAAACTTTTACAGATTGTAGCTATCTATATGAACTATACATAATTTCACTTTTTACGTTATTTGTTTACGTTATGCTTCATATATAAACAATAAAGTTTCAAATTTATCCAGTTTCTGTCCGATTTCTATCCAGTTTTCAGCGAAAAAAAGTTATGGAACCGCAGAGGGACGAATGCTGCCCTTAGTATTGTCGTGTGCTTCGACTGTCCATAAAACGCAAGGTTCGACTGTTGACTACGCTGCGCTGTCGTGAACTTGGGCCCGAAAGTGTTTGCGTAAGGACAGGCTTAAAAGCCTGCATTGAGCCTGCAAAGCTTATGTTTCATTGAGCCGAGTGCGATCATTAAGGTACGTATCCATACAAGGGTGAACCCCGCTCGGTGTAGCTGCTCAAATGGATACAGCATGCGCTCCCTTACATATAAACCGCAAACCGGTTGAAACGAAGAGTGTACGCGCCAAGCGGCGATCACCGACGTATCCACTAAAGCGCTGGTTTCCTCGAAAGCGGTGCCGACAAACTGCGACCATAACATTGCGATGAATGACGTCATAAAAACTGTACCATGCAAAATAATAGCGGTGGTTTCCAAGGATGCGTTGGAAGCCACCGCTTGCTGAGTTTGCACATTCCATTGCCGCAGTCAAGAACCTTGAATTTTTCACCGTAATCTGACGTAATTCATCGCAGTGCTACGGTCGCAGTTTGTCGATGCCGCTTTCGAGAAAACCAGCGCTTAAGTGGAGCTACTACACTTAGCGAGGTTTACCCTTGTATGGATACGTACATTTAGACGGCTTGCGCATCAAAGAACTGCATTGCGAGAAATTAACAGCGTCTACACCGTATTACAAGAGATGGAAATACTGCGAAAACTGTAATAGTCGTAAATAATGATTTTGATTTAAGCAATGTATGAAGAAATTACAGAAAATGTACAATGTATGTATCAAAAGTTAAAATAAATGCAAAAAAGGTATCTGTCATATACCTACATCCTTTTTTTAGACATGACGATATATTTTAATGTTTGAAAAGTGTAAGACTAAAAAGTAAAAAATAAAACAATATGAAATTTTTTTAAGAAACGCTTTTATTTAGTTATGAGTGACTAAAAGTTAAAATATAAAAAAATCAACTAAAAAGCAAAAAATAAAAAAAAATCAAACTCGACGGATTATTCGAAAAAAACGTTCGTTAAAAAAATGAAAAAATCTAACACATTCGTTAAAGAAAAGCGTGGGGCGCGTCTTCATCGAATAAACGGTTTTCGCCCCACGCTTTTCTTTAACGAATGTGTTAGATTTTTTCATTTTTTTTAACGAACGTTTTTTTCGAATAATCCGTCGAGTTTGATTTTTTTTATTTTTTGCTTTTTAGTTGATTTTTTTATATTTGAACTTTTAGTCACTCATAACTAAATAAAAGCGTTTCTTAAAAAAAATTTTCATATTGTTTTATTTTATGCGGTGCTGATTTTGGCTTTGTTTTTGTTTTTTTGCATTTTAACTATAGGTCTGGATCCCGCGTATGAAAAAAAGTTGATTAATAGCAAGCTGAAAATTTGTTAATAGCTTAAGGGTGTCTAGTCGGATAAACTTTGATATGTATATGTGAACACTGGAACAGGGGCAGTTTTAGTTGTGGAACAGGTTAAAAATTTGGAACGGTCAGACCACGAAAACGACACATTTATTTTGTCCGACAGAACAGACTTAAACTCTCCGAACAGAGATTAAACTCTCATGCAAAAATCACACTGCTATTTATCACCTGTCATAATTCCTGTCATTTGACATATTCTACATGTTCCACTCATTAAAACGCCCATTTAATGATAAATAGCAGTCTGATTTTTGCATGAGAGTTTAATTTCTATTCGGAGAGTTTAAGTCTGTTCTGTCGGATAAAATACATGTGCCGTTTTCGAGGTCTGACCGTTCCAGATTTTTAACCTGTTCCACAATTAAAAGTTCCCCTGTTCCAGTGTTCCCATATATCAAAGTTTGTCCGACTAGACACCCTTAAGCTATTAATACATTTTCAGCTTGCTATTAATCAACTTTTTTTTTCATACGCGGGATCCAGGCCTAGTAGGTACCACCACAAATAATTATATGTACCACCAGTGGTACATGCACTCCTGGTTGAGAACCACTGCGTTAGATCATTCTTCGATACAATAATAATCTAACATATTACTTGAGATTTATAGCAGCCTCGACAGTACGTCCATCTCAAATTCTAATTATATTCAGTTAATTTAATTTTGAAGAACACCGTCGTACTCACGATGTACGGTACTCAGTTATAACAGTAGTTTTGATTGACGTATGATATAAAAATGATGCGCCAAATCTCTACAATAACTAAACAAGTTGCGGATGGGAGAGATGTTTGTCTCAAGTTGGTCATTCACAATTCCTATATTTTTATTAATCTCTATAGATTTTAATAAATATAGCTTACGCCTTTATTTTGAATATGGAAAATTTGAAGTTGGTTATTAAAAAATGATTATGATCTAGAATAGAAGGTGAAGTGCATACGTGTGTAGAATCTGTTTTTCTATTATTGAAAGCCCTTGTGTGTTCTGCTATACGTTTATTAAAGGTTCTACCAGTTTGACCGACTTAGTTTTTGGGCAGTCAAATTGGTAGAATCTTTAGCAAGCGTATATAGTTCAGAGATATAAGGAAAAAAAATATCCTGTTGATGACACAACTCCCTCCAGGCCGAAACTAAATTTTTTGAGTAGTATGGACATCTATAATAATAACTTAAATGTGTCCTGAAGCCGATTTGTGTGATATACATAGTTATAAACAAATGAAGATCAAAAAACGCTAAATTTTCGCTTTTTTTGTCTATTACCAAAAAGTTAAGCATTTTAAACAAAGAGAGTAAGAAACTCCTAAATCGTATAAAAAACTTCAACATGGCGTTCGCTGAATATGTCTATCCTTCTTAGAACTACTTAGAACCTTCTTATTACACGCAATGCTGAGACTTCTGGTGCTTAAATCATACCCTAAATTTCAAAGCAATTGGTCAAATAGTTTAAAAGTTATTTAATTTGTTTATCCCAAATTAATTTTTTTGCAACACCTATAAGTCAGAAAATGATGAAGTTACAGTAATACTTTGGATAGTTTATGAAAGAAGAAAATTTACACTATTAATTTAATTAAAGAAATGACAAAAAGTAATTCCAAATATTGCAAAATTATTTTGCAAGAACATGTGAATTAAAAAAAGGGGGGGCTAACTTCGTCCCTAATTGTCATAAGACAATTAATTGTTTTTCTTTCTAGATGTGTATAAAAATTCAGTCTTTCTAAATTTGAAAAAATAATTTAAAAAAAAACAAACAAGTAAAAATTGTATAGGAGGAGAAAAATATAAAGAAATGTGGACAAATCACTTTAAAAAATTACTAATTGGATCAGTTATAAATGATGAAATAGAAGAAGAGGACGAAGAAGAAACAATCACACAGGAACCATCATTATAAGAAGTAAAAGACATTATAATGAAGGGGAATAATGGAAAGGCACCTGGGAAGGACGGAATAAATCTAGAACTAATAAAATACGGAGGGGGAGGGGACATATTGCATGAAAAAATACATGAATTTATTAAGAAAATATGGAAAGCGGAGACAATGCCGAACGAGTGGGAACTTACACAGCTTATAACGATCCATAAAAAAAAGGAGACCAGCATGAGTGTAAGAACTACAGAGGTATGTATTACACTATTAAACGTTGCCTATTAAATATTATCGTCAATAATACAAAAAAGATTAAAATTCAAATCTTCGTGAATTTTGGGAACCCTTTAGTAAATTATTTTGAAGTTAATAAAAGACCAATAACATTGTGCTCGCATGTTAACATGTTCACACTCAGTCGAACTCATCATCAAATCAGTGTCGCATTCAACAATTTAAACAATAACTAAACGATTTGCTTAATGAAATTATGTGATGATCCTCCCATTATCAATTTCATGTGCAGCAAATTGCAGCGTGTGGTTATTGAAGTTCTAGGTCGTGATCGGCCTAGAACACAGTTTGGAAACTTGGCCTGATTCTGCTCCAAACGATTAATGGGCTCTATTGGGTCAATCGGTCGCGTTATTTAAAAACCATAAATATCAACAAACACTACTGGCGATACAGAATCAATGCTATACGATTGTGTTTTTGTAGAATCCAACACAGAGATTTGTTAAAATCATTAGCACATCATGATTACTTTGAATGAATTTGTAACAATATAACAACTAATGTATAATAATGGACCTAATACCTATATCATTGGGTGCTAATTGTTCAATAATCAATAATGACACCTTCGATAAAACGACAGGTGAGATGATAATTTTATTCTTGAGGCTCTGCCTCAGGTGTAGGCAGTGCTGTTTTTGTAAGAATATAGGTTCCGGTACGCAATGTTCCGAGGGTCTGGGGATTGTTCATTTGAGGGGGTGGGGTCCGCTCTTGGGAAGACTTTTAAATGTAGCCTCAATATAGCGTTTTAGAGCTATTTGGGAGCATGGAAAAAATTCAGGAATTTGTCTATAATTTTGTTGTTTTTTTTATTCCTTATCCCAAGAGGTACCGGTTCGGCGTACCGGCGCGTGTCGTCACAAAGACAGCACTGGGTGTAGGTATAGGCTATTGATTATTTATTTACTTCAGAAATGAACAACAACGTTAAAGGTATTTTATTGTTTCATATGATCAATGAACCACCAAATATGAAAAAACCACGGGGTGCTACCATGGGTGCATGTTTGAGTTAACGTGCACTAGGGTGCATTAGGGTAAATTCTATGCACTTTTCGTAAATATACATCTACAGAAAGATTGTTCAAAATGAAATTGTCTATCTAAATGTCACCTTCTAATGTCAAAAATAATTTTTATCCCAAACATATATTCAAAAAACGAAGCAAAAAAAACACGAAAGAACGTGATTTTGTTTTTTGTCCCATAACTTATTTCCACGGGGGTATAGGTATATAGCAGTCAATGAGGGTATTTGGCTCCGAATTCCATCCTACTACATCGATTAACTTGATATTTTCACAGTAAGTAGGGAATAGCTCAACAAACAAAGTCTACCCTATGCTGATGTGCGCTTTTATCTTGGGGGTGGTTCCCACCCCTTCTCGGGGGTGAAAAATGTTTTGGTTAAAATAGCCACGGAAGAGGCTAGAGAACCTAATTTTAAGCAAAAACTGTTCTATAATTATTTTTTGAAAACTCAATACTTTTTGAGTTATTTGGTTAAAAATTGGCCATTTTCATTGAAAAATGATACCTTTTCCGACGGATTTTTGCGAATACCTTGAAAACTATGCATCTAACAAAAAAAGAATGTGTGTGTACTTTGTACGCACGTAAGAAGTTATACTTCTATTATATGATTTAAACGAAATTAATATACTTTTTATTTATATTTTGTTTAAATATTAAACTAATTTATACTTACTACTTCTCAAACATTTTTATTAGAACAGTGCCAAAAATTAAAATAATAAAAGAATAAAACACACACAAACACATTAAACAAGCCACAAATGATGTCTGAACATTAATTATCGAAATTTTTTTTAACTAAATACGTATTTTCTGAAAATACAATTATATAATAAATATACTTACAATCATAAAATGTATTAAAAAAAACAAAAAAGAAAGTTTCTATTGCGACTCGAACTAGCGCTGATAAGAGCGGTTGGTATTGGAATTCATTCGCCTTCTCCGCTTAGCCACGGACACTATGTGTCATTATTTACGAAGATCGACTAACTAAACGGATTAAACTTGTGATATTTTGATATTTTGAAAATTGATCAAATTATTTTAATTTTGAATTGAAATGATTTAGAATTGAAAAAATACAACAAAACATAGAGTAGAAAAACAATATATTAGGTGAATATTGATAGAAATTTTGATGGTAATCAAATTATATAAATAAAAGTATTACATACTATGTATTTTGGCAGATCAAATAGGTAGGTGTATACCCATGATACATTAACAATTATTACGTACCTGTTGCTTTTAAAAACTATTTAAAAGTCACTACAAGATTATAAACTTTTTTGTTTCTGTCCTCACAACAATAAAACTAATATATTATACATTTGTTTACCTTTACCTTTACCTCCAAACCACAGCTGCCATATCGGATAATTTTTGACATGCCATTTGAACATCCAATCAGAACAAAGTTATAATGCGCATACATATAAAAAAATCACCCTCTATCGCCGGTAAAGAAGTATAACTTCAAAAAACTACTTATATAAAATATTTCTGTAGGTTATAAAAAAAAAACAAAGAGATTAGTTCTTTCATAATTCTTCTAGTTAAAATACAATGTGGGATATGGTAGGTAAGAAGAGTTTTGTTTTTTTGCTGCATGCTCAAATCGATGTATTCAACTTGAAATAACAGAGAAACTGTCGATTTTAGGTGTATGTATAATGATACTAATAACTTTTGTACTGCTTGAAAATACCTTTAATATTTGCAATACTAAATGTCGATTACATTCAAACTAAGCGAGATATTCTGCAAAAAAGTTGATGACTTATGTATTTTAAGAAGAAATGAGAAGTATATTTAACCCCCCATCCATCAGAATTTAAATACATCGTTTTCCTTCTACAATACTTTTTAATATAGTGTTATTTAAATGTTCATAAAGTTGTACTGGATTAAAATGAATGGTTTCTGAAAAAAATAAGATCAAATTATAGAGCGCATTTTTAAATTTTCTTAAAAATCTTCCTTTTCCTCCATGTAACTCGAAAAAGATAAGAGATACGAAAAAAAGATACCACACAAAAATGTAGGGCTTTTTCAGATAAAAATTTCCTTTTTATTTTTCATTACTGTACCTCTTATCATTTTCAAGTTACATGGAGAAAAAGGAAGATTTTTAAGAAAATTTAAAAATGCTCTTATAATTTGACCTTTTTTTTCAAAAACCAGTCATTTTAAACCTGTCCAACCTGTCAAACCATTTACATTTTGGTGGATGGGGGTTAAAATTACTTCTCATTTTTTCTTAAAATACATTAGTTATCATTTTTTTGCAGCATAGCTCGCTTAGTGTTCATGTAATGGACCTTTAATATAGCTCATTTTAAAGATATTTTCAAGCACTACAAAAGGTATTAGTAGCATTATACACCTAAAATCGACCGTTTCTCTGTTATTTCAAGTTGAATACACCAATTTGAGAATGTACCAAAAAGCAAACTATTTTCACGTAACATATCTGTTTTTGTGTTATAACTAGAAGATTTATGAAGGCAAGTGTCTCTTTGTTTTTTATAACCTACAAAAATGTTTAATATAGTTTTTTTAGTTAGATGCATAATTTTTAAGGTATTCGCAAAAAACCGTTCTAAAAGGTATTATGTTTCAAGAAAAATGGCCAATTTTCAACCACGAATATCTCAAAAAGTGTTGTTTTCAAAAAAAAATCTTGAACAGTTTTTGCTTAGAATTAGGTTCTCTGGCGAATTCCGTGGTAATTTAAACCAAAAAATTTTCCACCCCTCAGAAGGGGTGGGAACCACCCCCAAAATAAAAGCACACATCGGCATAGGGTAGACTTTGAATTAGGAGATAAGTAGAGGCTAGGCCCAAAATTTCATTAAAATCCATGCAGTAGGATAGAATTCGGAGGTAATATCCTATTCTTGCTCCCATTGACTGGCGTAATAGGCAGTGTTTCATGTCTAACTCCACGTCTTATTTTAATTGGTTCTATTCCCTCTGGTATTATTAAGCTAAGTGTGGTCGTTGTTCTCTCACAATCCAACAATCGAGATACAGTAAACATAAAACCATATGCTAGCAATATGGAAAGCGACACAAATTAAGACACTCGATACCAAATTGCTGAAGGGTTCACTGGGCACGGCCCTGGTGATTAGTTTCTGATTTCGAGAGTTGTGCAAACCCAAAAGAACCAAGAAAAACCGAACGTCTGAATAATGAATAATGTCCACACACTCCGTACGTTCAGTATTCGTATTCAGTATCCAACGGCATCGGCAGCGCAAGATCGCGTCTATCTTTGCTCGCCTTCACCAACGGAGTAGTAAAAGGAAGCTGAAAATAAACAAGAATACCCCACTCGACCGTTAGTCCGATCAAAATAGGTGCGAAGTGGACAGTAATTGTAAAGACGACGTTTTTTTTAACAATTTTTGACATTTTTGTAGTAAAGCATCATCTTTAACATGTTCAAGTCGGCCTGTACCTTTTGTGGCACAAGTGAAGTTTTCCGTGAAGCCGCGCTTGATCTCAAACGGCAAGCAACGTAGCAATAGTGTTTAACCCACCCTGAGAAACTTGCACACTCCTTAAAAATGACATTCGGATGAAACATTTCATTGGGCAGTGCCGGATTAACCATTAAGCGGACTAGGCGGCCGCCTAGGGCCCGGGCACTGGATGGGGCCCGCATCCCACACATATGCATTAATTAATATTGAATTATTTAAACAGTAATTTAAAAAAAATTAAAATGTCAAAAAAAATCAAATAGGGCTAACTGAGACAAAAAAAAAGAGTGGTTAATTTATGTATTCCAATCAAACTCAGTTTTTTGCTTTGTCTTCTGTCAAATATCAGGAAAATACAACCGACTTCAAGACAAATTAAGCAGTTATCTTCAAAGGCATTTTTGGCAATTTGGTAATAAATTTTGCAAGCAAATTTTGGTTAGAAGCTGGTGATTATTTTGGTATGGTACGTTTTTTTTTTCAATTTCTACCTACCGATGGGCCTTACAGTCCATTCATTCACGGTAAAATATTGCAAAACCTCCGGATTTTAAAGAACCTTTGGATTTGAAACAAGAGCCATTTGATATGAAATTTGGTATAAGCATAGCTAACATGTCAAAGAAAAAAGTGTGCCAATGTGTGTTTTTGCTCTAAGGTCGAGTCCACCCCTCCTGGGGGGTGAAAAAATATACCGTCAAAATATGTCCGGAAGTGGATAAACTCACTAATTCTATGCAACTTTTGTTCAATAGACTCTTTTCATCAAATCAATACATTTCGAGATATTTGCAAGTGAGTATCTTCATTTTTCAACAAAAAATAACACGTTTTTAGACGGTTTTTCGCAAATAACTCAAAAAGTATTTTATCGAAAAAATATTCTTAGCAACAATATAGCTTTTAAAAAATTTTAAAAATGGTGTATGTGTGCAGTCTGTAGACCCAGTAGAAGCAGAATTGTAGCTAATGAAAAGTAGGCTCTTATTCGTCAAATTCCAAATCTAATATTTCAACGTGAAATAATAAAAAAATGAAGCACTTTTCATGGAACACTCATCATAACTTGTTTAAATGTTTAAAAAAGCATTATTCTTGTTTTTTAAAAAATTTCTAGCATAAAAAGTAAGATACGCTCAAAATAAAGTTGATCCCATTTTTTGGGTAAAAAAAACTGGTGAAAATAACCCCCTAATTAGCATCCCAAATGAAATTATTCCTTACCGCTTCACAAGCTACTTTACTTATGTATTGTTTATATGATCTGTGTATAAAGTGCTTATTTATAAAAGGGCTGTAGTAGAAAGGGCTAGAACAAGTTACTAGTCACGAGTGTATGCAATTTTTTTTATTTGGCTTAATGCCTCGACAGCAACTAGTGGCCATTGGCATGGTTCAGTGAATTTTTCCAATCAGGTACCTAGTGTAATGGGTAGTATGTGTATTGAGTAAATGTCTCGTTACTTAGCTAAGTCGTACTCCGGTGAGTACCGATCCCACAAGGATAGAAACTATTTCCATTTATTAATTTTTATTAAATGAAAAATTTTCTACCCAGGGTATGCAAATTTTGAACAGTCATATCTTAACCAATTTTTATCTTCCAAAAGAGCAAAAATCTGAAATATTCAGAAAAGCAAAACCTACATTTTTTTACTCTTTAAGATTTTTGGTACCACTAATAATTAAGTTATTTTGAAAAAAAGACATTTTTTTTCAAAATTTCAAAAAATTTGTTTTACTTTAAATCCCAATGTTTTGAAATATAAGCACTGTGAACCGGTGAAACTTACAGATCATATAAATAATATAGGTACTTATAGGTTTTTTCAAGATTTTCATAAATTTTCAAGATGCCAAAAAAAAATCAACATTATTTTAAGCTTTACTTGCTTAATTTTGATACTTGAAACTTGTTAAAAAAAAAACAAAAATAAAACTTTTTTAACACTTTAAAAATTTTAACACTTTAAAAAATTTTGATGATTTTTCACCGAAAAGTTCTTCATTTTTTGGTTTTTTACGTTGAAATATTTGATTTGGAATTTGTCGAATAAGAATCTACTTTTCATTAGCTCCAGTTCTGCTTATACTGGGTCTACATACTTCATACATACATCATTTTTTAAAATTTTCTATACGCTATATTTTTTCTACGAATATTTTTTCGATAAAATACTTAATTTTGGAGTTATTTGCGAAAAACCGTCTAAAAACGTGTTTTTTTTGTTGAAAAATGAATATATTCACTCGCAAATAATTAAAAAAGAATTGATTTAGTGAAAAAACTCGATAGAACAAAAGTTAGTTACTTAGAATTAATCAGTTTATCCATTTCCGCACTTATTTTGAATGTATATTTTTTCACCCCCGAAGGGGTGGCACCCATACCCAGGGCAAAATCACATATCCACACAATATCCCTTTTTTTCTTTGGTATATTAGCTATGGACTATTAATGAGAAGTTGTTGCGAAATGTAAAAAAAAGAAAAATAATATTTTTTACATTGTCGTAATTTATTTTTGGAGTAACTACTTCCCAAAACAACATAAATATCTGTAAATTTGTTTTAAGTAAATGGTCGCTATAAAGAGGCCTACTTCTTAGGGCCGCCTAGGGCCCCATGATGCCTTAAACCGTTACACTGTCATTGGGACGAAGATGATAATTTGCTTTAAGCGGGCATTACTCCATCTAGCGCCCCAATGCTTCAAACTATTTCGCTACCCCCCGATAGCCCTCTCATGCGCTATTGTAAGTTCGTGTATTTGGTTTGTAGGATTTGATTGAATGCCCCATTTGTTAAAATATGTGTTAATCATAATTAGGTCGTCTTCTAGAACAGGGGTCGGCAACCTTTTTCGGATGGCGGGCCATGTTCAACATAAAACCTTTTATGCGGACCGCATATTCAAATATAACTTAAATAGTCTTCTTCTTCTTCTTCTTCAGTCTGTTGGCATCCACTCCTGGACAAAGGCCTCCAATGAGTTCATCACTTCTCTCTGTTTTGTATTATTTAGTGCCAGTTACTCCCCACTTGTGCTTTGATATCATCTAGCCATCGTTGTTGTGGTCTTCCACTACTAAGGCTTGCTCGTCTGGTCTCCGATGTATAATGTTTCTTGTACACATTTCATTGTTTTGTCATGTCACGTGTCCTACCTAGTTTCATTTCATTTGCGCCATTCTTCCAATTACATCCTCCACCTTCGTCCTGCTTCATATGTCCTTATTTTCGTATATGTTTTTTCAGAGATACTCGTAACATAGCTCATTCGATGGACCTGTGTTTTTCTTAATTTATACATAGTGAGTTTTATGTATGTAACGCCTCAATTATCTCAGAAACGGCTTGCACGATTTTTATAAATTTTGTTATGTAAGAGTCGTGATACGGCCGATATTATGGTGGTATTTACATTGTTTTAGGATTTCCGTTTTTCTGAAAATCTAATAAACTTTCCTTTTTGAAATGGGACACCCTGTATATTTTTTGCGTTTTGAAGTCCTTAAGAAATGCTGATTATTTTTTATGTAATATTCCCTATACCTAAATGCCATAATTTCGTCGTTATTGCTATATTTATTTAACAAAAAATTTAAAACAAGTTATAAAAATTAATTTTCTCGGCCCGACCAGTTATTATTTTAGGTTCTTTGGATCATTTTAAATAAAAAAAGTCCCTTGTAATCTTTCTCTAAAGTCGATCGTTTTTGAATACAGTAAAACCTCCGTTAACCGAAACCTTTTTAATTGAAACATCGTTTAACCGAAATGGCTGACAGTTTCAATATTTTCGCGAATAAAAAATAAATGTAAAAAAAGCAATAAAATTAAGGAAAATTAACATGTTTAAGAGTGTTTTTTTAAGAAATCTTCTATTTTCTTTTGGATTATCCTTTGACTACAATGTTTTGCAGCTATATCTCTCCAATACTATTAGTCCATTCTTTCACGGTTTTTGCTCTAAATTTTAAAGAACCGCTTGGATTGACATGAAATTTGGCATACGCATAGCTTACATGTCTAAGAAAAAAAGTGATATTGTGCCGATGTGTGCTTTTGCCCTGGGGGTGACTTTCACCCCCTCTTGGGGGTGAAAAAATATATGTCCAAAACAACTCCGGAAATAGGTAAACTGACTAATTTTAAGTAACTTTTGTTCTATAGAGCTTTTTCGCCAAGTCAACACTTTTCGAGTTATTTGTGAGTGAATATGTTCATTTTTCAACAAAATAACCACATTTTTAGACGGTTTTTCGCAAATAACTCAAAAAGTAAGTATTTTGTCGAAAAAAACGTTCTTAGCAAAAATATAGCCTATAAAAAAGTTAAAAAAATGGTGTACGCGTTAGGTCTCTCGATCTCGTACAACCAGAGTTATAGCCAATGAAAAATAGATTCATATTCACCAAATTTCAAATAGAATATTTCGACGTGAAATATCCAAAAACTAAACACTTTTTGGGGAAAACCCATTATAACTTTTTTAAAGTGTTTAAAAAAACCTTTATTTCTGTTTTTACAAAAAGTTTCTAGCATTAAATTTAAGCAAGTTACGCTCAAAATCCTTTTGTTTTTGCAAAAAAAAATCGGGAAGACCACCCCCTAATTAGCAACTTAAATGAAATTAATCGTTGCCGCTCCACAAATTATTTTACTTATATTGTGTTTATATGATCTGTAAGTTTCATCGATTCAAAGTGCTTATTTTTGAAAAAATTTGGTTTCAAAATAAAATTTTTAAAAATTTAAATTTTGAAAAATATGCTTTTTTTCAAAATAACTTAAAAATTGTTAGAGATACCAAAAATCTCGAAAAACCAAAAGTCAGATTTGCTTTTCTGAATATCATGTATTTTTTTGGTTTTCTGTTAGAAAAAAATTGATCAAGATTTGGTGTTTCTAAATTTGCATACATTCGTGATCAGTGACTCGTTCAACCCCTTTTAACTACAGCCCTTTCAATAATAAGGACTTTGAACCGATGAAACTTACAGATCATATAAACAATATATACACGATTCAAGAAACTTGTGAAGTCGTTACGATTAAGTTCATTTAAGATACTAATTAGGGGGTGATTTTCTCGATTTTTTTACCAAAACCAAAAGGGACTAACTTTATTTTGAGCGTAACTTGTTTAATTTTGATGCTAGAAGTTTTTTTATAAAACAAAAATGAAACTTTTTTTAAACACTTTAAATAAGTTGTAATGAGTTTTCCCCGAAATGTGCTTCATTTTTGGTTATTTCACGTTAAAATATTCCATTTGGAATTTGACGAATATGAACCTATTTTTCATTAGCTATAACTCTGCTTCTACTAAATAAAAGGACGTGATATATACACCACTTTTTAAAATTTTTTATAGGCTATATTTTTGCTAAGAATGCTTTTTCGACAAAATACTTACTATTTGAGTTATTTGCGAAAACCGTCTAAAAACGTGGTTATTTTGTTAAAAAAATGAACATATTCACTGCCAAATATCTCGAAAAGTATTGACTTGGTGAAAAAACTCTATAGAACAAAAGTTACTTAAAATTAGCCAGTTTACCCATTTCCTGACTTTCTTTGGACGAATATTTTTTAACCCCCAAGAGGGGGTGAAAACCACCCCCAGGGCAAAAGCACATATCGGCACAATATCACTTTTTTTCTTTGACTTGTTAGCTGTGCGTATGCCAAATTTCATTTCAATCCAAGCGGTTCTTTAAAATTTAGAGGTTTTGCAATATTTTACCGTTAAAGAATGGACTATATGTCATTTGATACAAGAAGAATACAAAAAACAATGTTATTTTTAACCGAAATTCTTGTTATCCGAAATGGCCTACCCCCCAATTATTTCGGTTAACAGAGGTTTTAATGTATGTAGTTATAAACAATTTTATACTGAAAAAAACGGAAAATGACGGGTATCAAGGCTCAAAATCCCAAGTAAAAAATATTACTTTTGTAATTACAACCTAAATTCAAGTTCAAACCTTATTATACGCAGTTTGAGCTTATTTAATTTTAAAAGATTGTTTTTTAATTATTAATGCAGCATGATCGCCCGTTTTCTCATAAGCAATTCATTTATATCTTCTTAAAAAATAATATTTTAGAATAAAACATGCCAAAAATTCTCATGGGGAGCTGATAGAAGAAGGCTTCAAATTTAATTTAGGCTCTTCGTGATTTCAAAAATAATGTTTTTTATTTATGTTTTTGAGCATTGGAAATCATGATTTTTCGTTGTTTTCAGTATTAAATTGTTTATAACTCAAAAACGTTCAAACATACAAAAATGTTGGTTGTTTTCAGAATTAAATTGTTTATAACTTTAGAGAAGTATTTTAAAGAACATTTTTGTTAAATAAATGTAGCAATAACTCCGAAATTGCCGCATTTTGGTATAGGGAATATTACATAAAAAATAATCAGTCTTTTTTAAGAACTTCAAAACGCAAAAAATATACAGGGTGTCTTATTTGACATAAGAAAGTTCATTGGATTTTCAGAAACACGGAAGATCTGACAACAATGTAAATACCACCATAATATCTGCCGTATCACAAGACCTTTACACACCAAAATTTATAAAAATCGTGCAAGCCGTTTCTAAGATAATTGAGGCGTTCCATACATAAAACTCACTCTGTATATTCATTTTCCAGATCCAGATCTATAAGATGCCAGTCCATATATGTAGTGTTAACAAAATGAATCAGGGATACAAAATGGGTAACCCAACCATGTAATGAGAATGTTTTGCTACGAAGATGATGCAATCTTGATAGTCTAAAACGAAGATGACTTACAACGCCTACTACAGAAATTCAAAATGACCGCCGAAAAGTATAACCTGACACTATCCACAGAGAAAATCCAATCGATGGTAATATCGAAGAACCCAATTAGATGTAAATTAGTAGTGGACGACCATATAATCGAACAGGTAATGGATTGTAGATACTTGGGTGTGGAAATATCTAGCGACAGGCATCTGTGGCAGATATTTAAAGATACAAAAGAGCAGGCAACGAAAGCAGCGAGAATATCTGGTTTCTTGAGGGATATAATCTGGCGGAATAAATATATGAGCACCGAAAGCAAAGTCTGCATTTGTAAGACATCTGTTAGACCCGTACTGAAATACGCAGCTGAGACAAGGGCCAAGATAACAAAGACCAAACAAATAATGAGAACAACAGAGATGAAAACCCTAACATCCATAAGAGGTATCACACTCAGAGATAGAATACGAAACGAAGACACATTGAGAGAGCTAGGCGTTCAAGACGTAGTTTGATGGACAAGAGCACGACGACGCATGTGGAGAGACCACGTAGATCGGATGGACCCTGAACGTATGGCGCAATGGGCGAAGACACAGAAGCTTAACACCAAGCGACCCATAGGAAGACCCAAAAAACGATGGTACGAGAGCTGGAGCTCCGGATCGCAGCAGAGACTGTAACAGAAGAAACAGGACATAGTCCTATTACAAGAAGAAAAAGAAGAAGAAACTCATACAGAAGTGAAAACTTCAAATTGTATTCTGGTATAAAATCGTTTATTAAAATCTATCTAAAATGTCATCCAAATTGATTGCAAAACGTTTTCGTTCTAATTCAGAACATCTTCAGTGCCTAGAATGAAGTATTTCCACGTTAGATTAAAGCAAAAAAGGTTAAAATTGTGACTGTTAGAAAGAAAAAACATGTGGGAATACTTACATTCTGCAGAGTAGTTTGAAACTAGCACACTATTTAAAGTGGTAATCCCATAATATATGGTTTACATATTATATATATTAATAGAATATGTTGACTACAAGTCGATGTTGTTAGATATTATAGAATATATGCCTAAAGGGCAACATGCTTCCCTGCTCGAAAATGCTAGGTACTTGCCAGTTCAATGGTCGCAGACCAACTGAGAGAATAGGAAATGGACATTCATTGATCTGGTTTATTGTCTCTTTTTAGAATGTAACTTAACACACTAATCATTTTGTCATGTCATGCCACTCTTGTCATATTGAATGTCCATTTCCTATTTTCTCAGTTGGTATGTGCCCATTGAACTGGCAAGTACCTAGCATTTTCGAGCAGGGAAGCATGTTGCCCTTTAGGCATGTATTCTATAATTTTATTATATTTCCCATTTAAAATAGTTCATTATTCTATAATATCTAACAAAATCGACTTGTAGTCAACATATTCTATTAATATATAATATGTCAACCATATATTATGGGGTTACCACTTTGAATAGTGTGCTAGTTTCAAACTACTCTGCAGAATGTAAGTATCCCCACATGTTTTTTCTTTCTAACAGTCACATTTTTAACCTATTTTGCTTTAATCTAACGTGGAAATACTTTATTATAGGCACTGAAGATGTTCTGAATTAGAACGAAAACGTTTTGCAATCCATTTGGATGACATTTTAGATAGTTTTTAATAAACGATTTTATACCAGAATACAATTTGAAGTTTTTACGTCTGTATGAGTTTTTTTAAACTATGGTATACGGTATACAGCTAACTATTGGGATTTTCTCATTGATTTTTTAAAAAGAAGAAGATTGAGCACTGTTCTGTGATTCTGTGAATATGATTTAAATTTCGCGATATATTCGACCATCCCTCTTCTTTGGCACGCCCGGTATACAAAAAATGAAGTAAAGTTGTAAGTCAAGTAAAAAATTTAATTAAAAGCTCTGTTTTTTCTGCAATTTTCTTCAAATTCATCGTCTAATTCTACCGTACTATGATATATTCGCCAAACACTACATTCCTACTACTCTTTGAACTGGCATGGGTATTTTTCGTAGTTTGATGGCAGTGGTAGTCACAATCACCAGCTAGTCGATGCATAACTTATCGGTGTTGGTCGGGTCAAGTGATGGGATTCCTCTCGGTGGATTCTTTTTACGTTTTTAAGTGAAACCCAGTGATCGAAGACGTGGTCTAAAAGTTCGAGCAACAGGTAAATCGTTTGTTGGAATCGATTTGATGAAAGAATGCAGGCAGGAGTGTCTGCACTGTCGCCGGTTTCCTGCCTTTTGCATACTTAACCGTTTACAGAATAGCGAAGAGCTGGTGCTAGGGACAAATCTTGTATCTTGTGATGATAACACAATACAAGACAAGTACCTATTAGCCCATAGTTTTTGAAATGTTGTTCCGAAGCTATTTTTCTTGTGGCATCTTAATGCAATTTACTGCGTTTTTTGGAATATGCCACAATTTTACTTTAGGATTAAGTTTGTTTTACGTTTCGATTTCCACTTACGAAATCCTTTTCAAAATACAAAACAATAATTAACTATTTAGATCGGAAATAAGCCACAATTAAATTGAAAACAATAATTTTATTAACGTTTCGACGCCCAAATCGGGTGTCGTTGTCAAAATACAAAATACTACTAAATTAAGCAAAAATGTTGTTGCTCATTAAAAAAATTCTTCTAATAATTTATTTAATCTGACTCATTTATATTGTCAATTCAGACGTATATTATACATTTTAAACTAGAAGACTTTAAAATGATATCGCCAATATTTATGAGTTGCGTTCTTGGAAACTATCCGAGAAACTTAAAACAATAGGAAATAAATTCAACATTTCAACAACATTCAAAACAACAAACACATTGAGATCTATTCTATCTAAAACTAAACCTAACAATGAACAAGAAAGAACAAAAATAAAAAACAACACTAATTTTAACTTATCTTACTTAAGTAAGGTGTTCAAAATGACCTCCCAAGAATTGCATTTATAAAATACCTTGTGAATGCGAACAATTTTATTTAGGTGAAACATCAGGACCATTAAACGTTAGAATAAGTGAACATCAGTCTTATATTAAAAATAGAGAATTTGATAGATCTCAAATATGTCAACACGCATGGGATAATGAACATAGAGTTCAGTGGAGATATTCAAGTATAGTCCTGAAATAATCAGATACTAAAAAGAGAAAAATCAAAGAAGCGGCTCTAATTATGCTAAATGAAACCAATTGTGTCACAAATTCCTCGGTAGAATGCAGTAGGATGTGGTTACCCATACTGAAAGAGGAAGTCAAAAGAAAGAAAATACCGCGGTTGATAAGTCAATAACATATCGAGTTAGTACATATTTTATATTTTAGTATTACTTATTGTATATCTACATATGTATTATTAATATTATTTATAATTTAAACATATTAAAGTCAGAATTTGGTATTAGTTTTTTGAAAGTAAATTAAATATAAGACCAAATACTTACGATGTCGGGAGAGTATCACGAGGTTTTTTCCTGGTTTTCCCTCGTGATTTACTATGGAATCTCTAACGCGAGAATTTTACTGTCATCATTGCATTTGGTTGTCTTTGAACTATCTTTTAGTAATTTCGTCCCAGGAAAGCAACTCATAAATATTGCCGATATCATTTTAAAGTCTTCTACTTTAAAATGGATAATATACGTCTGAATTGCCAATATAAATGAGTCAGATTAAATAAATTATTAGAAGAATTTTTTTACTTAGCAACAACATTTTTGTTTAATTTAGTAGTATTTTGTATTTTGACAACGACACCCGATTTGGGCGTCGAAACGTTAATAAAATTATTTTTTCAATTTAATTGTGGCTTATTTCCCATCTAAATAGTTAATCATAAAAATGCCACAAGGAAATAGCTTCAGAACAACATTAACAAAACAATAATGAATTAAACAAATTTTGTTTTTGTTGCTTGGTAAAAATTCTTCTAATATTTTTTCTGACTCATTCATATTGACAATTCGGACATAATATTTTGTATATTATACATTTTAAAGTAGAATTACTTTAAAACGATATTGCCAATATTTATCAGTTGCGTTCCTGGGACGACTTTATTGGAGGATAGTTCATTCGATTACATGAAATCAACTTTAACTTAAGAATGTTAAGAATCTCCGTCGAGACAATACACAACATGTGATTTGTCGATAAAAATACAACCATATGCAATGATGACAGTAAAATTCTCGTGTTAGTGATCCCATACTAAATCAGGAGGAAAAAACCAGGAAGAAAACCTCATGGTATTATCCCGGCATGGTAAGTATTTGGTCTAACATTTAGTTTACTCTCAAAATTGACACCAAACTCTGATTTTAAATGTATGTTATTTTAAAATATAAATGATGTATCCTCGATATGTTTTTGACTTACTAATCGTGGCATTTTCTTGTTATTATATTTCCTAACAGGAGAATTTTATTGTCTTCATTGCTTGTGGTTGTCTTTTTAAAGACAAATCACATGCTATGATTTTTCTGACGGATATTCTTAAGTTAAAGTTCATTTCATGTAATCGAATGAACTATCTTCCAGTAAAGTCATCCCAGGAACGCAACTAATAGAAATATGGCCAATATCATTTTGAAGTCATCTACTTTAAAATGTATAATATATATGTCATGAATTGTCAATATGAACGAGTCAGATAAAATTAAATTAGAAAAATTTTGACCAAGTAACAGAAACAAAATTTGTTCAATTTATTGGTGTTTTGTATTATGAGAACTATTTCCAAAAAGGAAATCGAAACGTCAAGTATAAACTTTTTAAAATTAATATTGTGGCCTATTCCCACCAAAAATATCTACTAAATTACATTAAGAGCGCAGGCGCAAAATTGTACGCCAATGCCTTTTAAATGTATTCATTTTTTTCCAATCCTGAGAAAACTAATAAGTATTTTTGAAAAATTTAAACGCAGAATGAAATATTACATTATTACCGAGGGCCGAAAGTCCCTGGAAACTTCTATACTTACTACGCGCATACGGGTCATATTAGCTGTATGCGCGCCAATGGGGAATATTAAATCCTGAATTGTATGTCAAAAGATGAGACATAACCACCTCTTAAAACCCACCAAATGTCATTTGCACATCTCCACCGGTTTTAGAGCAATAAATAAATCGTCAGTTTGTAAGAAAAATTTCAACACCCCCTATCTCGGAAACGAAGCATTTGCGGCCATACGTTTATAAAGCAAACTGTCATTATCTTTTCATGCAGAATTAACCCTTAAAGTTTTCCATACTTATTTAAAAACACCCTGTATTGATGAAAAACATGGCAAGTTGTTAAAGTACCTAACTTTTTTATTATGCAACATAAGCGAATGAATTAAAAAACAGAAGATTAAGAAAACATGGGGCTATAGTTGGGTTTTAATTTTAGTATTTTATAAATGCTAGAATATTCCACAGTGTGATGCGAACTTTGAGAAAAAACACAGATTTATTGGTAATTTGTACACCCGGTATACAATGACAATTTACCTATCTCTCAACAATATTATTACAGCGATATTGTTAAAGAATAAGGCTATAACATATTAAAAAAATCACGGACATCATTGTCATCGGACAACAGGTTTAGGAATTTCGAGACATCAAAAATGACCCATTTTTAAGGTGCGTTAATTTCTTGGAGAAGTGTATAATGTTTATTTTAATAAGTTACAGGGGTGAAAAAAAGAGAAAATTTAGTGTGATATTTTATTTCAAATATCTCATTCAAAAGAAACTTTTTGTTTATTCTAAAGGACTTTCGGCCCTCGGTAATAATGTCATCTTTCATTCTGCGTTTAAATTTTTCAAAAACATTTAATAGTTTTCTCAGGATATAAAAAAAAAAGAATGAATGCATTTAAAAAGCATCGGTCCGAAATTTTGCGACTACGCTCTTAAGATTCCGCGAAAAAACAGCTTCAGAACAATATTAAGTAGGTATTCAATTGTTTTTGAAATGGTTTTTATTGTGGTAAAAACACAAGTGTTAAATTTAATGTAAAATAAAAGAAAACAATTTATTTGTATCTTTTATGGATTGTTTTGGTTCTTTCAGTGTGTTTTGATTATTTTATTATATGCCAATTTCGTTTTGTTTTTAATATGCACAGGCGCACTGACAATATGGATTTATAATCATTTCTCTGCAGGTGTCTTTTTTATATTGTTAACCCTTACGTACTAACACATTAAATCAATTAGGTACATTTACACTGTCAAACTGTTTCAGGACGGTTTTTGGCCCCACTATTTATTTTTTGTCCTGAACTGTACTAATGTTTAATAGACTTTGATCAAAACTATGCGAAAAAGACTACCTGACTTTTTTATGAAAAATATTTGAAGAAATCATAGTGGTATACCTGTATCTCTTAGTTTTCGACATAATTTTATTTCTTAGTTTCTAAGTCTGTCCTTCTTGCCTATCGTTTTTCTGAGGTATTTCATCTCTGCTAGTCTGGTGTCTTTTGATTAAAATCCAGTTTTCTGCTCCTTATGTTAACGTTGGCCGATATTATATTGCCATCTTCATTTTTCTCGATATTTCTTTGTTGTTGAGGAATCCTCTATTATTTAGTGCCTGGAATAGTTTTCCTGTACTCTCTAGTGTTATTCTAGTCTATTATTGAGTCTATTGTTGAGATCGTCCTCCATGCTTCATCTGATATTTATTACTGTTCCCAGGTATTTGTATATGTTTGTTGCTTTAGAATAAAAATGTATACCATTTTTATTCGGCTGCAATACGAAGGAAAACCAATCTTACTTTTTAATTAGAATAAGGAGTGCAGCCAGTCCCTTTAACTACAGTTTTCTGCTCTTATTGGAGCGTCATCAGAAGGAACGTAGGCACTGTTCTCCTTAATCCAATCAAATCGCATCGAAAAGTTTTCCCAAATATTGCAGCCAAAGTGATGGTAATGGGTGGCTAGCGCCATCTGGCCGTAAAAATACGAAGCAAGTTTTCAATCCTAATAGCAAATAATTAATATTGAAAAATATCAAAAATCACTAAAAGATTTTTAAATTGAAAACATATATAATTATGTTTGTTGCTTTATTTTTTGTTGATCAATGACAACTTTGATAGGTCTTCCATGCTCTTTTATAAATTTTTTGGTTCTTCTATGAGATCTACGCTTACTTGTTTCTTTTTCAGGCTCTTCCTTAATTGTGTTGCATTTTTTCTTGTATGTATTCTTTCTACAATTCCGTCTTTTCTTTTATTTTACCTCTTTATTCCACCATATTGTCCATTTCTTCTTCGTATATTAGGCCTCTTGACCTGTTCTTAACCGATTTTGAGCTTGTATTCGTAGCTGTGATGTTGACTGCCAGCTATCTCGCCACCTTTTAAAGGGCCTTCCTATCGGTCTCTTGCCTGTTGACTTTGAATCTCTGGCTATACGGGCTATTCTCTCGCTGTCTATTCTCGTCACATGCTGATTCCACTCTCGTCGTCTCTGTCTTCCCCACCGTACTATATCTTGTATGTTACAGAGATCTCTTATTCTGTCGTTCGGTATTCTGTCTCTCAGTGTTTTCCCTGTTATTGACCTCAACGTTCTCATTTCTGATGTTCTCATTATCCTCTTGGTGTCTGCTGTGTCACATCTTGTTTCTATCGCGTACGTCATGATCGGTCTTACACATGATTTGTATATGCGTACTTTCCCTTCCAGCCTCATATCTTTGTTTCTCCAGATGACATCACTCAGACATCCTGACACGTAATTGGCGTTATTTGCTTGCTTTCGGACGCTCTGTTTAACATCTCCATAACTACATATTTCGATTCTCAGATATTCGAATCTCGAGACTTGTTCAATTAGTTCGTTGTTAATTACTAATTTGCATCTTATGGGTTTCCTTGACACTACCAAGGATTTGATCTTAGCTGTTGATATTTTTATGCTGTAGTTTTTCACCACTATACTGAAAGTCTGTGCCATTCGCTGTAGGTTATCCTCGTTATCGGATATTAAGATCGCGTCGTCAGCGTAACAGAGGATTTTCATTTGTTTTTTTGCCATCTTATATATTTTTCCTGTACTATTAATGTCTTCTATGATTTTGTCCATTACTAAATTAAAAAACAATGGGCTCAAGATATCCCCTTGTTGGATTCCCGAGTTGATTTCTACTTCCGATGTTAGTTTTATTCTCGACTTTTATTCTGGGTTTGTTCTTCGTGTCTTTAATTATCCTTTATCATCTTGTTGGGCTGATTTTTCTCCTTATTGTCCATTTCTCTTTTCCATTATTTCTTGTGGTCCCATATACTAGTTTTGCTATAGAGAAGTTGCTATGAGAGATTATCTCAGTTCGCTTTGATGATTCCATAAGGATGAAATATGTACGTATTAACGAATGGTGGTGCTCTATATTGAAATTAACTACTAAAAATCAATTCTCTGGGTTTTTTTTGGCATTTGGGAACTGTGCCCATTTAGCCAGCAACTTTTCTCAACGCTTAATAAAACCTACCATACACCAAGAATACGAACCGAATTACCGATTACGAACCTAATGGAACAATCAAGATAGGGAAGGGATTGCTTTGCAAATAATTATAAAAAGCACAGATTTGGCATTTTCCTGAATTGATTTCAAACGTAAGAAATCTTCGGATTTTTATTGTTTTTATATTTGTTTATTAATTAAATAGTTTTGTGCTATATAATTGCGGTAACTCTAGTTATAGATCGTAAAGTATGTGAACATTTTCCCGCATTGATAAATACAGCCCCTGGCCATATTATTATGACCGCCCATGAATTTTTACAAAAATCAACTGTTCCACTAGGTACGTTTTGTTTAAAATATTATTTTTACATTTAATTTTGTTATGTAATGTTAGTGTTATACATTAACTATATTATATTTAATAATAAACACCAATAAAACATTTGATAATATTATATGTTTGTATACTTTTAATAATTTGTTGAACTTCTGAGCTTAAATAGATGGAAAATATTTGGGAGCTTTTGAAACGAGAAAGTTCCGATGAAAAGGTCACTAACGAAATTGTTTTGATTAAAGGACTAACATATCAATGAAACCACAATGACACATTGAAGCAAAAAAAAAATTTAACTGCATTCAAAGTATGCCCAGACGGATACAAGCGCTATTCAAAGTTAAAGATGACTCAACAAAATATTGAAAAAATAGAAAGATGTGATATTTTTAAATGTTTTATTAGTGTTTATTATTAAATATATTACATTTAATATTAAACAGCAATAAACCATTTGAAAATATCACATATTTGTGTTTTTTAAACATTTTGCTGAGCCCCCTCTAACTTTGATTGCCGCTAGGACCCGTCTTGGCATACTTTGAATGCAGTTAAATTTTTTTTGCTTCAATTTGTCATTGTGGTTTCAATGATATATTAGTTCTTTAATCAAAACATTTTCGTTAAGTGATCTTTTCATCAGAAATTTGTCGTTTTAAAAGCTCCTAAATATTTTCCATCTAATTAAGCTCAGAAGTTCAACAAAATATTAAAAAAATATAAATATGTAATATTTTTAAATATTTTATTGCTGTTTATTATTAAATATATTATAGTTAATGTTTAACATTAAGATTGTATAACAAAATTAAATTTAAAAATCATATTTTAAACAAAACGTACCTAGTAGAATAGTTCATTTTTGTAAAAATTCATAGGTGGTCATAATAATATGGCCAGGGACTGTAATTCTCGTAATTCGGATTCGGTCATTTGGAGTAAAATCCAGTCCTGGTGTTGTAAAATTTCCGCATTATCCACGCCTGTTGTGACCAAGACCAAACCCGCTTCGGCCGTCTAGTTCCCCCGACTCGCGATCGAACGACTTATAGCTTGATTGATTCATTAATAAACAGCTCGTATGTGGTGTGGAACTCTCTTTGGCACAAGGTCATCTAAGATTTTTTCTTCCTTCGATTCGTAACAGTTACATGGACTGAATTCAAACGGTTCATAAACGCTGCTGATATTAATATACATAATACAAAATAGTAAACTGTTGGAATGGGCTTGTCTAATATGTAATTGGATTGGGTAGTATGTGGGCCACCGGCAGCTGGACGTTTACGTAAAACCGCGAAACCACGGATTTTTTTATATTTATATACGATGCAAGTGAACTCTGCGATGTAGGTATACTACATTTTGAAAATTGTCGAATAGGGGAGTGCAATTAGAACGAAAACATGCATTGTTTCGGAAAAATTCAAACAAGGTTATATTTTTCTAAAACTTTTTTTGTTAGTTTATATACTTGTTAAAGTAAAAAGTTCTACTCGCGGATTTGGCCGCTAATTGTTTATTAATTGTTTAAACAATAACAATTGTTTTGTATAAATAATTTTAAAAATATCGTTAAATTCATCATTTTACTTTGATCAAATATGTTTCTATTTTGTTTTTGATTATACTGAATCGGAATATGGCATTGCAATTTAAAAATTCTTATACAGAAGCTCTTATACAGTATGTATGCGTAGCTAGGAACCACATGGAAAACTTTTTTATTATCAATTTTACGAAAAAAGTTATTCTTCATAAAATGCTCTGGATAGTCAAAAATCTAAAACTTAACCATCAGGTATCAAATTTTATCAATTTTATATGAGTTATGTCAAAAATATGAATTACGTTAAAGAGTAAAGTATGTACCTTTATATTCCAGAATATCAAAAAATGATATTATGAAAAGTTGTTTGAAATTAAAAACTATGTTTAAATATACAATTACATAATTCTAATTAAAAAGAAATTTAAATTTTTTCTCAAACTACGAATACTCATTATCATTTTATTACAATTATGATAACTATTTTATTATCACTTCTCCCTGATCTAAACTCTAAGATACAACCATCAGATAACAAACTTTTTTAATTTTATACGAGGTATGTAAAAAATAAGAATTTTTCTTAAGGGTTAAGTACCTTTATTATTCACAATATTTGAATTAGAAGGATGTAATTTATTGAACACTAAAACAAATTAATTCCAAACAATTTTTCTTAATAACACTTTTTGATATTGTGAAATGTAAAGGTACTTTACTCTTGAGTGAAATTCATATTTTTTGACATACCTCGTATAAAATTAATTAAATTTGATATTTGATGATTGCATCTTAGATTATATACGATGCAGAGTATTTTATAAAGAATATATTTTTTTCGTAAAACTGATAATAAAAGAGTTATCAATAGATACCAAGTTACGCAGACATACAGAAGAGCTAAAAAAAATTTCTTTTACTGAACATTTATTATTGTTGAAGCTTATTATTAAATGTATTTTAGATAAGTTTTACAGAAAAAGTTTTGATCACTTTGTATAAACATTTTCTTAGCTGGTAATTTTCGGTTTTTATATTACATTTTTGTTATCTTTCTTAATTTTCTCAAAAAGAAATAGTTTACTTCATTTCTAAAGTAAAATAATTTACTGCATTTTAAAGATTACATCCTAAGCTTTAAAAAAGTTTTTACAAAACTGTAATAGATCTGTTCAAATTTGAGTAATACCGTATTGAAGTGGTGGTAATTCTATAAAACTACGAAGATATCAAAAATTACATTTTTTGAGACGTCATATCATTTGAATTAAATTTTTGAGATTTTTTTTGAATAAAACATAATTTGGTAAGATGCTTGAAAGGTAACAAAATTGAGAGTTTTATAAGAAAAATTGGATTAGTTACACATTTTTAAATCATTTTTGAACAAAATTCATGTAAGGCTCACTTTCCGCCCACACCGTACTTATGACCATTCATTTTATTTATTTCTATTATAACCATAAGATAGCTTAATCATTCTTCTTTCATGTTCAATTTGTAAAATTTCATTTGATCCATTAGTTAAAGAATTACATTAAAATAACTCAACCATGCACTTCGCCGTACGCTAGTTTACAGTGCGCCAATGTTTGTGAGAAGGGTGAATTTAGCGTTATAAAGAAAAAATTATAGAAGATACAGATTTAATTTTAGAAAAATCTTTATATAAGGTTTTTTTTGTAAAATTTTCTGAATTTTTCAATGGCCAAATCAGTTTTTTTCTAAAATTTATATTTTCGGAGTTATTTAAAAAAACATCTAATTTGGTAGTTCATTTGTTTAATAAAAAATGAAGCACCCACTTCTCGAGTAGAACTTTTTGATATGTTGTTTATTAAACATTTCTTAATGTTGTTCTGAAGCTATTTTCTTGTGGCATTTTTACAATTTTAACTATTTATAATGGGAAATAAGCCACAATATTATTAAAAAATGATTTTTATTAACGTTTCGACGCGTCGAAATCGGGTGCCGTTGTCAAAATACAAAATACTAATAAAAATAAATAAAAATAAATAAAATGTTAATAAAAATCATTTTTTAATAATATTGTGGCTTATTTCCCATTATAAATAGTTAAAACATTTCTTAATGAAATTACAAAAAGTTCTATCTTGTTTGATTTTTTCCGAAGTGAAAATCTATATGCACTCCCCTAGAAAGCACAGTGACGAATAATTTCCAAATTTTTTATTCGACATGCTTTACAATTACAAAACATGTACTTATAATAAAAAATAAAAAAAATCCTTTCAGGTTACATCACAAAACGTTTTCGGAACGAAAATTCCATCATCAGTGCTGTTTACTACGTATACATGCTTGAGCCACTAAACATATCTAGGTGAAAATTCTTTAAATGGTATATGAGTAGTTATCATAAAATTACATTGTTGTATTTAATATTATGCAATGTTTGAAGTATTATGCGATGTTTCCTGGATTTTACATCACGGCAACGTAGAACTCCCAACCATGTTGGTTGCTGGTTAGGAGGGTAAACCTAATTCTTTTGACTCTTGATACCAACTGGTTACTAGGGTGGTTCGAAAAAAACTTTTTTTTTTTATTTCAGATCGCTATAGTGCGCAAAAGTTGCCATTGGTATAGACTTGAAAAATGCACTAATTATTATTTTTTTATTAATTTGTCTTTCGGTCGCGCAATGCCATCGAAGTTAGCAAAAATTGTGAAAAACCTTAATTTTTCATATAATTTTTAAACAGGCCAGATGGTTTTAATTGGGTTCCTATACCATGAATTAACTACTAAAAGTATGTAAAATCAATATAAATGCACTTATTATACATTTGTTTCATATTTTCCGGTCGCGCAACATAATACAAAATGAGTAAAATTAGTAGTTTTTGCAAAATTTCAAAGTTTGACTGTTTGGTATAATTTAATCATACGACTTTTAGAGATGGTATAGTTTAATTTAATTACAATAATATATTTAAAATTCAAGCATATAAGATAAATTTTGATATTTAAGAGGAATTCGGTCGCGCAGCTTCGTCAAAAACAGCAAATTACCGATAGACGAGGCGAAAGTGACGAATGCCAGCGAAGCGCGCGCTGCCATAAATAAAGTTACATGTGGGAATACCTCTACAATGGAGTATTTGTCTTCTCCATTACAACGAACTGCCATTCCACCACCTTTTCCAACACTTAGATGAAAATACAACAGGCCCAATAGGATGCTACGGACCAATTGGAAAGGCCCTACCTGATTGTGAAAGAAGACTTATTGATTTTAATCCTATTGATTGTAAAATTCCAAAAGTTGACAAGCGTATTCTTAGCAAGCACCAATAATTGTACTTGCTTGAGATATCAGAAGTCGTCAAGTCAGGACATTGTTCAGAAGACTTTGTAGTGGGTACGTGATCCTATCCCAACGTCACATTCAAGATGGCTTACTACGGCAAACCGAGTTTTGCGTTTATATATCAGTGTGTCCAATCCTTCTGAAAATCTGAGAGAGATTGTCACATTCATTCTCAAATGTTATAATATGCCTATGTGGTTTGCCACAAAAATAAACCACAAATTCACACATGGGCCTAGACATGATTACAAAATCATTGAATATTCAAGGTACTTACCAGAAGAGCTTCTTCAAGTTGTTGATCCTGTTTTACAACGGAATGCTTACTTTGCCCAACCCGAAAATTTACTTTTGGCTATGGTAACTGATGACAGAAACCATATCCGAGAGCTGGGCTTTAAGCGTATCATGAAAGAAAAGCAAGCAATATCTGAAAGTGACTCTATCAGAATCTTTAAACCACCAAACTAAAACTTTGAAGCTAAATAGTATTACGAAATTATCACATGGAACACCAGTACACTGACTCCCCTCTACTGCTAAGAACATTGACTAATGAAGAGATAAAACAGTATGTGAGCAATGACTTCAAGCCTGTTATGAGTATAGATACTTTGCCATGCCATACACAGGCAGTGGAAAGATGCGTTAAACTAATGACCGTAGCTTCAAGTGAAGTGCGTGGACACAGTTCCAGAGACGGCTATATTAGAACCACATTATTGCACCGATCAACGATGTCAACGATTAAAATCAACAACTGGTAGTCTTTCACAATCAGGTAGGGCCTTTCCAATCGGTCCGGATATCCTATAGTGCCTGTTTTATTTCCATCTAAGTGTTGGAAAAGGTGGCGGAATGGCAGTTCGTTGTAATGGAGAAGACAAATACTCCATTGTAGAGGTCTTCCCACATGTATATCTATTTGTGGCTGCGCGAGCTTCGCTGGCATTCTTCACTTTCGCCTCGCCTCTCAGTAGTCTGCTGTTTTTGACAAAGCTGCGCGACCTAATTCCACTTGAATATCAAAATGTATCTTAGATGCTTGGATTTTGAATATATTATTGTAATTGAATTAAACTAAAGCATCTCTAAAAGTCTTATGATTAAATTGTACTAAACAGTCAAACTTTGAAATTTTGCAAAAACTACTAATTTTACTCATTTTGTATTATGTTGCGCGACCGGAAGATATGAAACAAATGTATAATAAGTGCATTTATATAGATTTTACATACTTTTAGTAGTTAATTCATGGTATAGGAACGCAATTGAAACCATCTGGCCTGTTTAAAAATTTTTTTGAAAAATTAAGGTTTTTCACAATTTTTGCTAACTTCGATGGCATTGCGCGACCGGAAGACAAATTATTAAAAAAATAATAATTAGTGCTTTTTTCAAGTCTATACCAATAGCAACTTTTGCGCACTATAGCTATCTGAAATAAGAAAAAAAGTTTTTTTCGAACTACCCTACTGGTTATTTCTAGAGGGCATCTTCTAAAAGATCGTTTCATACTGATGTAACATAAAATACTGCTCCGAATAAAATAAACTTAATTTTTTCATTATGAACGTATGTATGATATTAAAAAAATGGTGGAGGTTCTTAAAAAATCTTTATAAACTGAATTACAAAAAAACGAGTATTGTTAACTAAAAAATAGTAAAACAATGTTGAAAGTACTTGAAAGTACAATAACTGGATGCACTTGGCTGAGGATTTGGGATGATCTATACTAAAACTGCAGCAGTTGGGAGGAGGTACAATTACATACAACTTGAAGGTACATAGATGGTGATCGAAGGAACCTTTTATAAAACAAGTTTTACAAAAAAATATATTTTCGGCGAGGCATGGCATACCGCATGTCAGTGGCTAAGGGTTATAAAGGTTTCTACATATTATCATGCACTCATCGTTTCCAGCACGTAGCGTTTAGTTTCCGAAAAATATTGGGTCATTCAGTATTATATTTGTATTTTTTAATTTATTAATTTCCATAGATTCTAATAAAGATAGCTTAAGGCCTTTATTTTGAATATGCAGAATTTGAAACTCTTCATTAAAAGAATGATTATGATCTAGAAGGTGAAGTGCGTATGTAGAAGTGTCTGTTTTTCTATTGTTGAAAGCCCTTTTGTGTTCTGCTTTCCGTTTCTCAAAGGTTCTGCCAGTTTGACCGATGTAAGTTTTCGGACAGTCACCACAAGTTAGTTTGTAGACACCACTCTGTAGTTGTTTTCTCTTTCGGCTCTTATTGTTCTTAATATATTTGTTTAAGTTGTTGTTAGTTCTGAAAGCTGGTGTTATTCCTTTCTTTTTTATGTATCTGGCTATTTTTGTTGTTTTCTTGCCAGTATATGTGATAGAGCAGAAGGTACTGGGTTCTTTCTGTGGTGGTGGATAGACTAATTTCAGGGCTTTCGTATGGAGTTTGTGGTTTAAAATTTTTTTTAATTGTTTGTTCGTTATAGCCATTGTTTACTGCTATTTGTTTAATGATGTTCAGTTCTATTTCGAAGTTATTTTTTGACATGGGAATTTCTGTCAGTCTATGTATCATGCTGTGGTAGGCTGCTAATTTGTGTTGTGTAGGATGGGATGATGAATTATGTATAGTTGTGTCAGTATGGCTAGGTTTATGATATACACAACACAATATATAGCTATCTGTTTTTAGCACCATGCACCAGGCTTATATGTCGTTGGCATATTTGCCTAAGTCTGAATATGCAATTATGCACGGATATTTTGCATATTATGGTCTGGTCATTAGACAGTGTGTCATACTTTTGCTGGAATTTCACTAATCTGGAACCAGAGTGTGTCATATTTACTAACAATTTTTAACACAGTAAAGGATAAAAAGATTTTAGGCATCGTTGCATCACTATGAATGTTACTATGAATCAGTAATATGTATATTACCATTTTTTTTGTATTGGTTATATCTTTCTCCTGCATAATTTTTTTTGAATCAATATTAAAATGTGAACTTACAATCATTCCACAGTATTTCCAGATTGTAGTGACCTCAAAACTTAATTTTTCATAAGATAAATCGCTGGAAAAAAGCGGCTACTCATAGAAACACTTTCTGTGAGTAAATTTTGTTAAAAACGGTATTTTTAAGTGTTTAATGACATTATTTGCTATTAAACGCAGTATATGTCGGCGCAGTATATTGATTTTGAAGCTAAGGCCGATGTATAAGAAGCTTATTCTAATATATTGCATACCATAAACCCTGTATAAACTCCATATATTTGTTGTACCACTTTGCGTCAAGGTCTTGTTTGAAGAAAAGGTCTTTGACTTCGCATATGCAGATTTCTGCTGTAATATACCTGCATAGAACGTTACACATTGAAATTCTAAAAGTATCACCTGTCTTAGTTATCGGTAGCTTGAGTAATAATTAATGCTTTATGGGCCAATGTCGTTGTGGTGTGTATAATAGAAGATAAAAGTAGAGGGTAGAAAAATGGAAAACATCGATTTACCAATAATCTGTAGGTACGCCGCCGTAGAAAAAAAATCTCCAAACAGAAAATGTAGCTGGGATAATTTTGAACAAAAATGTTTATTAGCACTTCTCCCAGAGACAACGCTTGAAGCGATCGGCGATTTTGAATATCGTTCATCATCATCATCCAACCAATTCACGTCCACTGCTGGACATAGGTCTCCCCCAATTGTTTCCACACTTCACGGTTTTGTGCTGATTGTTGCCAGTTTTTACTAATCCGCCTGATATCAGCGGTCCATCGTGTAGGCGGCCTTCCTCTACTGCGTTTGTCTTCTCTTGGTCTCCATTTCATCAGCTTTCGTTGTAACGTTTCAAACGTCACATCGTTGTTTTTTATATACTTTTAAATCCTTTCAGTTATTTTCGCCCTTTATTTTCAGTTATGGTATTTAATTTTCGTTTACAATAATTTTCTTTCTTAATTTTCACTTTTATTCCTCCGTTCCTATAATTTCCTATTTCTATCTCCTATAAATGCTCTGACTAGTTTCTAAAGTCCCCTCGTATTCTACTCAGTGACTATATCTGCTTCGGCGCTGTCACATGGCGTTGAAAGCCCCACCAAAAAGAGAGCCTTCTTCTAGGATGAGTACTCAATACAAATTCTTTTCCAATTCTTTCTCCATAGAGAAAATACTTACCTAATATCCTAAGTTAAAATTATTTCGTGGCCAGGTCCTCTTGCCAACCTGGCCATTTGGGACCACTAGAACCATTTCCAAATAACTTTATGGCAACCTCCAAAGTTAAGGCTTAACACCAGCCGAAGACCACCCTAGGGTGCTGCAGCAGTGAAATCAGCAAAGGAAGAGCCGGCCGAACGTCGAGAACATCGCACCAAAGAAGCAGGAGAAGTCGGCCGAACAACCATCGACTAGAGTCCACAACAACGGGAACTCCTGGGAAAGTTCAGTTAAGTCCATAGTTTCTTTCTTGGTTAAAACATCGATCCCTGATTCGCTGATTGTAATTTACAAGTTTTCAATAATTATTAATTTGGTTACATGATAAATATAAGCCATAAGATGTAATTAAATATCTAATAGTTGAATAAAGGATATGTGTTGAAAACATTTTGTTCCGTCAATAATTAATAATTTCTTCATATTAATTAGTTTATGCCAAACAACACCCCTGAGGGGTTTCAACTTGAAGATGGATGAGCTAGCCGCTTCATCGTGTCCATCTTGAATCTTTCAGCCTGGCGACGTGTCCTGCCCAGTTCCATTTGAGCCTGGTGATACGTTCTATATCATCTGCGATACCGGTTGTTTGTCTGAGATCTTCATTTCTTATTTTATCCCGTAGGGTTACACCCAGCATGGATCTTTCCATACGCCTTTGAGCAACCCGCATTTTCGACGCTGTTGCCTTGGTTAGAGTCAGTGTCTCTGCTCCATATATCATTACCCGCAGCACACATTGATCAAACACTTGTCTTTTTAAACCGATCGGTATTATACTGCTCCTAAATATGTCTCTCGCAGCTCCGTAGGCTGCTCAAGCAAGAGTTAATCTTCTTTTTATTTCGCATGTTTGGTTATCTCTGCCAATTCTAATTTCATGGCCCAAGTAAATGTACTTTTCCACTAGTTCTACTTCTTGTTCACGTATAATCAGCTGTCCGCTAGGAATCAGATTAGTCATAAATTTAGTTTTAGTAAAGTTCATTTTCAGGCCTATTTTCCAGCAGATAGCGTCTAACTCATTTAGCATTTCCCTTACTTCTCCTAGGTCATCAGTTATAAGGACTATGTCATCTGCAAAACGAAGATGATTTAACTTTTCTCCATCTGTTGTGATTCCTTTATTGTCCCCAGTTGAGCATCTTAAAGGCATATTCCAGAACAGTTATGAATAGTTTTGGCGAGAGTGTGTCGCCTTGTCTTACGCCTTGTTCTATGCTTATTTGTTTGGTTTTATCATGTACCTTAACACTCATTGTTGCCTCTTTATAAATATTATAGATGAGGGTACTGTAACGATAGTCAATGCGGCATTCATTTAGAGGTTCTAAAATGCTATCCAACTCTATCGTGTCAAAGGCTTTATGAAAATCCACGAATTCTAGGACAAGGGGCTTATTATCTTCTACTGACTTTTCAATTAGTAACTTTACTGCCTGCAGATGGTCATTTGTTCCAAATTTTGATCGGAATCCAGCTTGTTCTTTTGCCTGGTAAAAATCTAGCTTCTAGCTGGTGAAAATCTAGCTGGTGAATATCGTTACGCACGTGAAATCAATTTTTGAAATACTACTCTACGGTAAAAATTCGATATCTTGTGATAAGAGTGTCGACAAAAATCAAAATGCATTTTAAAGGCAAAAAGTGCAGTTTTCGTATGCAATTTTTGTATTTTGCCGCAAATGAAGTAAGTTTCTATAAAGCTGTTAAATAAATAAACGTTGCGCTATTTTTTACGCTATTTTTGTCATTTTTTACGATTCTTTTGAGAGCAATGAAATGTATCACTTCTATTGTTCGGTCTCTGTGGAATTTTCATTGTTAGAGCCTAATATTCAAAATCTATAACATGAAATTTCTATTTTAAGTTTTGGCACATCTGAGGCATTTTAACTATGCCTAAAAAACGCCGAATTTAAACTTTCACATTACAAATTTTCTTATTACGTCACGGGAAATGCTTCAACGACGAAGGCATTGGAAGCTGAAGTTGTGTAATTTGAAAAACGTACTTGTGAAATCGAAAATAAAAGCAGTTTAAAACGTTTTAGATCGTTTGTAATGTGAAAGCTCAAATTCAGCGTTTTTAGGTATATTTCAAAATGCCTCATGTTAATTGCCAAAAGTCAAAATCGAAATTAAATGTTACAGTTTCTGAATATTAGGCTCTAACAATAGAAATTCCCTAGTGTAATGATAGTCCAGGACGGATCTGTTTTGAGATGGACGTTGAGAAGTGACACTAATTTTTTTTCAGAAATTGCTTGGAATTAACCCATATAATAATAATTGAGTTATCCTCCCACTCAAAAAGGTCCGGAACATTGTTTAAATAATCAAAATGTCAAAAAATGAGGGAAAAATTCGATTTTTTTGATTTTATCTTCGTTTTTTGATTATAACTTTAAAAGTACATATTCACTTCCGAGAAAAGTTGCACTAAAATAAAAGTTGCGTAATTAAATTTCCTATAATATAAGATTGGTTAAAAATTTTTAAAATTGTTATCCTTGTTGCAAAATAGCAATAATTGCGAAAAAAACATAAAAAACAAGTATGTATGTATTCGCATTTTACGTTTTTCAACCATTTCTGCTACACTTAAGACCTTCATATTTCACCCAGAAAAACTATATGATATGATAAAACAATACTGTAAATTTAGATAAGATCGGTTAAATAGATTTTGCAAAATAAATTTTGCAATCCAGCTTTCGCAAAAAAAATTCATTTTTTCAAAATGTTGCAGGACTGAAAATAAAGCCGATAGCAAGTTAATTTTTTTTTGCAAATAGAAGAATACCGTACCTTTCATTTGCAATTTGCAAAATTAAAATCGGTTAACTACCACGGCGTCAGGAATTTTTTTAAATAAACATTAATTTTTGGTGCTACGTGCAGGACAGCGGTGTTCGATTCACACAAGTTGATTTCCACCAAAATTTCTTCCAATCTTTATCTAATATATTATTTTCTTACTCTATTTTGTTGTATGTTCATATTTTAATTCCACAAAAATCAAACTAATTTGATTTTTGTTTGTGAAAAATTGTTTAAACAATTGCATATGTTTAATAATAATGGTTAAAAAACGTAAAATGCGAATACTTGTTTTTTTATGGTTTTTTCGAAATTATTGCTATTTTGCAACAAGGGTGACAATTTTTAAAATTTTCAGTTAATCCTATATTGTAGGAAATTTAATTACGCAACTTTTATGTTGGTGCAACTTTTCTCGAAAATGAATACTTTTAAAGTTATAATCAAAAAACCAAGAAAAAAATCGAATTTTTCCTTCATTTTTTGACATTTTGATTATTTAAACAATGTTCCGGACCTTTTTGAGTGGGAGGATAACTCAAATATTATTGTATGAGTTATTTTCAAGCAAATGTACTAATATTTTTACAGATGCGCCCTGGTCTGTGAAAGTAATAAATTTTATTGATATCATGAGAATCGTAAAAAATGGAAAAAATCGCTCAACGATTATTTTTTATTTAGCAGCTTTATAGAAATGGACTTTATTTGCGGCCAAATACCTACAAATATTGCATACGAAAACTGCACTTTTCACCTTTAAAACGCATTTTGATTTTTGTCAGTTCAGTAGAGCTCTAATCAAAAGATATCGAATTTTTACCGTCGAGTTGATACAAATGTTATTTAAAAAATTGATTTCGCGCGCTTTGACATTCCAAAGAGTTTTAAGCTTTAATGTATCTTTTTTGAAAATTGATATTATCTTTAAAATTCATATCAGCTTGTTGGTATGATATTTGGAGATAAAATTTCTGACGACTGGACTACTATGGAATCAGACTCTCATTGTTATGTAGTCAATCCAATATGAATCGTCGTCATCATCGTTGGCTCTATAACCCATGGTGGATTTTGGCCTGTGTTAGAATCAGCTTCCATTCCTTCCTATCTTTCATCTTTCGTCTTGGTTTTCGAATTTCGCACTCACTCGTAAGTCGTCTTCAACCTGGTCCTAAATCATGCTCTGGTCCTGCCTCTTCGGCTCACTTCATCCAGTCTTTGGTTGTAAGTGTGTTTCGATGGCTTCATCTTGTTCATTATTTCAAAGCAGCCTAGCCACCGCAGCCTGTTTATTTTGATGGACCTACCAATACTAGGTTCACTATAAAGGCGATCAAGCTCAAAATTATAGCGCCTGCGCCATAATCCGTATTTCTGCACGCCTCTCTAGATATGTCTGGGTATTTTACGGTCAAAACAGCCTCAACGTTCTTCATCGCTTTTTGTCATCGTCCACGTTTTTGACGCGAAGTGAAGATGGACTGAGTGAGAGTTCTATGTATCAACATTTTCGTTCTTTTTTCGACTATGTTTGATGTTAAAAATTTCTTTAGTGGATAGTATGCTCTAAGTCTAGGTGCAGATATATACCGTATTACTTTGGTTGATTTGTGAGCCTAGAATATGAAGTCTTTTACTCCTAGGAAAGTATATGTTCCAACCGTTAGATCTTCGGGTTTTGCTACTCGATTATTGTTTGTCACCTTCACATACTTAGTTCTACTAGTATTAACATGTAGCCCCATTATTTTTGCTGCTGCTGTCAATGCCGTGAACGATTAGACCAGGGCCCTGATTCTAATTCAAATTTCGACTCAAAACAGGTCGCAATCAATATGGCGACGTTGAAGTGCGACTATGCGATCCTTGTGGATTTCAGTTGAACAAACTAAAGGACGTCACTAAATTTCGATAGGTCGCAATTAATTTCGACTCCTTAAAAGTGGTTGAAATTATAATTTCGAGTCGAAATAGGAGATGTGTTTTGTTTGTTTCTTGCAAGGAAAACTAAAGCAAAAGGTATTAATATGGCTGGGTTGTATGGAAATTTGCTGGTTTTGGAGGAATTAAATAGAATAGTATTAAATTAGAAATAAAATAATTGAGAATTTCTACAACGTGAATTATCAACACAATGAAAGATGTACCAGAAAATTATGTACCAGCTATTTTATTGCTGGACATGCTGGAATCAAATCTTAAGATTTCATATATTAGTAATATAGCTATGCAAAGTCCTCAGAAAGTGTGCTATTTGGTTTATTAGCGCTCCGAAATCTTTTTTTCAATTATTGCTCTGTAACTCAGATGATTTTAACGTTAAACCAAAAACACTCACATAAAAATTCACTGTAATTTAATTTTGCACATAGATATTTTTTTCCGATTTCCTTCGGCGGAAATTTTCCTCGAAAAATTCGAGTTTTCCAAACAAAATCTTTAATTTTCAACTAAAATTTTAGGGAACTAATTATTTAGCAATAATTAAATAACTTGGGACATAAATCTTTTTTGTTATGAGTGGCTTGAAGATATGAAAATGTACAAAGAGGACCGGAATAAAACGGTAATGGTTCAAAGATTGAAATCCTGTTGTTTATAACTCTGTCGCAAATGCCGGTCAAATTTGACCGGTTATACCTGGAACCACTCCTCGCAATTCAATTTTTTTTTCTTCGAAAAGGGCACAGAAGCCGTGCGCTTTTCAACAGCGTTAACTTAATTTAATTTACTCTAATACTTTCTGAGGGGTTCTATTTGTTTATAAGCCAAAAAAATTGTTTCTTTATAACATTCCTGAAACCGCTCAAATAGTCCAATTTCAATTCTGTAAAGTACGTTGAATAGGTATAGTGCTTTTTTATACGATAATCATAGTTATTCTGGTGTATCATAATCTTTCTGGTTATTATTTCGACCGAAATTTTTTAATTAACATTTTAATTATTGCTAAACTATTGGTTATATTGTCGCCGGCCTCCTGATATAATCTACTATAAAAAATCTTTCATGTCATCAATATATTTAATTATTGATAAATAATATTTTATTCAATATAAATATGAATATGTCAAAGACAGAGTATCTTAAAATAGGGGATGATGAAGAAGATCCAGAGTTAGAAATTAGAACCACGAAAAGATGTAATGAATATAAATATCTCGGATCTATAATATCTAAAGAAGGCACTACCAAAAGAGACATCGAAAAGAGAACGCAGCAGGGCAAAAAAGCGGTAAACATTCTGAGCTCTCTACTGTGGTCTAAAGATATAAGGCAAGAAACGAAATTGACAATCTATCGTACCTTGGTAGAGCCTATTATGACTTATGGGGCAGAAGTTTGGCAGATGACAAAAAAAGATAGGAAAAGAATAGAAGTAGTAGAAATGGATTATCTAAGGAGAGCGTGTGGTATATCTAAAAAAGATCACATCAGGAATGAAGATATTAGAAGGAGGACACATACTGTATATTCCAGTGTAGATAAAATTGAAACTAGACAACTAGTGTGGTATGGTCACGTGAAACGAATGAATGAAGATAGATGGCCAAAGAAAGCTTTAAATTACATACCACACCAAAGAAGAAGAAGGGGAAGACCTTCAGTTGCCTGGGAAGAAAATGTACGGCACATCATGAAAGATAGAGCCATCAAAGAAGACGAATGGATGGACAGAAAACGATGGCGGTCGAAATGCGAGAAGCGGCAGAGGCTGTAGGAACCTCGCTGATAGAGAGATAGAGAGAGATAAATAATAATTACTTCCCTAAAATTTTAATTGAGAATTGCAGATTTTTTTGGGAAAACTTGGATTTTCCGAGTAAAATTTTTGTTGAAGGAAATCGAAAAAAAAATAACTTTGTGCAGAACTAAATTTAGTGTTGCCCAAAATCGGTCTTGGTCTTGCAGTATTGGTCTTGTTCTTGCGTTTTTGCAAGACCAAGACCAAGACCGCCTAATTTCAGCAAGACCAAGACCGTGCAAGATTTGAGCAAGAACAAGACTAAGCCTGCAAGACTCTTGCGTCTTGCAGTTAGAACTGAGGGTCGTTTTAGAAAGTATATTAGTTCTGGTATATTCTTAGATACTCTATGAGAGGCAAAAAAATTTTTAACAAAAATTTGGAAAATTTGACTTATGCGCATTACGAACAATACCACAAACATACATAGCGAATCAAAATATCTATTAAAATAACACTTGATACATATTTGACACGTACTCAGAGATCATTATTGCAATGCAAACCTAAAATATTTTTACAATCTTTCCCAGCAGACGAGTTCTTCGTTCTAAAGTCGTTAAAAATCTGTAGCTGATAAAAAATATACCTAATAAGTACTTAATTAATTTTTTTCCTCATTAGTTTTCTAGGAATTTAAACACCACTAATCTTATCTGTATATAGAATAGTAAGACGTATATTTTTTCTGTTGATTGTGCAATGACCTCATTCAGTTAGACAAAATTTTCTGAAAGAATGCGGCTTATACTTAAAAGTATTAATAACGAGACACATTAATGCAGATAATGCCGGCTATATATACCGTCTAAACAAAATAACGAAATATTTAATAACGATATACTGTCTACCGAGGCATTAAACAAAGAAATATTTACAGTGAAATGTATGCAAGACCAAAGCACATTTATAGCAGTTTTTTCTGTAGTAAAATTAAATTGGTCATTTGTTTTATCAATGGACTGTTCTTTTGTAACACTTTGTGTTTGGTGATATACACTACTCTAAGAAATTAACGCACCACCAAAATATCGCTGTAATAATACTATTGCTAGGCAGGTAAATTGTCATTGTATACCGGGTGTACCAATAAAACTGTGTTTTTTTTCTCTCAAAGTTCGCATCAACCTATGGAATATTCTAGCTTATATAATATTAAAATTAAAACCCCACTATAGCCTTAGATTTTCTTAACATTTTGTTTTTCGATTCATTCGCTTATGTTGGATAATAAAAAGTTAAGGTACTTTTTTAGCTAGCCATGTTTTTCATCAATACAGGTTGTTATCCAACATAAGCGAATGAATAAATAAAAGAATGTTAAGAAAATATCAGACTGTAGTAGGATATTAATTTCAGTATTTTATAAAGGCTAGAATATTCCACAGCATGACGCGAACTTTGAGAAAATAACACAGTTTAATTGGTACACTCATTGGTACTGGTACGTTGTTCTAAGATATGTAATAGGCTAATGGGCAACTGCGAGACTTACAAGACTCTTGCTGGAAGACCAAGAACAAGACCTGGAGAGCAATAACAAACCCAAAACCAGGTGTACTATTGCAAGACCAAGACCAAGACTGTCTAAGTCTCGTCTTGGTCTTGCATTTGGGCAACACTAACTAAATTACGGTGAATTTTAATTTGATTGTTTTTGGTTAAAAGGAAAATCTTAGGAGTTACAGAGCACTAATTTAAAAAAAGAAGATTTAGGAGTGCTAATTTGTTTATAAATAAAATAACACACTTACTGCGGACTTGTCATACCCCATATTACTAATATATGCAATCTTAAGATTCGATTTTAGCAATAAAATAGCTGGTAAATAACTTTTCCCAAAAATGGCATTTTTTCGATAATTTTCCCAGACTATCAACAAATGTTGCGGTGGTTGCGTAGCCAATAAATCCAATAAACCGGAGCGCCAACCCAAATTTTGAGCAGTGTCAAAATGATAACGTTAATATCCCCTCTTCTTCTTTGAGTGCCTCTCCTATCGGAGATTGGATATCATTAGGGCGATTCTAATTTTATTTACTGCTGTTTTGAACAATTCGTTAGTGGTACAGCCAAACCACTCTCTCAAATTTCTCATCCAGGACATTCTTCTACGGCCTGGATTTCTTCGTCCTTGGATTCTTCCTTGCATTATATTTTGTAGGAATGTGTACTTTTGTCCCCTCATCAGGTGGCCTAAGTATTCAAGTTTTCTCTTTTTTATATTCAGTAGAACTTCTGGCTCGTTATTTATTCTGCGTATTACTTCTTCATTTGTAATTTTATCCACCCAACTCATTCTTAGTATACGGCGGTAGCACCACATCTCAAAGCTTTCAAGATTTTTAATATTCATCTGCTTAAGAGTCCATGACTCAACACCGTAGAGCAAAGTACTGAATACATAGCATTTTAACATTCTAGTTCGTAGATGAATACTAATATCACGATTACAAAATAATTTTTTCATTATTATAAAAGTAGACCTGGCAATTTCAATACGTCTTTTTATCTCGTGATTTTGGTCACCTGTTTGATTGATAAGGGTTCCCAAGTATTTGTATTCGTTTACTTTTTCAAGTTGGGTACCGTTTATTGTGATACTAGTGTCATTTATTGGATTCTTATTGAAGGTCATATATTTGGTTTTTTTGACGTTCATCCTTATGCCGTAGTTATTACATATCTCATTCATACTTTCAACTAGATGTTGTAGATCTTGCGCTGTTCTTGACATTATCACAGTATCGTCAGCATATCGAATGTTATTGATAACTTCTCCATTGACTATTATACCTTCGTTTGAATATGAGAGAGCTTCTTGGCATATTTGTTCGCTGTAGATATTAAACAAGAGCGGTGGCAATATACAACCCTATCGTACCCTTCTACGTATTTCTATTTCGTCCGATGTTTGGTCTTCTATTTTTATATTAGCTCGCTGATTCCAGTACAGATTTAATATTATTTTTATGTCTCTGGTGTCAATGTTTTTACTCTCCAGGATTTCTTTGAGTTTACTGTGTCGAATTTTGTCAAAGGTCTTTTCAAAGTCTATAAAGCAGGCGTGTACCTCTTGGTTAACATTAGGCATCTCTGTGTTAGAACGTTCAAGGCAAAGAGAGCATCCCTTGTACCTAATCCTTTTCTGAATTCCATCTGTGTATCGTTAATATCGATGTCTAGTTTTTGATAGATTCGGTTGTGGATGACTCTAAGAAATATTTTAAGCGGATGACTCATCAAGGAGATTATTCGATGATCTGAACATTGCATTGCCTTAGTTTTCTTCGGTATGGTGACAAACGTAGACAGCAACCATTCTTGCGGTATTATACCAGTACTAATACCCCCAGTTGTAACTAATATCGAAATGAATAAGAATTACTATAAATTGCGACCATCATGGCTGAGTCGAAATTAAATTGCGACCTCGAAATGAATTAGAATCAGGCCCCAGGTTCGCCTTTCTTCTTGCTATGATATCGATATCGTCTGCATACTTCAGTATTTGTACACTCCTATTAACAATGTTCCTCTTGTTGTTATTCCAGATTCTCGATTCTCTGATAGCTTTCTCTGGGGCAATGTTGAATAGAAGGCACGATAGGCTATTCCCCTGTCGAAGTCCTATTATTTGTGTCTAAAAAAATTCTTAGCATCCAATATAAGTACTTATATAATAATAATTTTCTTTCTATATGGTAATACTGTTCTCTCATCTTTTCTTTGATAAATATCTAACATTTCGTCACGCCACTGCGAGCGTTAGAATTATTCACAGCGAGAACTGCTTTTCAAATATCCGATGAGCCGATTATCAACCGGATTTAGCATCTACAATCTGTGAGTACGTTCGTTCGACGCTGCTTCAACATTTGACCCAAATTGTAGATTATTAAGGACATACATATACGAGCAGCATCTCGTAACAAACAGATCCCGTAACAAATTCCTAAATGGTAAAAAGATTACATTGCCGGAAACGAGACTAGCGTGGATGGGAGTGAAGAGATACCCCGAAGCGTTAGCAGGTTGCTACAGCGGAAGTAAGAGATAAAGGCTTTATTCATGCACAATATATTCCGTCAACGACCAACGGAATAAAATACTACACTTATTGTATATTAATTGGAAAGAGATTCTGGTTCAACTTTAAGATAAACATTAAAAACAAAAATGTTTTTTTTAGAAATAATTTGGTGGAGTATTAGACCAGTAAGGATCTGTTTTTAGGTGGATGTGAGAAGTGGCATTCAGATTTTTGCGAATAAAGTTAGGTGATAACTTCGTTAATAATAATTGATTTATGCTCCTTCTCAAATATACCCGGAACATTAATAAAAAAATTCAAATATTTAAGAATTTCGAATAACATCGATTTTTTTTCTAATTTTTTTGTTTATAACTTTAAAACGATTCATTTTGGAACAAAGTCGTATAGGAATAAAACAAAGATAATTAAATTTTCTAGCAGATGCGATTGGTTAAAAATGTCTTAATTTATCACCCTTGCTGCAAAATGGCAATAAATATAAAATAAGGGGGCAAAACAAGCCTGTCATTATTCAATGATTTTCCATCACTTAGGTTACACTTGGAATCTTCCTAATTCGCTTAGAAAATTTTTGTAATGTGCTAAAATCGTACACCAAATTTCATTAAAATTGACTTACTAGATTTTGAATAATAATTTTGCAATCAAACTTTTTTAAAAAATTAAAATTTTTTAAAATCTTGCACAACAAAAACTAGAACATACAAAGATTTGTCAATTTTTTTACATATAAAGAAGCACTCCACCTGTCTAATGCACTTTACAGAATTGAAATCGGATTATTTAAGCAGCCTCAGCAATGTTTTAAAGTTATAAACAATTTTTTGGCTTATAAACAAATTAGTGCTGTGGCCAGGAGGGGGTGCTACGCGCTCCTTTATTTAGATGGACTTACCCAAGATTTTTATGTATTTTTTGACCCGTAGAACACGATTTTTTTGGGTAACAGTTGATCCGGATGTCGATAAGATGGTTATAAACAAAGAACTTGATGAATTACATAACATCGATTTTTCGCAAAATAAAACATTTTTTTTGTATTTCTTGGGTAATTCTAAGCAAAAAATATTCTTACAAGTTTTTTCGTAGGATGCATAGTTTTCGAGATAAACGCAGTGGAACTTTCAAAAAATCGAAAAATTTAAATTTTTGAACGCGAATAACTTTTGATTAAAAAATAAAATAGCAATTCTGCTGACAGCATTTGAAAGTTTAAGTCAAATTATACCGGTTTTAATTATTTGCATTGCTAAAATTGATTTTTTTTTTATTATTAAACAAAGCTATTTGTTTATAAGCCAAAAAATTGTTTATATGTTTAAAACATTTCTGAGGCCCTTTAAATAATCCGATTTTAATTATGTAAAGTGTATTAGATAGGTAGAGAACCTCTTTATATGTAAAAAAATTAGCCAACTTCTAAATGGTCTACTTTTTGTTCAGAAAGATTTTAAAAAATGTCGATTTTAATGAAATTTGGTACACGGTTTAAGTATGTTACAAAGAATTTCCTAAGTGAATTACTAAGGCTCTATGTGCCACCAAAGTGGTTAAAAACATTGAATAACAACAGGCGTATTTTGCCCCCTTATTTTGTATTTATTGCTATATTGCAAAAAAGGTAATACGTTAAGACATTTTTGACCAGTTGTATATCATACAAAATGTAATTATCTTTATTTTATTTCTGTACGACTTTGTTCCAAAACGAATCGTTTTAAAGTTATAAGCAAAGAAAACAGAAAAATCGACGTTCTTCGAAATTTTTAAATATTTTAATTTTTTTATTAATGTTCCGGGCATATTTGAGAAGGAGCATAAGTCAATTATTATTACTGAAGGTGTCACCTAACTTTATCTGCAAAAATCCGAATGCCACCTCTCACATCCAAAAATAGACGTTTTTTCACAGATCCTTACTGGTCTATATGTCACATTTAATAGAAATTTGAAAAAACAGCTCTACAAAGAATTTTAGATAAGGTTGTTGCAACGAGTGAAGAATTTGGTCTGTCACTAAACATAAAGAAAACAAAAGTCATGGTTATATCGAAGAAAAATATTAGAAACATCAATCTACATGTAAATAATAAGACGATAGAACGAGTTCAGAATTATAACTATTTAGGGACAAACATTAATGAAACAAACGATTATACCAAATAAATCGGTTAGAATAGAAAAGGCTAGAAGTGCATTCAATGATATGAAACAAATAATATGTAGTAGAGACCTCAGACTAAATCTTAGAACACGAGTACTAAAGTGTTATGTATTTTCTGTTCTTTTGTATGGTGTGGAGATATGGACTCTTAATAAACAATGTCTCAATAGATTGGAAGCATTTGAAATGTGGACATATCGAAAAATGCTGAGAATCTCCTGAACACACAGAATAACCAATGAAGAAGTACTAAGAAGAATAGAGAACAGCAGAGAGATACTGGTTTCCATCAAAATAAGAAAACTTCAATACTTGGGTCATATAACATGTGGTGACAGATATGAACTCCTAAAATTAATTATGCAGGGAAAGATTCAAGGAAGGCAGGAAGGTAGGAGAAAAATGTCCTGGCTGAGAAACCTCAGAGAATGGTTTGGATGCAGCTCAACTGAAATATTTCTGGCTGTAGTGTCAAAAGTTAGAATAGCCATGAGGATTGCCAACCTTCGTCGCAGAGATGGCACGTAAAGAAGAAGAAAACGAGAGTATCAACGGTCCGATAGTCCTCTTGAACGTTACATATAAGTTATAAGACAAAAGTTAAAAAGCATTTTCCTTCAAAAAAACGAAAACGAAAAAGTAATTAAAAGAGCGTATTACTCCCTACGACGCTAAATTAAAATTGCTCTCAAAAGCAGCTAAAACAAAGCTGTATAAAACTATAATCCTCCCTATAATAACGTATGGAAGTGAGACGTGGACAATTGAGGGGTCCGGCAGTAAAAAATGGTAAGGGGCAGTAAAGAAGTTTTGAGTTTTGAAGTGTTGAATTTTGAAAAAAATATTCTTATATTTTTTATTAAAAAATATAAGAGTATGAAGCATGTTAAAACTAGCTGAATATGTTGTTAATACGTAGGTAAAATATGGAAAACAAAATATTTTTTTATAATGATTAATTAGAAAAGTATGAAAATATGAACTACAACTTAACATTGTTTACCTAAACTATTTGAAATAGTTTAACGTAAGGTGTTAAGTGGTGTTGACTTAACATAATTTGGTAGGTACTAGGATTTCATTTAAAATTTAGATACCATTTGTGGTAAACAGCTGGTATCAATTCCCAAAATGATTTTACATCTTTCAGGTTTTCTAAAACGTTTAAATAAAAATAATAATATAGCGCTGGAGAGAATTGATTTTCATGTTTGCAAGTAAAAAATGTAAAAAAGTTTTTATGCAAAGTGAACGTGGATGTAAACAATGTTAAGTACATCCCTTACCATTTTTTACTTGTGAACATTTATTCTAAAAATATAAAGACATTGTCTTCTTTGTAGAAACTTGACCAAGCTATCTTCACTAAATACTTGAAATTCAGGATCTTTATCTGAGTTGCAATCATCGTAGCTCTCAGAATTGTCACTGTTAACAGCAAAAAATCCATTTAGATTTGAACAACCTGCATTATCATGGACACATAACATTATTTTCATGTTTATGCATGTCCCTTACCAAATTTTAAGAAATTAATCTGGCTCCATCTATTATTAGGAGGATAAACTAAGTAAAATTTTCTGCTTTGCCATGTCCCTTGCCACCTTTTACATACTATTTCGCGAAAAATCAAAATTTATCCCTTACCATTGTTTACTACCGAGCCCCTCAATTAATCAGCGTGAAACAACAAAATTATTAGTCTTGGGACGGAAGATCGTCCGGACTATCTTTCGATCGTCCGGAGGATTCAAAGATAACAGGAGAGTTGATACTAAGACACAACCAGGAACTCCAAGCTCTCTATGGAGACGAAAACTTTATACATCTTGGCAAATCGTATACGATGAGCAGGACATGGCTCGATAAGGTCCGATGGCAGAAGGTCAGTTGGTCGCCTAAGAAAAAGAGGGAAGGATGCAGTAACAAGTAATCTACGTAAGATGGGGGTGCAACAGTAGAAGATTATTGACTAATAAGACTGACAAGAGTGGAGGAAAATAATAAATGCGCCAAGACTCACTTGTAGAGCCAAGGAGGGAGAAGAAGAATAGAAGTATCTGAGAAGAGCTTATGAGCGAGGCTTCAGGAAAAGAAGAAAAGGAAGACCACACACACATGGAAAATAACCTTAAAAAAGAATCCAAAAGAAAATAACAATATGGAACGAATCAAAAGGATATCAAGAAACAAAAGAAAATGGGACGGGACTCCAAAAGTGAGGTTTGCAGCTTCGCCATCAATATCATTTGCAATTTAAGTACCATCAGGTTTACCTACATAATATATGACATATGATGATGGTTCCTGGAATTAGATACCTCATCACTATAATAATAATAAGGGAGATAATGGGGTATAGGATCGGTCTCGTATAGCTTCTGATACTCAATTGTTAACCTCACCTTCACGAGTGGTAACTTGTTAACTGGTACCCCCTATTCAAACGTGACTCTGACGACCGAGTATAAGCGATATAATTGTAAAAACTTGGATTAAGGAAATCTAATTCTCCATTCGTAAGAATCTCCTGGCTTGACACAGTGAACATTGAACATGATGAATAGAATTGCGACATGGAATGAAAGAGCGCTATTTGCTTCAGGAAAGCTCGCTAACGTAGATAGCAAAGGTTAATACAGTGGAAGAGGAATATTGCCTAACATGTAACGTGGTCGTTGCGTTTGTGGCTCCGGGTAACAAAATCAGTCACTTTTTAAGACATTTTTATTTGGAATCAAAACATACAAAAGATAAGATAAGTAGCCTTAATAACTCGTTAATTTCGTTAATAAAATATATTTATAATCTACGCATCGAGCTTTCGGTTCAGGTCGATGTGACGATATTTTGTACATGAATGAATGATATTGACGATCGCGTGGGTTAGGAATTACTTTTAATAATATGAAATGGACGTATAAGGATAGGATATCTAGGTCAGCTCGTCAGAAGAAAAGACATGTAGGAAAATATGATCACCGCTCGTATAAGGATAGGTAAAGGGAAAAACCGTCGGATTCGTTCAACGCACCAAAACGACGGAGGAAAATTGTCGGGATAACTAACCTCTTATACCTCGTTGTTGTTTATTATTCTTCGATCAACGCTCCAAAAATAATCAACTAGGCTTTTCGTTCCGACTTTTATATCGTCTGAGACGGTACAAAAACACGTTTTACTTAATTCATTGGCGTACTCTAGACGATAAAATTATATTATCGTCACAAAAATTAACACCACATAAATGAAATTAATGATAATCAGTGGATAATCCCATACGCAAGCACAGTTGAAAATACACAACCAAATTATATACAGAGTAAAGAAATTTAAAAATCTTGGAGCTACCTTAAACAGTAAGTGAGACTGCGATGAAGAAGTGAAGTGAAGAAGAAAACCAAGGTTTCACCGGAAGAATCTATATATAAAGACGGTATATTCTGCTAGGTACTAGGTGGTAGTCCTTTCTGATTTAGCATTTTATGTAATTTGCTTAGCACCATTTTCTTTTACCATCTGATCCCAGTGTATGATATGAGGGAGGGTAAAGTATTTCTTTATTTGGAAGGATTGCATTGAGTTGTCCCCGTTTAGGATTTTGTCCTCTTCAGGGTATGTGTTGGATTTTGTTAGCAGGCAGGAAAAGCAGACAGTCCGAAAAAACGCTGGGGTAAGGTCTTGTGTGGACTATGTGTTGCTGGACGGTCCAGCTGACTATCACAGATCAGAGAAGAAAGTTTGATAGAATGTGGTGTTCTTTCCATTGACATGTGTGTGTACTGTCCGTGCTTTGTCTTCGACCAATCTCCCTAGAAACCATTGTACGCTGGACAGGCAAGCCTGCAGTCTTCGTCGGCGGTCAGGAGGTGGCTTTAGGCGTTGCGTGGACAGTGAGCGTTCAAGTGGTAGAAAGTAGTTGCGGCTATTTTCTTAGGACGAACAGGTATAATTGTGCAATGAAGTTGGGAAACCGCAAAAAACCAACTTCTCCCTGTTGGGGGAAGGGAAGAGGAGTTAGACAAGGACAGTACGGTAGACTAGCGGGGTAGCCTCAAGGATTTCTTCGTATTCTGCCGGGAGTACGTCAATGCATGTTTGCATTAGAGCAGACGGTGGGTGAAGTTTTTTTCCGTTTGGGCTTTCGGGGGCAGAATACGTGGCCGAGAGAAGAACAGGAACATTTTAGAGACTGCTGGGTGTCAGAGGGGGCCGTTGATTACTTTAGATGTGAAGTTCCTGTTCAGAGAGTTGATTATCTCGATAATTGTGGGGATATTAGAAAGGTTATGGATTTCATTTGAGGGGAATCTCCAGTGCTTGTAGTTTGCTCTACGCAAGATTCTACGTTCCACCTGCAGCAACTTCCGTTTTTGTTTTTGAAGTCTATTGAATAGACAATAGACACCTGATTTGTACTCAATGACGGGTCGAATATAGGTCTTGTAAGTGTGGATGAGAGTTTACGTGTGTGTCTTGCCAATTCTCTCAGAGAGAGGGTTGAGAAGTCTGGCTCTATTTCTTACCCTATCTAAAGTTGCCTTTAGATGTGCTTCCCAGTTGAAAGTTTTGGTAAATAGTACTCCCAAATAAGTTGCAGTCGGGCTGAGCAAGAGCCTTTCTCCCAACAAACTCAGTGGGTATTAGTCGTCCTCATTTCTTATGATTTTGGGTGACACAGTGGGGGCGCGAAACAGAATTGTTGTTGTTTTATTCGCGTTCAGCGTAACTCTCCACTTACAACACCAATCTCCCACCGCGTCTAACAGAGCCTGAGCTCTTCTGTGGATGAGTGGTGAATTGTATTGTGAAGTTGTTGTGGGCAGAGCCGTATCGTCAGCATAGAGAAACAACCGGGTGCCTGGGATATTTTGGTTTGTGATATCACTGTTGTAGAGTATGTACAACAGTGGTGCTAGAACTGATCCTTGGGGCACTCCAGCTTGTGGAGTAAATGGGGTAGATTTATGATCGCATATTTTCACTCTAACAGTTCGGTCATGGAGATATGAATGTACAATTTTTGTAAATTGTAGAGGAAGCCTGATGTCAATTAACTTCCGAACAAATCCGTCGTGCCAGACCTGGTCAAAAGCCTTTTATACATCGAGGAAAGTGGCTATGGCGAATGAACAATCGTTGATGTTGAGTGATTTTTGTGGTAAATTTTCTTTTACCATAAAGTATATACGTTCACGTTTGTTTTTTTAAACTATCAGTCGTACTTCTGCAATGGTTACTAAAAAATGCATCCCGTGTCATGGGAAGCTTAATAACGAAACGGCGATGGCAAATACTAAAAAAGTTAGTGGAGGAAATGTGCCACATCCGCTTCTTATTATTAACACGTTCAGAATGAATAATAAAAAAATTGTGTGCAAGATGAAATTTTCATCACGAACGGTCGGCACGTTGCGCTATGTCACATCCTTCGTCTCTGGCGCGCTGAAAAACTGCGATAACCTTATATCATAAGTTCGCGATTAAAATCATCGAAAGTTTTGAGCACAATGCAATTTATATTCATGTAATTTACAGGATGATTACTCTGTGTGAATAAAAAGTCAGTAAATTTTTCAGGAAATGAAAAAGACTAAGTTGTCAATCCAATGGCATATAAAACAACATAATGTTATTCTACATCCCACCAGACTGAAAACAATGGGAACCTTCTCTGGTTACACCTCCGAGGCTTCTACAATTTGCAAGCCATACGGATGCTGAACGGAACTTTACCGCGCTGAGCAGATGTGACGTGAATTGCAAATTGTAGAATTCCCTCATCTTCCTTAGTCTCAGCATCCGTATGGCTTGCAAATTGTAGAAGCCTCGGAGGTGTAACCAGAGAAGGTTCCCATTGTTTTCATTCTGGTGGGATGTAGAATATCATTATGTTGTTTTATATGCCATTAGAGTGAAAACTTAGTCTTTTTGCTAGCAGTTGCCGCTAGGGCATCCATGCCATTTCGTTCGTTGCAATCCGGGACTGCATGCTGGGGCTTGTTTTGGTTGGATCGGGGAGAGCAGCATATGTGCCTCCTGATGAGAGACTAATAAGTTTCGAAACCGGTAGAGGTGCTTGCAGCACTCTCTGATTGGACTAGAATATGGTTCGGCTGTATTTTCGTTTTGCAGCGAAATTGAAAATGGTTATTCATTTTTCATTTACATTTACTCTGTGTGGAGTATGAAGGGAACCATTCTCGTTGGAACTTTACCGCGCTGAGCAGATGTGACGTGAATTGCAAATTGTAGAATTCCCTCATCTTCCTTAGTCTCAGCATCCGTATGGCTTGCAAATTGTAGAAGCCTCGGAGGTGTAACCAGAGAAGGTTCCCATTGTTTTCATTCTGGTGGGATGTAGAATAGCATTATGTTGTTTTATATGCCATTAGAGTGAAAACTTAGTCTTTTTAAAAAATATACATTTAATTACTTATAACTTACTTTAAATTAACATTATTTTTAATTAAGCAATTTATTATATTTTTTATTAGCTTCAATTTTAGTGATGAAAACTTTTTTGTAAAAACTTACAGTATTTGAGTTATTTTATGAAAAATCGCTTTAAAGCATGCATTTTCTTTCACAAAAATTAAAATATTTGATCTTTTATAACTCAAAAAGTATTGATGTATTTTAATTACATTATATAACAAATTTTGCTTAGAATTTGTCCTTCTCTCGATTTGTGGGGCTATTTTTAATAAAGTAATTTTAACCCCCGAGAAGGGTGACATATACCCCAGGCTAAAACCGCAAGTTGTTATTGTTAATTTTGTTTCTTGAGGTATTCTTTATCCGCTCACCAATTTTCGTGAAAATGAATGCAGATTTACCGAAATCGAAGGCCATAGTTGATTTTTACCTTCAGTGACTGCACTATAGAAAGAAAATTGCAATTCAATAATTGAGATGCGTATATTTTGCGAGCTCATAAATTATTAAACGATATATAGTCGCCAAATAATTAATTTAAATTATTTTAAGTACTCTCTTAAGCCGGGAACATGGGATGATTTTCTTGCGAAGGGGATGTAGCTCAATAGTCGAAATGCGCGTGATTTAAGAGTTTATTCTTAGAATATAAGCTAAACGAATTAAACTACTATTAGTTTTTTTTTGTAAAAACTTACAGTTTTTCAGTGATTTACGAAAAACCGCTTCAAAACATGCATTTTTTTCACGAATAATTAAAATCTTTGATCTTTAATAACTTAAAAAGTATTGACTTATTTTTATAACTTTATATGACAAATGTTGCTTATAATTTGTCCTTTTATTGATTTGTGCAGTTATTTTTTATAAAATAATTTTCACCCCCGAGAAGGGGCGGTATCCACCCTCAGGGTAAAGGCGCAAGGTGGCACCATGACACCTTTGTTTCTTGAGGTATCCTCTAACCACTGACCAATTTTCGTGAAAATCGATGAAGGTTCACCGAAATTGAAGGTAATCGTTGATTTTTACCTTCAGTGACTGCACTATACAAAATAAATTGCAATTTACTGATCTAAATGAGCGTAATTTTGGGAGCTTATAAATATTATTAAATGATATGTAGTCGCCAAATAATTAATTTAATGTATTTTAAGTACAACTTCCTCTTAAGCCGGGAAAATGGGGTAGTTTTCTTGCGAAGGAGTTGTAGCTCAATAATCGAAATGCACGTGATTTAATAGTTTATTCTTAGAATATATAAGCTATAGGAATTATATCCGCAATACGATATATTTTAAGTTTTCTCAGCATTTTTCTCTTAAGATAAATCAATTAAAGGGTTGTTTGGGGGTGAACGGGATGAGCTCAAACATCGAAACTATATCATTTCAAGAGCTCATAAATAGCTCGTCATTCTGCCGCAAAAGTCGATTCAATATTCTTATTTTTAAGTAGTGGGGGGGGGGGCTATAATTATATAATTATATTAATATTAAATTCCTGCTCAGTGGAACTAGCTCAAAATTTTTAATTTGCGGAATAGGTGAGCTCATAAATAGCTCATAAATCAGGGCTATTTATTTTTTAATTTTTGCAAGTGGGGGGGCGGCAGCTCAACACGGGTATTCAAAGGTAGACTGGTCTACCAGTCATTGCGTGGTGGTCCTCTTTGAAGTCTTAAGAATATTATTTGCTGCGTCTTTCGAAGTAACGTTCGAAACGAAAAAAACATTAGACACTGCTTTTTCATACCGTTTTCATATTGTCCAGAATCTTTTCTACGTCATCGTTTCGGTTCTTACATAAGAACAGAACCCGTAGTTATCTTCATTACCCGAAGTCGAGCGAAATGTCTACCCTACCAATAAATAATAATACCTCTTCGACGATTGCCGATTGTTATAAAGTAGGTATTGCGTGCAGGGCCCTGATTCTAAATCAAATTTCGACCAAAAACAAGTCGCTTTCAATATGGCGACTGTCGAAATTATTTGACACGGAGATGAATGAATGGCCAAAAGCGAGGTTAGGTTTAGTTTAGATGTGTTTTGTTTATTTCTTGCAAGGAAAACTAAATCAAAAGGTATTATAATATAGCTGGGTTTAATTGAAATTTGCTTGTTTTGAGGAATTAGATAGAATAGTATTAAATTAGAAATATAATAATTGAGAATGTCCACAACATGAATCATCAACTCAATGAAAGATGTGAGGTAATAATCTGGGAAAATTAGTAAAAAACAAGGAAAATTAATTACCAGCTATTTTATTGCTGGACATGCTGAAATCAAATCTTAAGATTTCCTATATTAGTAATATAGCTGTGCAAAGTCCACAGAAAGTGTGCTATTTTGTTTATAAACAAATTAGCACTTCGAAATCTTTTTTTTTATTATTGCTCTATAACTCCGAAAATTTTAACTTTAAACCAAAACACTCACATAAAAATTGACAGTAATTTAATTCTGCACATTGATAATTTATTCCAATTTCCTTCGACGGAAATTTTCTTCGGAAAATTCGGGTTTTCCAAACAAAATCTTTAATTTTCAACTAAAATTTGAGGGAAGTAATTATTTATCAATAATTAAATAATTTGGTGACAGTGACATAAATCTTTTTTGTTATGAGTGTCTTGAAGATATGAAAATTTGTATGTACAAAGAGGACCGGAATTAAAAGGTATCTAATGGTTCAAAGATTAAAATCCTGTTGTTTATAACTCTGTCGCAAATGCCGGTCAAATTTGACCGGTTATACCTGGAATCACTCCTCGCAATTCAATTTGTTTTTCTTCGAAAAGGACACAGAAGCCGTGCTCTTTTCAACAGCGTTAACTTAATTTAATTTAATCTAATATTTTCTGAGGGGTTCTATTTGTTTATAAGCCAAAAAATTGTTTCTTTATAACATTCCTGAGACCGCTCAAATGGTCCAATTTCAATTCTGTAAGGTACGTTGAATAGGTATAGTGCTTTTTTATATGAAAATCATAGTTATTCTGGTGTATCATAATCTTTCTGGTTATTATTTCGACCGAAATTTTTTAATTAACATTTTAATTATTGCTAAACTATTGGTTAGATTGTCGCCGGTCTCCTGATATACAGAGAGGGGCTAAATTATGGAATAAATTCATTTTCTCTAAAATGGACGATTTTAGAGAAAAATCCCGAAACAGGTCGATTTTTATTTTTAAATTAAATTTCTTGGCATATATTTCAAACTAGTGACGTCATCCATCCGAGCGTGATGACGTAATTATTTTTTTAAATAGGAATATGGGTTCGTGTTGTAGCTCATTTACAAAGGCGTTCAATGCTCTATTCAGTATTATAAACATTAATATCATTATTTATACAGGGAGGCCAAAAAAAATTTTGAATTAAATTAATTGACGCAAGAAGAAGAATGCATGTAATTTATTTAACTCAAAATACATTCTATTGCTGTCAGAAAATAGAAAAAAATGTTTATTTTGCAAATAAACATTGCTTTTAGCTTAAATTAAAAGTTCAAACTGCCAATAGGTAGGAGGGAGGCTGTTTGTGATTTAATTTAAGCGAAAAGAAATGTTTATTTGTGAAATAAACCTTTTTTTCTATTTTCTGACAGCAATACAATGTATTTTGAGTTAAATAAATTACATACATTCTTCTTTTTGCGCCAATTAATTTAATTCAAAATTTTTTTTTGGCAACCCTGTATAAATACCTAATGATATTAATGTTTATATTACTGAATAGAGAATTAAACGCCCTTTCAAATGACCTACCACACGACCCCTATTCCCATTAACAAAATTATCGATTACGTCATCACGCTCAGATGGATGACGTCACTAGTATGAAATATATGCCAAAAAATTGTAATTTAAAAATAAAAATCGACCTCTTTCGGGATTTTGCTCCAAAATCGTCCGTTTTAAAGAAATGAATTTATTCCATAATTTAGCCCCTCTGTATAATCTACTATAATAAATCTTTCATGTCTTCAATTATTTAATTATTGATAAATAATTAGGTACTTCCCTAAAATTTTAATTGAAAATGGCAGATTTTTTGGGAAAACTCGGATTTTCTGAGTAAAATTTTTGTTGAAGGAAATCGGAAAAAAAATAACTTTGTGCAGAACTAAATTACAGTGAATTTTTATTTGAGTGTTTTTGGCTCCAAGGAAAAATTATAGGAGTTACAGACCACTAATTGAAAAAAAAAGAAGATTTAGGAGTGCTAATTTGTTTATAAATAAAATAACACACTTTCTGCGGACTTGTCATACCCCATATTACTAATATATGCAATCTTAAGATTCGATTTTAGCAATAAAATAGCTGGTAAATAATTTTTCCCAAAAATGGTACTATTATTTCGATAATTTTCCCAGACTATCAACAAAATCCAAGAAACCGAAGCGCCAACCCAAATTCTGAGCAGTCTCAACATGATAAGGTTAATATCCCCAGTTGCTGTCATGGCGGTGTCGAAATGAAATTGCGACTGTCGAAATGAATTAGAATCAGTCTTTCGAAGTAACGTTCGAAACGAAAAAAAAATTAGACACTGCTTTTTCATACCGGTCCAGAATCTTTTCTACGTCATCGTTTCGGTTCTTACATAAGAACAGAACCCGTAGTTATCTTCATTACCCGAAGTCGAGCGAAATGTCTACCCTACCAATAAATAATAATACCTCTTCGACGATTGCCGATTGTTATAAAGTAGGTATTGCGTGCAGATCTCATAAGGTTAGTTAACTTTTGGCTCGCAATTACTATTTCAAAAGAGGTTCATTGACGACGGTTGTTAAGCACTCGGTTGTATGGTTGATCGGGCGGTTGATTCGTTGATCGTGGATGTCGAGTTTGTAGAGGTGGACGCAACTATCTTTCAGCAGAAATACTTGCTATAAGCATTAGTGTTCAAGAATAACGCAGTCAAGAAACTCGTAGGACAAAAGTCTTTATTTTATCAGACATCCAAGCCTCTTAAAGGCTTTAAAGTCATTTACTTGTGAACTGTCATTACTTGAGTTGGTTTGGGACTGCAAACAATCCCTCAAAAAGTTGACGGAAAGCAACAAAGTAACTTTGATGTGGGTGCCAGGTCACAAGGGAATTGCAGGAAATGAAGAACCTAACAGCCTCGCATAAGAAGGGGCTAGTACCCCATTCCAACCCATCTGTGGACTATCGAAAAGCCACATCAGAGAGGAACTCCGGACCTGGGAACTCAATCAACTACAACTATACTGGTCCAACACACCAGGACAAAGGCAAGCAAAAAGGCTCATAAAGGTGTCGCCTAGTGCAACAAACCGCTTTCTCGAAATGAGTAAAAAATATATTAAAATGATCACTGGTCTTCTCACTGGTCACTGCCCTGTGAGATATCTCAAAAAAATGGGCAAATCAGATAGTGCGAACTGTCGTTTCTGTGACAATGAAAAAGAAACGGCAGGACATATACTATGCAACTGCGTAAAACTGTTCTGCAAACGACTAAAATTCCTAGAAAAAACCAGTCTAGCGCTCTCTGACATAGGAAACAAGTCACTTAGGAAGCTAATAAACTTCATCAGAAGTACATATTTGCATCCTAGAGTTTAACAAGATTAAAGTATGCACAAGAGATTAGTGATGAGCAAAACAAAAACAAGACCAAGACCAGGCTAGTCTTGGCCTTGGTCTTGTTCTTGCAAGCTTGGTCTTGGTCTTGCAGCTAAAAGGCAGTCTTGGTCTTGGTCTTGCACTAGCCGGTCTTGTTCTTGGTCTTGGTCTTGCTGCAAGAGTCTTGCTGGTCTTGCTTTTTTGGTAGTAATAGTAATAATTTGAACCAAACAATTTCGAATAAAATGTACATTGAAATAAATAAAGATGTGAAGAATGAAACTATATTTTTTGCTTTAAAATTTTAACAGAATGTAGAATGTAGTTTCAAACGGATACCAATTTTAACATTATACATTCACCTAATGACCTAATTATTTCTCTCTATATAAAGAGATTAGAGTATATTTTTATAATGGTAATGTTTATCAGTAGGAAAAACCTGCATTTACAACCCTTGTTGCAATTGCCGGCCTTCGGTTGTGTCATGTTGTGTTTTGCATGCTGTCGATACCTGCCGCCCGCCTTCAGACCACGTCTTGAGTCTGGATTATTGTTTATTGCCCCTGTATTTTAATAAAATGTTAAAGAAAAAGAGCTTCTTAAAGGTGCCACAAATGGCCGGGGACCTTCAATTCACGGATTTTACGAAAAGGGATAAACGGTTTATAGTTTTTAACAGATAATGATCTGCTCCTTTCACTCGAACACTGTAGTATTTAGCCTACGAGGGTCAAATTTAAGAACATAAATTAAATTTTTTTAAGAGAACACAAAAATCAAATATTTTTTACTCTATTTAATCATTATTTAATATAATTAACTTTTTTTATAAACTAACTAAAACATACTTTTTAGTAAATACGTACATATTTACCATACCTATTTATAGACCTAATACTATAATATAATAATTGAACCTAATGGGGAGTTATAAACGCTTAATTCTGTAATTTGTTATCTTGCAGTTCTTTAATTTTATTTAAACTACATTGCTCTCGTAACACGAGTTATTCGCACTTTTTATTTTCACATATTTTTGGATTGAATACCCATTATGACATTTAAAAACTTGAAAATATTCGGATGTGGGTAGTAAAAACTAGAATTTAAAACACACTGAAATGATGCGCATGCATTTCAAGTGCGGCACATACTATTTGTACTACTGGCCCTTTCTGGGGAAAACCTAGATTCTTCCAAATAGTTTTCAACTATGAAATCAGTAAAATTCTTTACACTTTTGTCATCCGGGATTTTCACAAATAATAATTCAACTTCCAACTTTCGTTGATTGTAAAAAATTAATCCAAAAAATAATTTTAAAAATGTCCCAGTATCGGAATTTTTGTCATTATATTCAGAAACTGAACCTAAGCTTTGGATTTTGCAATACCAAGCTTGACACATTACAATCGACAACCAGTTATTTTTTATTCAGGCCACAATGCTTTCACAGCATTGTGAATCCCTTTTCAAAATCTATTATGATATTTTTGTATTCATTTTAAATTTAACGACCTACATTTTTCCTCGATTATGCGAAAAGAATTGAAATAAGTGTCAGTATTTTTATTAGACAAAAAAGCGAAAACTACTGGTACGTAAAAACCGTTTTTAATTGCATTTTTTTAAATGGATTACCCTATCTATAATTACATTTTTTTGTCTTACAAGTAATTTCAATTGTCCTTGAACTGTCGCCGTTTGAAAACTTGCCTTTTGGACACTTTGAAGGTTGAGAAAATGCAAACCGTTTGACTTAATCAAAACGACTTAAAAATATAACCAAAACATTATGTATTTTAAAAATTCGATATTGTTTAAGGTCTCTTACAATGTGAGTATATATTATTGAACTAAAAAAATAAAGTTAAATAATAAAAACCAATTTTTCTCAAAAAAGTGCAAGAGTCTTGCAGGTTGGTCTTGGTCTTGCGTGGTCTTGCAAGGTTCGGTCTTGGTCTTGGTCTTGTTCTTGCAAGCTTGGTTTTGGTCTTGGTCTTGCAACCAAAAGGCGGTCTTGGTCTTGGTCTTGGTCTTGCTGCAAGAATTGAGGCGGATTTGAAGATTTGCCGCCCTTGGCACGCATTTCAAACAGAGAAGTCTTAAACAGAGTAGGTCAAGGCGAAGGTGACTTAATCAAGATGATAAAAAGAGAAAACTTGAATATCTGGGGCATATAATGAGAGGTAGCAGATACAGGATACTGCAGTAAATACTCAATGAAAAATCGACGGAAAAAGAGGAATTGGTCAGAAATATTCATGGCTGCGAAACCTTCGTCAATGGACTGGCTTATCAGCAGATCAACTATTACATGCCGTACAAGATCGAGAACGATATCGGCAAAATGTCATGGAAGCTACCCACGCCTAAAATTTGGGCACGGTACTTAAAGAAGAAGAAGGACTATCCACAATTTGCTGCCCCCCCCCCCACTGCCATTTTTACCTTCTTACCAAAATTTGCCGACCTGAGCTATAGCCCATTCAGCCTAGTGTTGCCCAAATGCAAAAGACGAGACTTAGACAGTCTTGGTCTTGGTCTTGCACCAGTACACCTGGTCTTGGTTCTTGGTCTTGGTATTGCGCTCCCTGTCTTGGTCTTGCAGCAAGATTCTTGCAAGTCTCGCAGGTGCCCATTAGCCTATTGCATATCTTAGAACAACGTAACAGAGAGGTACATTTTAAGCTTGAATATCATAGCCCTAGTAAAGACTGGCCAAATTAATAAATATCTAAACAACTGACACCGCGTGGGGTTTGAACCCACGATCTAAGTGATACTTGTCTATGTTCTAACTAACTAAAGTTAAAACTACCTTTTAAAACCCACAAAGTTTCATTTGCATAACCTGTTTTTGAGCAATAAATAAATCGTCAGTTTGTAAGAAAAATTTCAACAGCCCCTATTTAGGAAACAGGGAATACATATACATTTATAAAGTAAACGTTTATGAAGCAAACTGTCATTACTTTTTCGTGCAGAATTACCCATTAAAGTTTGCCATACTTATTTAAAAACATCCTGTATTGATGAAAAACATGGCTCGTTAAAAAAGTACCTAACTTTTTTATTGTCCAATATAAGATAATGAATAAAAAAACATCTAAGAAAATAGAAGGCTATACATAGTTTGGTTTTAATTTCAGTATTATGCTAGAGTTGCTAGAGCATTATGCTAAGTTAGCATAATGCTAGAATATTCCACAGAGTGAGAAAAAACACAGTTTGATTGGCACACCCAGTATACAATGACAATGATTGATCTATCTAGCAAAAATATTATTACAGCAATATTTATAAAGAATAAGACAACATATAAAAAAAACACTTAAATCGGAAAACAGGTTTAGGAAATTTGAGACATTAAAAATGACCCGTTTTTAACGTGGTGCGTTCATTTCTTGGAGAAGTGAATATCGTTAAAATAATATTTCGGTATTTTGTTTACACGATATCCGGCATTATCTGTACTTTTGTCTCATATCATTATCTTATGATACTTTTAAGCCGTTTTAAGCAAATTTTGTTTAGCCGAGTGACCTCATAGTACAGTCAGCATAAACAATACATAATAGTCTATAATATGTATACCGATAAGATTTCTGGTGTTTGGATTCCTAGAAAACTAATATTGAAAAAAAATGAATTACTTATATATGTACTTATTATTAAGTATATTTTCTATTAGCTAAGGTGACACATTTTTAAAAAGTTTGTATACAATATTCGATATTACTGTAGACGTCGCAACGCAGGAATGTTATGTTACGATTAGAAGACGACTATTTTCAAAACCTGGACCATTAGTTTCAGAGCGAAGAAGTCGGCTGCTGGGAAAGCATGTACAAAATATTTTATTTTTATATTATAATACATAATGACCTCTGAGTACATGTCAAATGTGTCAAGTGTTTTTTTAATGGATATTTTGATTCCCTATGTATGTTTATGGTATTGTTCGTAATGCTTATAAATCCAATTTTCGAAAAAAAATTTACAATTTTTTTTGATTCTCATAGAGTAGAGTATCTTAGAATATAGCCGAACTTATATACTCCCTAAAACGACCCTCAGTTCTAACTGCAAGACGCAAGAGTCTCGCAGGCTTAGTCTTGTTCTTGCTCAAGTCTTGCAGGGTAAGTCTTGGTCTTGCTAAAACTAGGCGGTCTTGGTCTTGGTCTTGCGAAAACGCAAGAACAAGACCAAGACCGATTTTGGGCAACACTAATTCAGCCCATATGTAAATCCAGCCCTGTACTTTAATCTAATCCAATCTAGAGGTGGACGCTACATGTGACGAACAAACGATAGAAGTAAATATTTACTTTTACGGTGTAGTTTTCGAAGAGTAGAAACAACATCTCGGCAATGAATACTAAGTGATAAAACCAGCTTCTCGGATTTCATAGATTCACTTCTAGATTCACATAGATTTCACTTCTTCCTTCGTTTATTGTTTCCACCCTGTTTATTTCTTCGTTTGTCGTCACTTCTGTTGTTCGTGGTTCAACTTTCAATGCCACCTCTTTTTGTGACTGAGAATTTTAAAATGATTTAATATTAATAGCCTTATAGATCTTGTAAAAACCTACAAAATTCTTTTTAACTAACTTTCAAGATAAAAAATTAAAAAGTTACAGTTAAAAAATCAATATATTTTTTTGAAAAAAAAAGAGAAATCCAATGGGAAGCTTAATAATGTAAGTTAGCGGTGTTTTTAGTCATTGGACTTATTTATTCTTCTTTATTTATATATTATTAATAGATTCTAGAAGTTTGACTGGCTTAGAATGATTAGTTTTTAAAAAACTGAAGTTTAAAGCGAATAACGAATGTTTGCAATTTGGTAAAAAATGTCATTTTCTTCAGAATAGAAAGATTAGCATCAGAGATACGAAAAAATGTTACAATATGAAATTGTAGGTAATTTAATTCCCAAGAACTTGGTTTGACAAAATTTGTTCTACGGCAAAAATTAAGTGAATCGTAATTGAGTATACCATCGAAAAACATTGATTTTTTAGATATACTTAAAACTAACACTTTCGATAGCGAATAAATCAAAAACTATTATTTCTATCAAAAAAATGTATAGAACATTTTTTGCTTAGAATGAATGTTTTTATTAACTTTTGCGGTCAAAATATAATAAAAAATTTCCACCCCCGAGATGGGGTGGCAACCACCCCCATAGTAAAAGCGCCTGTCGGCATCATATAGATTTTGATCCATGGACTATCCACTACTTATTCTCAAATTTTCAAGCAAATTGATCCATTCTGTAAAAATTGCGAGGTGAAAAGCTTTGGTTCCTGGACTATTTCTTTTTTTCTTCACATTTCGTCTTCATTTCCTCTACTACTTTCCTCTCTCCAAGTGATTCTGTTGTTGCGATAATTATGTTATGTTTGAGTTTTTCCAAGCTTGCATCGATGATATCGTTTTCTAACATTCCATTGTCAACAATCTTCTTTGATAGTCTTTTTCTGTATAAATATTTCGTGGATTTCGTGTTTAATCCTTGACTCTAATTTTTGTTTGTGTTGGTACACAAGACTGAAAAAAGTGGAGGAAAATAATAAACGCGGCCAAGACTCACTTGCCGTGGAACCAAGAAGGGAGAAGAAGAATAGAAGTATCTGAGAAGAGCTTATGAGCGAGGCTTCAGCAAAAAGAAGAAAAGGAAGACCATACTTACATGGAAAAGAACCTTAGAAAATAATCCAAAAGAAAATAACAATATGGAATGAATCGAAAGGATATCAAGAAACAAAAGAGAATGGAAAAACTGGTAAAGAAAATGGGACGAGACTTCTTTGATATTCTTTTTCTGTATGAGTATTCCGTGATTTCCTGTTTAGTCCTTGACTCTAATTTTTGTTTGTGTTGGTATCGCTGTCTTGAGTATGATGTATTTCATAATATAATGATTCTCATTTTACATAGTACTAGGCTATGGTCGCAACTTACATGCTGAGTTGAGGCATTTTAAACATTAGAAGGATGGTCTATATATCACTAGGGTCACTACACGTCCCGGTTAAAGGTATACCGACCTAATTAGTCGAGGAAATGAAGCATTTTGGCTCGCAATTTTTTCGTCCAGCATGGATTTACTTGAAATTTTCACAGAAGGTAGGAAATAGTCAAAGGATCATTTTTTATATCATGCCGCTGTACGCTAAAACCTTGGGGTGGTTGCCACCCCATCTCGGGGGCGGAAATTTTTTATTACATTTTAACTATGTACATCGATGTAAAAAGTGATTATAAGAAAAAAATGTTTTTTACATTTTCTTCGTAAAACTAATATTTTTCGAGTTATTCGCGCTTGAAAGTAACAGTTTTTCGATGAAAAAATCGACTTTTTTTAGAGGGTTTTATGAGAATACCTCGAAAAATATGCATTTAATCAAAAAAACTGTGAATATCAAAATTGTATCTTTTAGTAACACAAATCAAATTATTTTTCTGTAATATCGCTAAGACCAATACAAACCGAGATATGGCATGTTGAAAGTTAGCTTTTTTCGTCAAATGCATAATTTTAAATATTCAAAGATAACGGAAAAACTTTGCATTTTTCGAGGAAAATTTAAATTTTTTGTTTCAAGTATACAATTAGTCCTTTCAAAAAAAAGTAATAAAAAGTTTTTAGTCTGAAAAGTAAGCGACTTGTGATCAAAAAGGTCGGTACCTGCTTTTCTCTATGAAAAAATCAGTGAAAACAACCCCCTAACTACCCTCTTGATTAAAAATTGGTCTTTACCTTATCACCTTATCAATACACCCAAGAAGTTTAACCTATTTCAAAGGCCTAATCTTAGAAAAATTGGAGTTTAAAGGAAAATTAATTTTTTGGAATTTTCCGTTTTTCACCATTTACTTCAAAATATCTCCGAAAATACTGGAGATACGAAATAAATGATAGATTACCAAATTGTAGCTACTTTAATAACTAAAATTCCCTTGTGTATAGATTTTTATTACAGTGAACAGTTAGCGAGATATAGCTGTTTAAAACCTCTATTTACGAGCAAACATCCCCTTATTCGAGCCCTTTAAACCCACCCTAATTAAAAACTGAGGGATCTTACGGAATTTAGTTTACACAGTCTTATAACTCTTCAAAAATCCTACAAAGTCATTTTTGAAAAATCTTTTCACCGCCAAAAATGAAGGAGCTATGTTTATAAAACGAATTATTTTTTTCGAAAAATTCGGATAGTCCGCTTATGGATAATTTTCAATGTATGTATTGTTATGATCTGTTCTCTATTACTTTTATATTAATTATTATTTATTTGATCAATTATTTAATTAACGCAAATCATACATAAAAATATTAACAAAAAAATCTCAGGGTGCCTTTTGTCAAAAAAAAAAACATTAAATTAAATTCTCTTAGGTTATACTTATCCTTTCTCGTGGCTTCAGTATCTCTTAGTTAATCCTTATCGGGATAAAATAGGAAAAGGAAAATAATAGAAAAATCATAAATACACATACAAATACCTTTATTATCAAAAGCAATGCTCTATAAATTTATCAATTAAATCCTGTGGGCATAACTGTCCAAAAGAAACTTTTACCATGTAAATTAATCTAATTCAAACAAATATTTATCGCTTTGTTCTTGATACCCTTAATAAAAAAACAAGCTAAACAAACAAATTTGGTATTCGCAAATTACTTATACTTGGAATCTTAAATGCATATGCTTTTACGTAAAAAAATTTAACTTCTGATTATAAAGAAAATCTATCACATAGGTTATTGACTGACCATTATGATTCACACACAATGATGTCTCCTCTTGACCCAAACAGCTCCTCCTTGTTGATTATGTTAGGCTACCAATCAAAGCCCTCTCCGTTCTCAGCAAACAATCCAGCAGGATACCAGCAACTATTTCTCCAAAACACAAGCCAGGCCTCTTTTTGCCAGTACTCGTTCAATAAACTCCAAAACTCTCTCCTCTCTTTCTCTCAACAATAATCTCCTGAGACCCAAGTATCTTTTTTACTTGGTGTCACAAATAATTTTAATAACGATAATTCTTATTCTCTTGGACTTTACAGAATCAAAGAGGTATTTCTTATCGATTTGATTTGTCTCTCGTTCCACTTTTCAGCTACTCTCACTATCAAAACAAACCACTAGTACTTGCTTCTGAACTACTCACGAAAACTTTTGACTGCTCTTCTCGAATGCCGGTAACACAATAATCCCTCTTTCCAAAACTATCTGAAAATTCAACCTTCTCTCCTTCCCATTCCAAATTGTCAAACCAATCAGAGACATTTCTTTTTCCCCACTCTTTTTTTCATTCGAAGAACCCACTCATACTTTCAAAAATATTCCTACCATCATAATAATTACTTTCGGGAAATTCTACAAAATTTACTCGGGGTTAAACAAAAAGAGATTAAAATTCCAAACTTTCTTTACCTTAATTTTCTAAGAACTAATTACCTATGGCTTCTACCTTTCCCGTAATAAACAATCGGTTTAAAATAATAATCCTAAATAACTTTCACTTCACTTTTATTAACAAATGTCTTTAAGTCTTTAGGGAAAAACTCATCAAGGAGAAACCTACTACGTGAAAGCTAACTTCTAATAAATATTTACAAATCAATATACAGGGTGTATCAAATTTATGTGCCCGCGTTATATAAAAAAAAATATTTTTTTTATTCTATCTGTGATTGATAAATTGATACACAATAGTATATTACCACAGAACCGGTTCTTATACTGGAAGATGACTAAAAACTATTTGTATTTGTACATATTTGTAAATTCGTATTTTTGTGTAAATAAAAAATGTTTTTGTAATTCTTTAATTCTATTTTTTTATGTCTCTAAAATATCTACTTATAAAAACTGTAATGTTATTAAGGGTGGTTTTTAAGGGTTGAAATATTATGATATATCCTAAAGTATAAAACAATCATTATTTAACCAATCAAAACCAAATTTTACCCATATTAAAGTATACAATGTTTTTATATAATTTTTGACAAAAAGGGGTTGTTTACACCCCTGAAAATAATCAACGCCCTTAAGCATGATATAGAATATGAAGTACAGAATGAGATGATCCTAATTCCAAATTTTTATGTAAATCGATGCAAGCCAAAATTATTCTTTTAGGATAAGTAAATTTTTTATAATAGCTCCAACAAGGGTGGTTTTAAGGGTTGAAATATTATGATAGTATATTTTAAAGCATAAAACGTTCATTATGTAACTAATAAGAACCAAATGTTGACAATATTAAAGTTTAAAATGTTATTTTATAATTTTTTACAACTAGGGGTAGTTTTCACCCTGACAAAACCAAAAGCGTACAACGGCTCAATATAGAAAATGAACTAGAGGGTGTAATGAGCCTAATCCCAAATTTTGGTACAAATCGATGTTGGACGAAAAAATTGCGAGGTTTTGCCATTTTTTCAGCTTCATTTCCTCGACTAAATGGGTAGGGTAGCTCATTTCTACCGAATGACCTAACCTAATGGGATAAATTTTGTTTACTTTAAGCAGCAGTTACAAAATAACAGATTGTCGACTAACATCAGGAACTCTAATAGCAGTTTAACATTCAACATTAAAATTGGTGGTAACACGAACGAAATCTCGAAATCTGCACGACACCCAGGCTTGTCATAATTTCGAGACAAAGAACATTTGGGGTCAATAAAATCTGTCCTGTGAAATATCGATGATTTTATAATCTTCCATCTATAAAAAGAACAAAAATAAGTACATTGTCATAGGTCAACAAATTTATGTTTTTCAAAGTTATATGCGACAAAGCGACAAAAAAAAAGGTTTCTAGTGTGTTCATTGTCTTCTCTTTTTAACCCGTTGTAACCACTGACATGCGTTATGCCATACCGCGCCGAAAATATATTTTGTTGTAAAACCTTCTAAGGTAAATTCCTAAGATCCCCATCTGTGTACCTGTAAGTGATGTGTAATTGTACCTGCTCTCAATTGCTGCAGTTTTAGTATAGTTTAGAGCCCGTTCACATGTCAGGCGCTTAACGCGTTTTGATAACGCGCGATTACAACATATTAGAAATAGAAGACATCTTGGATAGCACCCTAATATGTCTGTGTAGATATTGGCATTGGTTCCGACTCGATCCGACCGTCACATGTAACACCGTTGCCGTATCCTCTATTTTTTCATACTATCACGTTACAATTTTTGTGATATTATATTTGTGTGTGAAATGTATCATTTTTGTGTATTTTAGGTATGTTCTAATATGTTATGTATATATAGGTTTTTACTTGATTATTTTAAATCATTGTGACGTTTAACTTGCTAGAAACCTTGTAATATTGTGTAATGCGTTAAAAGTAGGTAGTTTTGAAACACCAATTAAGTAAAGTTTATTATGTTGTTGTTTTCACCAATTTTGAAAAAATGTGAAAACATTGAATTGTCCACGTCCGTCTGTCCGTCCGTCCGTCTTGTCTGTCTGTTTGCAAACTCAACTCCTCCGTCATTATACCAGGTAGAATGACAAATGAGGTGTCAAATGAAAGCTTATCCAAGGATGGTACTAAAGGTGGGAAATTTAACCTAGGCTGTCTGTCCGTCTGTCTGTCCGACTGCGTATATGATTCCTTCGTCACTATACCAGGTAGAACAGCAAATGAGGTGTCAAATGAAAGCTTATAATCCAAGGATGGTACTAAAGGTGAGAAGTTTGACATAGGCTGTCTGTTCTGCTGTCCGTCCGACCGCGAATTTAACTCCTCCGTCACTATAACAGGTAGAATGAAAAATGAGGTGTCAAATGAAAGCTTATAATCCAAAGATAGTACTAAAGGTGAGAAATTTCTCACCTTTAGTACGATCCTTGTATTATAAGCTTTCATTTGACACCTCATTTGTCATTCTACCTGTTATAGTGACGGAGGAGTTATATTCGCGGTCAGACAGACAGATGGACAGACAACCTAGATCTAATTTCCCACCTTTAGTACTATCCTTGGATTATAAGCTTTAATTTGACACCTCATTTGTCATTATACCTAGTATAATGACGGAGAAGTAAATGTTATTATTATATTATTCTTGTAGGTACATTTAACATTGATTGAAATTATGAAAGAAATATATAGAAAACAGCATGGCAACACTGTACATAAAAATTCAGCCACATTCAGCTGTGCCGGCTGTGCGTTACATAGGGTGCTTTAATATCCAAGATGTCCGAAATAGAAGATAATGAAAGGTACAAATAAAAGTAAAAACTATTTATTTTCACCGAACCATATTATAACAATAATATACAAAGAAATTAAGATATGTGTTTCTTCTACAAAATATTCTTACAGACTAAATACCAAACCGAACTAAAACACATTTCTCGCATTCACATCCCTTGTAACATGATACTTTATGCAATTTTACGTAAGAGGGTATCGGCCTAATGGTTCTAAGAAGTGGGCCTCCCATGAAGCAAGACTCCACGTGTTTCTAACACAACAAAAATATATTATAGTTGAGTATTAAGTAAATTCCAACACAACATACATTTTATTTGAAGCCGTTCACATGCCAACACGCGTTGACTTAAAACGCGCGTTAGCATGTGAACGGTCTCAAGTAAAATGTATGTAGTTGTAATCGCACGTTATCAAAACGCGCGTTAAGCGCCTGTCATTTCTTAGGCTACGGCTCCACGGGCGAGAAATTTGACGCTAGCAGTAGCCGTAAAACGAACTTAAGGCTCCGCGGAACGGAATAGGAATAGCCGAACTGTACCGACTACAGGACTTGTCCGTAGTCGGTTCAGTTCGGCTACTCCTATTCCGTTCCGTGGAACCTTAAGTTCGTTTTACGGCTACTGCTAGCGTCAATTTCTCGCCCGTGGAGCCGTTCGCTTACTCTGTGAGCTACGTTGACGTAAAGTTTTCTTGCGGTATCACGTACCGCATGTGAGTGTTTACGTTTCTATAGTTAAAAGCAGTCCAGTGTGTTATTTCGCAATTGGCAATTAGTATGGCAGCAACTCCCTCCAGTTGTTCTTGTTCAGTACTTTCAACTGCTTTCAAAATTATTTTACTATTTTTTAGTTACCAATTCTCAAGTTTTTTTGTAATTCAGTTTATAAAGGATTTTGCAAGAACCTCCACCATTTTTTTAATATTATGCATGCGTTCATAATTTTCGTGAAAAACATAAAGTTTATTTTATTTATTTTATTTGGAGCAGTATTTATTCAACAGCAGTGTGAAGAACCATTACGTAGTTGATGTAAAAGACAAATACAGTGATATAAGACACATTCATATTGAAAACAAAGGAAAGTAGGCAACGGTATGACATACAGCATGTCACGAGTCTACGTCCTGTAACATCAATATCAGTAGTTAGGGGTTAAAAGCGGGGATTACTTATATATTATGGATGGATCAGTGGATAAAAATGGATTATTGAATTATGGATCAAAAATACAAATCGGAACATATTGCCAATCATCATCATCTTATAACAGCACTACTAGACCAAGAGGCAGCGCTGAAAAATCTATTTGAATTTACTAAAGCTAGATTTTTCACAGTTGATTACTGTGAGTGTGTAGAGAAACATATTGCGGTCGGTCAAGCGAAACGTAGAACAGGGGTTACTGAGAGGGTATCAAAGTTGCTTTCCTACGAAGGTAATTAAATCCATTTACTAAGGCTGAAAATCAGTACACACATTCTAAATTAAATATAAATAAAAGTTATTATAGTCGGTCAGCTGTATGACGGGACAGAGCCGGTCGGTCGGCCCCGATAGTCGATTGAGGAAATGAAGCATTTTGGCTCGCAATTTTTTCGTTCAGCATGGATTTACTTGAAATTTTCACAGAGGCTAGGGAATAGTCCAAGGATCATTTTCTATAAATCATGCTGCTATCATACGCTAAAACCTTGGGGGTGGTTGCCACCCCATCTCGGGCGTGGGAATTTTTTATTACATTTTAACCATGGAATTTGATGGAAAAAGTGATTCTAAGAAAAAAATGTGTTTAACATTTTCTTCGTAAAACTAATATTTTTCGAGTTATTCGCGCTTGAAAATAACAGTTTTTCGACGAAAAAATCGACTTTTTTAGAGGGTTTTTTGAGAATACCTAGAAAAATATGCATTTAATCAAAAAAACTGTAGATATCGAAATTGTATCTTTTAGTAACACAAACCAAATTCTTTTCCCATAATATCTTTAAGACCAATACAAACCGAGATACGGCATGTTAAAGGTTAGCTTTTTTCGTCAAATGCACAATTTGAAATATTCAAAGCCAAATAATGGGAAAAATTTGCATTTTTAGAAGAAAACTTAAGAGGGGGATTTACCTTGTAAATATCAGTATTTGAAACGCTTTCGTAGTCCCCCACTTTTTAAACTTATTTTTAACTTTAGGATGACGAAAAAAATATGTAATGTAGGTAAAAGCCCAATCTGTGTTCCTATGGCGAAATTTTTTAAAAATTTTATTTAGTTTTTTCTAAAAAAATTGGTAAAATGTCGGTTTTTTACCAATTTTTCTCAATTTTTTTTAAGGAAACCTAAATAAAATTTTTAAAAACTCTCTCCACAGGAACACAGATTGGACCTTTACCTACATTACATAATTTTTTCGTGAGCCTAAAATCAAAAATAAGCTTTAAAAATGGGGGACTACGAACTCTTTGCAATCCAATATTTTGCTTCTATAAAGTGGCTCCGCCGCGGCGGAGCCAATCGGCGCGCCGATTGGAAAGTAAAGGAACTAATATTTTTTAAAGATAATAAACTCATTCACAGATGTTTGCAGTTTACCGGGGAACGATGAAAAATACTTTTTAATTTTTGCCTTTATTTCTATATATCTTTGGTACCTTCATAAGCAATTTTTGTGTTCTCTTTATATAAAATATTTGTATCGCTACGTATATTTGTATCTTATTTAGTTATTAAAATCTGACATTAGTTTTCAAGTTAAAATATTAGCAAATATTCTAATATATAAAAAAGAATTAGTAATTCAATGCAAAAAATAAAATAATTATTAGGAATCACATTTTAATAAATCAAATTAACTAAAAACTGAAATTGTTGTTTTTCTGGTGTTGATTTCAAGATTATTTTTTATTGCATTAAATTGGCAATAAAAATAGCTTCAAATGAGGAATCACACTTTGACTTTTATAAGTAACTATTATTTTTCCCTGTAGAATAAAATATTTGCATCTATTAGGTTTAGTGTCTGACAGTGGTATTTTTGGTATTACAATAGGTCTGTTCCAACCAACAGTCAAACTAGTCAGAAATCGTCGGCAAACAGTTGGCCAGTGCGAGAACATAATGCAGTCATAAGGTCGACTATTCGCTGATAGTTTCTGACTGGTTTGACCGCTAGTTGGAACAAGCCTCATAAAAACATATGCAAGGGATTAAGTATTAATAATATTAGTGGAGTCACTGAAGGTGGATATGAGCTATTACCTCCGATTTCGTTGAACCTCCATCGATTTGGATGAAATTTGGTAAGTGGTTAGAGGATATCTCAAGGAACAAAAATGACATGGTGTCAACTTGCGCTTTTACCTTGGGGGTGGATGCCACCCCTTCTCGGGGGTGAAAATTATTTTATTAAAAATAACCCCATATTGCGGTAGAGAGACAAATTATAAGCAAAATTTGTTATATAAAATTATTAACATAAAATAAAACTTTTTGAGTTATTAAAGATCAAAGATTTTAATTATTCGTGAGAAAAATGCATGTTTTTAAACGATTTTTCATAAATAACTCAAAAATTATAAGTTTTTACAAAAAAGTTAATATTACCAAAATTGAAGATATTAAAATACGAAATAAATCCCTTACTAGAAAAACCTTTTAGTGTTAACTAAAAGTGAGTTATAGGTAATTGAATGTATATTTCTTTAGGCGACTACCCAAATCTAAGTATTCAAGCTTAAATAACGGGAAAATTATGCATTTTATAACACAAACTTATTAAACATTTTGTCTAAGTATTTAAAAATATCTATTAGATGAGCTTACGAACAAGTTGATAGCATTAAAATTTATGCTCCAAAAATTTTTCAAAAGACATATTTTAAAAATTTTTCCAAAAAATGTTATTGTTCTTTTTTTTTAAATAACTCCGTTAATTTTGAGACATGAGATTCGCCTAAAAACCATTTGAAAGCTAAAACTAAGGGCTTCTAAACCACGTTAAATTTAATCTTTTAGACCCCTTACTTTTTTAATAATAAAAGGTTAAATTGCCCAGTTACATGGTTCTCGCAGGCAAAATTTAAGATTAAAACGTTTCTATCTCGGTTATTTTGTACCCTACAAAAATACTAAAAAAGGCAAAATATTTGGTACAGAAAAAAATAAAGTTTGATTATATATAATTTTTTTCGTATATTGAGTATTTTTGGAGTTATTATTAAAAGAAAATGAAAATAACGACAATCTGAAAAATTCTGATTTTTTTAAATTATATCTTTTTTTCAAAAACATGTATTCTAAACCGGTCAAAATTGTCAAAATCATTACTTATGCTAATATAAAGAAACTCTTTTAAGGATTTCTATAAATTTTAATTTTTGTGGAAATGGCGATGTTTTATTTTTCACTTTTTCCAAAAAAATTCCAAAAAGTTCTCTTATATTCATCATAACTTGTTTAATTTTGATGCTATTAACGTCTTATGGATCTCATTTGATAGTTATTCCGAAGTACTTTGACAAGTGTTAAGTAGGTATATTTTATAAAATGCATAGTTTTCCCGTTATTTAAGCTTGAATACTTAGATTTGCGTACTCATCGAAAAAAATATACCTTCAATTACCAATAACTTACTTTGAATTAACATAAGTGTAGTTCTTTAAAGGAGAAATGTATTCAATTTTTTATTATCTTTAATTTTGGTAATAATAACTTTTTTCTAAAAGCTTATATTTTTTGAGTTATACGTGAAAAACTGCTTTAAAACATGCATTTTTTTACGAAAAAATAAAATCTTTGATCTTTAATAACTCAAAAAGTATTGTTTTATATTAATATAGAATATTTTGAAAATTTCCCGAGTCGCAGACGAGGGAAATTTTCTAAAAATATTCATGATCAAAAAAAATTTCCGGATATTAATTTGACTTCGCGTGGTATTCGGTAAGAAAATTCCACACCAAATTTGCATTTGAAAATCCAAAGCTGCATGAACAGATTAATAGCGCGCCATAGCTTGTCAGCAATTATTTAGGCTGTCAAATTCGTAATTTCTACTCATTTTAGTTGAATGGGAATACCATTTCAAGATAGAAAATAGTATATTCTTCAATTTTACATAAGTTTTGAGTAACTACAAGTGATAGAAAATTAATCAAAACTAAATTATGTAAACAAATAAAAACCAGTCTGTCAAAAATGTTCTGTTATTGTAAACGTCAAAAAATTTCCACTATAATTCGCTGTTGGGTACCCCACGAGCAAAAAATTTCCGATAAAATACCTCCGTTGCCATGGTGATCTGTCAAAATAACGTATTTTGATTGGTTCAAAATTACAGGTGTGGAATTTTCAAAATAATTCAACTTTTATCTCTGACTGTTAAGATGACAGAGATTTTAAATTTTGTCATAGATAGGTTACTGTGTATATTTTTCCTGTAAGATTTTTTATAAAAGGCAATAATCCGAAACAATATCTCAATATAAAATCATTTAAGAGGGGGATTTACCTTGTAAATATCAGTATTTGAAACGCTTTCGTAGTCCCCCACTTTTAAAACTTATTTTTAACTTTGGGATGACGAAAAAAATATGTAATGTAGGTAAAAGCCCAATCTGTGTTCCTATGGAGAGATTTTTTAAAAATTTTATTTAGTTTTTTCTAAAAAAAATTGGTAAAATGTCGGTTTTTTACCCATTTTTCTCAATTTTTTTTAAGGAAACCTAAATAAAATTTTTAAAAACTCTCTCCACAAGAACACAGATTGGACTTTTACCTACATTACATAATTTTTTCGTGAGCCTAAAATCAAAAATAAGCTTTAAAAATGCAGGACTACGAACTCTTTGCAATCCAATATTTTGCTTCTATAAAGTGGCTCCGCCGATTGGAAAGTACATGACAAGGTATTCCTTATTTCCTTATTATTGCAGACTGCAAAATAAGTCTTTAAACTTATTTCAAAGATTTCAAATCCCCTCGTATTTATTATACTTAGAGATAAGGGAGATTACTTTATTGTAAGAAACGTAATTTATAGTATATACGCTCCGCCTATCAGTAGCAAAATATCTACCTCCGCCTTTACCGAATCCCCGCAGGTCTTGCTCTTGATAAGGTAAATCCCCCACTTAAATAATCTTTTTTCAAGTATACAATTAGACCTTTCAAAAAAAAATAATAAAAAGTTTCTAGCATGAAAATTAAGCGACTTACAAAAAATGTCGGTACCTGCTTTTCTCTACGAAAAAATCAGTGAAAACAACCCTCTAACTACCTTCCTAATTTAAAATTGGTCTTCACCTTTCTGTAGTTCCTTTTATATTTATATTATCAATACACTCAAGGAGTTTGACATTTAAAATGCCTAATTTTGGAAAAATTGGAGTTTAAAGAAAAATTGATTTTTTGCAATTTTGTATTTTTCACCTTTTACTTCAAAATATCTCCGAAAATACTGAAGATATGAAAAAAATTATAAACTACTAAATTTAATGACTAAAATTACCTTATGCATAGGTTTTCATTACAGTGAATAGTTAGCCAGATATAGCTGTTTAGAACCTCTATTTACCAGCAAACACCCCCTCATTCGAGCCCTTTAAACCCGCCCAATTAAAAACTAAGGCATCTGACGGAATTTAATTTACACAGTCTTATAGCTCTTTAAAAATCCTACAAAATCATTTTTGAGGGGTCTTATTACTAAGAGGGTATCAAAGTTGCTTTCCTACGAATGTAATTAAATAAAATAAATAGTATACATTTTTTTTTATTGTAATTAAATCCATTTACTAAGGTTGAAAATCAGTACACAGTGAGATATAATATTTTTCCAAAATTAGGAATTTTAAATGGGTCAAACTCCTTGAGTATATTGACAATATAAATATAAAAGGAACTACATAAAGGTGAAGACCAATTTTGAATTAGGATGGTAGTTAGGGGGTTGTTTTCACTGATTTTTTCGTAGAGAAAAGCAGGTACCGACATTTTTTTGATTATAAGTCACTTAATTTTCATGCTAGAAACTTTTTATTATTTTTTTTAAAAGGTCTAATTGTATACTTGAAAAAATATTATTTACTTTGAATATTTCAAATTAGGCATTTGACGAAAAAAGCTAACCTTTAACATGGCGTATCTCAATTTGTATTGGTCTTAAAGATATTATTGGAAAAGAATTTGGTTTGTGTTACTAAAAGATACAATTTCGATATCCACAGTTTTTTTTATTAATGCAGATTTTTCTAGGTATTCTCAAAAAACCCCCTAAAAAAGTCGATTTTTTCGTCGAAAAACTGTTATTTTCAAGCGCGAATAACTCGAAAAATATTAGTTTTACGAAGAAAATGTAAAAAACATTTTTTTCTTAGAATCACTTTTTCCATGGTTAAAATGTAATAAAAAATTCCCACCCCCGAGATGGCGTGGCAACCACCCCCAAGGTTTTAGCGTATGATAGCGGCATGATATAGAAAATGATCCTTGGACTATTCCCTACATTCTGTAAAAATTTCAAGTAAATTCATACTGGACGAAAAAATTGCGAGCCAAAATGCGTCATTTCCTCAATCGACTATTGGGGCCGACCGACCGGCTCTGTCCCGTCATACAGCTGACCGACTATAATAACTTTTATTTATATTTAATTTAGAATGTGTGTACTGATTTTCAGCCTTAGTAAATGGAAATAATTACCTTTGTAGGAAAGCAACTTTGATACCCTCTCAGTAACCCCTGTTCTACGTTTCGCTTGACCGACCGCAGTATGTTTCTCTACACACTCACAGTAATCAACTGTGAAAAATCTAGCTTTAGTAAATTCAAATAGATTTTTCAGCTCTGCCTCTCCGTCTATACAGACCTTATAGACACAAGAGGCCCTAGGCTTCGACAGTCTTGACTAGAGTCTTTCACTTTTTCCTTCACTTGTTCTCTCCAGTCCTTGTATCCAATTCTTCTGTGTCAGTCTGGACGGCATCAAACCACTTTCTTTGTCGCCTCTCTCTTCCTTTCTTCCTTTGCTCTCCTGCTTGCGAAACTCTTAAGACGTTTCTTCCTTTTGGCATTCGTAAGACATAGATATCATAGTATTCACATATAACTGAACGTTAACTTTATGGAGCCTCAGAAAATACCCACAACATTACTGTATAATATGACATATGACCGAACTTTGAGGATTAGATTACATGATGCTGGCCTGCACGTCAGACGCCCACTGAGGGTTTCCATGTTTCGTTATGGAAATCGTGGACTCAGATTAAGGTGGGCACAACAATATATACACTGGAGCTTACAGGAATACCCCAGGCTGTGGGTGAAAAAACGTGATATAATTCAGGAATTTTTGAAACCTATCAGGTGTTGTAAAGGACGATCCCAGGAATAACTTATACTAAAATGTAACCAAAAATTTTGTGCGGTTTTTTATTTATGACGATTTTCATTTGTTAAATTTACAATTTTTAAAGATTTTTAATTTTGCAGCTTAGGATATTCATTTTAAAGAAAAACTTTTCAATAGAAAATTGTAGTAAATTAAAAAACCTACAATTTGTATTGGCAAGTTTAATTTCGTTAATACGTTATTGCAAAACAGCCTGCGAAATGTCCAAAATGGCCGTTTTTTTGCAATTGCCTTATTTATTGTAAAAATAACTTTTATGTATTTTTTAAGGCTTTAAAATGAAGATTTGTGAACTTGTTGCTTAGATATTATAATTTGTTTATCCCAAGAGGTCAAATGTCCAAGGCTATAACTTTTTGAAAAAAAATCGTACAGAGTTAATCCAAGATCCACTCTCCTTCTAAAGACTTGTATTTTCATATTCTGATGTAAATTAATACGTATAACATTTTTCAACCTATTATTTCGGGTTTGAAAGTAAGGGGGCAAATTTCGTTATAAACATTTAGAACTAAACCCGCCCCTGTACATCCTATGAGTTTTTAACTTGCAGGTTATTGTTGCTGAAGACAAAACAAAGATTCAAAACTAAATAAAAATTTTCTACGACCAACTGAACCCGAGATAATTGATTTTGTTTTCTTAAATCGTAGTAACTTTATTTATAACAATTAAGAAATTATTTCACAGTCATTGACTAAAGAAAGACTTATATTATCTTAAAATAAAAATTATTTTAACCGAGAATTTCATTTAATTATTAAAATGATTTTTAAAATGTAATGGAGATTTATTTTTCGTTACGACTATGATTTATTGTGTCGGTTGCCCTTAGCAACGGCTAGCAACTTATAGTACATTGTAGCACGGTTTTTGCTTTAAATTTTAAAGCACCGCTTGGATTGACATGAAATTTGGTAAACACATAGATAACATGTTAAATGATAAAAATGATATTGGGCCTCTGTGTGCTTTTGTCCTGGGGGTGAGTTTCACCCCTTATGAGGGGTGAAAAAATATATTGTGGGTGGAAGTATAGAAAACAAACGTTTTTCAGTGTTTTATTGTGAGATAAAATGAGCTTCCATCAAGTAACGGTCGAATCCATCAATTATGAAAAAATATATGTTCAAAATTAGTTCGGAAATGGATAAAACGTCTAATTTTAAGCACTTTTCGTTCTATAGCATTTTTTCACCAAGTTAATACCTTTCGAGTTATTTTCGAGTAAATACCTTAATTTTTCAACAACAAGAAAAACACGTTTTTAGGCGGTTTTTGACAAGTAACTCAAAAAATAAGTGTTTTATTGAAAAAATGGGTTTTAACAAAAATATAGAAAATTAAAAATTGAAAAAAATGATGTATGCATGAAATCTCTAGACCCAGTATAAACAAAGTTCTAGCTAATGACAAATAGGTTCATATCCGTCAAATTTCAAAGTGAATTATTTCAACGTGAAATAATCACAAAATCATGCACTTTTTGTAGAAAAATCATTTTTTAAAGTATTTAAAAAAATATGTATATCTGTTTTTAAAAAATGTTTATAGCATCAAAAGTAAGCAAGTTACTCTGAAAATAAAGCTGATCTCTTTTTTTTGGTCAAAAAACTCGAAAGTCAACCCCCAATTAGCATCTTAAATTAAATTAATCTTATTTAAAATAATTTGTTTTATAGTAAATCTGTTTTAATTTTTAATTTAAAAAAAATGTTTTTTTCTAAATAACTTAAAACTTATTAATGTGACCAAAAATCACAAAGAGTAAAAAAATTTAGTTTTTGCTGTTACGAATATTTTTGGATTTTTTGCTTTTTTTGGAAGGCAAAAATTTGTTAAGATATGGCTGTTCTAAATTTGCATACACTCGTGATTATTGACTAGTTCAAGGCCTTTTAACTACTGCTCCTTCAAAAATAAGCACTTTGAACCGATGAAACTTACAGACATAAACGACACATACACGAGTAACACAACATTGAAGTAAAATTGATTAATTTCATTTTTGATGCTAATTAGGGGGTGACTTTCCCGAGTTTTTTGACCAAAAAAAAAGAGATCAACTTTATTTTCAGTGTAACTTGCTTACTTTTGATGCTATAAACTTTTTTTTAAAACAGATATACATATTTTTTTAAACACTTTAAAAAAGTTGTAATGATTTTTCTCCAAAAAGTGCATGATTTTTGGGTTACTTCACGTTGAAATAATTCACTTTGAAATTTGACGGATATGAACCTCTTTTTCATTAGCTAGAACTTTGTTTCTACTGGGTCTAGAGATTTCACGCGTACACCGTTTTTTTCAATTTTTAATTTGCTATATTTTTGTTAAAACTCTTTTTTTTCAATAAAATACTTACTTTTTGAGTTATTTGTCAAAAACCGCCTAAAACGTGTCTTTTTTGTTGTTGAAAAATGAAGGTATTTACTCGAAAATAACTCGAAAGGTATTAACTTGGTGAAAAAATGCTATAGAACAAAAGGTGCTTAGAATTAGACGTTTTATCCATTTCCGAACTTATTTTGAATATATATTTTTTCACCCCTTATAAGGGGTGAAACTCACCCCTAGGACAAAAGCACACAGAGGCCCAATATCATTTTTATTCTTTAACATATTATCTATGTGTTTGCCAAATTTCATGTCAATCCAAGCGGTGCTTTAAAATTTAAAGCGAAAACCGTGATTCAATGTATTATAAGTTGCTAGCCGTTGCTAAGGGCAACCGACACAATAAATCACAGTCGAAACGAAAAATAAATCTCCACTACAGTTTAAAAATCATTTTTAACAATTAAATGTAACTTTCGGTCAAAATAATTTTTATTTTAAGATAATATCAGTCTTTCTTTAGTCAATGACTGTGAAATAATTTCTTAATTGTTATAAATAAAGTCACTACGATTTAAGAAAACAAAAACAATTATCTCGGCTTCAGTTGGTCGTAGAATATTTTTATTTGGTTTTGAATCTTTATTTTGGCTTCAGCAACAGTAAACTGCAAGTAAGAAACTCATTGGATGTACAGGGGCGGCTTCATTTCTAAATGTTTATAACGAAATTTGCCCCCTTATTTTCAAACCCGAAATAAGAGGTTGAAAAATGTTATACGCATTTATTTATCAGAATATGAAAATATAAGTCTTTAGAAGGAGAGTGGATCTTGGATTAACTCTGTACGATTTTTTTTCAAAAAGTTATAGCCTTGGACATTTGACCTCTTGGGATAAACAAATTATAATATCTAAGCAACAAGTTCACAAATCGGGCACTACAAATTTTTTTATGTTTAGTATTGAAAGATCTTCATTTTAAAGCCTTAAAAAATATATAAAAAATATTTTTACAATAAATAACGCAATTGCAAAAAACGGCCATTTTGAACCTTCCGCAGGCTGTTTTGCAATAACGTAGTAACGAAATTAAACTTGCAATAGCGCAAATTGTAGGTTTTCTAATTTACTACAATTTTCTATTGAAAACTTTTTCTCTAAAATGAATATCCTAAGCTGCAAAATTAAAAATCTTTAAAAATTGCAAATTTAACAACTGAAAATCATCATAAATAAAAAACCGCACAAAATTTTTGGTTACATTTTAGTATAAGTTATTCCCGGCATCGTCCTTTACAACACCTGATAGGTTTCAAAAATTCCTAAATTATATCCTGAAATCGACCTATTTTTCACCTACAGCTTGGACTAGAATGAAGTTCTGTGTTATTTACAGATGAAGCTACGTTTTGTCTCTACCCTGATTGATTAAGAGTGAGAGTTTGGAGAGGGTAATATGGTCGACAAAAGAGACTCGGACATGTACAGAGTGTTCGTTCGTATTTATAGTGGTCTAAATGTTATTGTCTATGCTATGCTTGCGTGAATCACCCTGTACATTTAAATTTATGTTTAAAAAGCGCACATTTATAAATAAAAATCGACGGGTCTCAGAGATTTTATAGTTTTTTAAAACAAGGACAGAAATAATTTTATTCCATAAGTGCCTTCCACACTATATATTTTATGATTTGTCTAAGTTTAATTATACGAGCCGTTTTTCTAATTACTTGATGTTTTATTTCAGATGATTGCAGTTCTTGCTCGAATACGATCGTCTTGGGATTAGGTAAGAAGAATGCCATAAAAGTTAATGTTAGTATTAAAACCGTTAATACATTATGTTAAACTTAATGCTAATAATGAAATTGTCGTTTCTTCTATTTCCTTTTGAAACAAAAAAGAGATTATGGCGAAACGAGGAGATTAGTTAACTATATGGCCGGCAGATATTTGACATTTAGACGTTGAGATTGCATCTTAAATGCAGTCAGAAAAGTTTTTTGTTATTCAATGCGAACGTTCTTTACATTTTTGCAGATTTGGTCATTAAATATTATTAAGTGAAGTATTTTCTAGTGTGTTATTCATATATGGTTCTTCTCTAGAATTATTGTATGCATTTGTTACGAAATTTAAGTGTTATTACAATTTGAATTTAAACACAAAATTTATGTTTTACTTACTTTTGCATAAACTTGACACATTATAACCTACCAGCTTTGACCTGCTGAATCCAAATCTTCATGATAATCCGAATTTTTGGGCAGGAATTTGTTACTAACAATTATTTAATTGATTAAATGCTTAACTAATAAACTAATAATTATATACCCTTTTTTCAAATCAAGTTCTGTTTCTTCTAAAAAAGCAAACCAAACACACTTTGAAAAATTAAAATCGGTCTCATAGAAGCTTAGATATTGTAAATTTACATATTACACAAGAAAAAATAACAAATTAGCGACTATGTCTGACATTTTTGCTTGTAACTTTGCTTTTGCTCAACGTAAAAAGATTTAAAGCACCTCATTTTAAAGCTATCATTTTAACCTACATAGATAAATTTGTATCAATTTTTGATGAAGTTATGCAGTATGGTGCAAATGAAAGGAACTAATTCGTTATTTCGTAAGGCGGCGACTTAACCCTGGATTGCTACACTTATTTTCTAAACTCAATCTGCGACATCGACCTTAAATATTTATATATGTATGTTTTAAGAAGCTATGACAAAAACAATGTTAAAGATCACATGTTAAGAATTTATTTTGTATACAAAAATATTTTATTATATTATTATCTACAAGTTTATTTTCATATTTTCCACGCCCACTACTGCAAATTGGTGTAACTTACAAACAAGGCTGGGGTACAAGAGTACCCCAGGTAGAATTCCAAGGTTAAGGACAAATCCTGAAACAGGCCGATTTTTATTTTTAAATTATGATTTTTGACATATTAGGTATCTTACTAGTGACGTCTCATTTTTAAATGAGAATAAGGATTGTGTGCTAGCTCATTTGAAAGGTTATTTAATTCTCTATTCAGCAATATAAACATTAACATAATTATTTATACAGGATGTCCAAAAAAATTTAATAAAATGAATTTACACAAAAAGAAGAATGTATGTAATTTTTTAATTCAAAATACATTTTACTGCTGCCAGAAAACAGAAAAAATATTTATTTAACAAGTAAACCTTTCCTTTCGCTTAAATTCATTGCTGCAAACGGCTAAGGGGCAGATGGATGGCAGCTTAAACATTGAATTTAAGCGAAAATTATTAGTATATTATTCAACGAGCATGTAATGATGGCTATTACTCACGATGATGAAGTTTGCGACACGAGCCGTAGGCGAGTGTCGTAATTCATCAGAGTGAGTAATAGCCATTACATGCGAGTAGAATACTATGCTTTTTCTACGACCTTTTTTTATTTTAATTAGTAAAAAATTTAATCATCAACTACTCAAGATTTAAATTATACCTAATAATTTACAAGAATATCTAAATGCTATTTAACCCTAGTGCGTGGCTGAATAGTTGGTTACCTACTATTACCAAATTATTATTTATTGTAAAAATACAACTAGAAATAGTCAATATAAGTTCTATTCGTTTCCGAAAAATTATAAGCTTAAATTTGTACCTACTGTCAATTAATCTAATAAATAGGAAATGGCTGTTGTCGGTGGACGTATTTCAATAGTTATAATGTATATTTACATTTAACTATATCTAATATAATAATATAACTATACATAATATATTATAACATATTTAACACAATATAACTCAAAAAATAAACACAATATTACTTATAAATTCCAATTAACTTAAATAAAATGAGCTAATGTCACTGTCACTAAAATAAATGATAAACGTCAAAATTTTTAGTAAATAAGATATAAACGTAAAAAATATACTGACATTGTAACAGTTAAAACTCCTTTAAAAATTTTTTGAAATTAATTATTGATATAAATTACAATAATTATTGTATTAAATAAACAACTTTAAGTAATTTTATTTGCAGTTTATAAATATACGATTAATATTAAAAGTGGCATGCGTCACTTGACTCTAACTTCAGCCCGTGAGTAATGACCCGTGAGTAACTTCAGCCCGTGAGTAATGAATTATTACTCACGGGTACAGTAATGAGTGCTATTATCTATGAAAAAATAGCGAATAATGAGCATGTTATTAAACGGTCGTAGAACCTGTCGATATTATATATTTAGACTTTGCTAAGGCTTTTGATCGAGTTCCTCATAAGAGACTACTATTTAAGCTTGAACATAACGGTATTAGAGGAAACTTACTTGAGTGGATTAAAGGATTTTTAATAAACCGTAAATTTTGTGTACGCGTTGGTGACTGTTATTCCTCAATGTTTAGTGTATACAGTGGCGTTCCGCAGGGTTCAGTGTTGGGGCCGATTTTGTTCCTAGTGTACGTTGCTGATCTGCCAATTCACCTTAAAAGTAACATGTCGCTTTTCGCTGATGACACAAAGTTATATGCAAATCCCTTTTCTGGTTACAATCAATTACAGACCGACCTTCAAGAGGTTGCTAAGTGGGTAGACGATTGGTGCTTGCAATTAAACACATCCAAGTGTGCAGTTCTACATTTAGGTAAAAACAATCCAAGGAATCGGTATGTACTTTCAAATGTTTCTCTAAAAACTGTTTCGCAGCAAAAAGACTTGGGTGTAGGTACTTGTGACGGAAACATTATCTTGGTCTGAACATATCCAGTCGGTATGCAATAAAGCTAGAACATCAGTTTACTTATTATCTAAGACTTTCTCTAAGATATCGCCAAAAAATTTTGTTGCTCTCTTTAGTGTATATGTAAGACCTATTTTAGAGTTTGCCGGACCCGTGTGGAATGTCGACTGGCAAAGGGATTCTGATCGACTTGAATCTGTGCAAAGATGGGCAACAAGAATTCCTTATGGCCGTCGTCGTCCTTCCTACGAAGAACGGTTAACCTACTTAAATTATCCTACATTTATGGACCGACGACTTCGTGGGGATTTAATAATTGCTTATAGAGCGTTACAGGGAAGGTTTGGGATAGATCTATCACATCTCTTCCCTTTGAGTAACGACCTTAGATTGCGGGGTCATCCATACAAATTAGCCAGACAACAGTTTCACAGTAAATGTCGTGAGAACTCTATATCCAATAGAATATTTTATACCTGGAACTCACTTCCACACGACGTCGTCGGGGCTGTATCTGTAAATTGCTTCAAAAATAAATATGACTCTTTTAGTTCTGTACCACGGGAACAATAATTTTTCTTTTCTTAAATTAAATTAATTTATAAGTCGTATGTAGTCTTAAGTTTAGGTTTCTTTTTGCATAGTTCTTTTTAGTAAAATGGAGCTATATAGGTCCTAGACCTCGGCTCCTTTTCCTTCTTTAATAATAATAATAATAATAATAATAGAAAAAAAGTTTATTTGTCAAATAAACATTTTTTCTGTTCTCTGACAGCAGAAAACTGTATTTTGAATTGAACAAATTACATTCGTTCTTTTTTGTGTCAATTAATTTAATTAAAATTTTTGTTTGGACATCCTCTATCAATAATTATGTTAATGTGTATATTACTGAATAGAGAATTAAATAACCTTTTAAATAAACTAACACACGACCCCTATTCTCATTTAAATAATCATCATTTAATTTTGATGAGTGGTTCCTGAGTTACAACCGGTAAAAGTTGACCGGCATTTTACGGCAAAGATATAAACAATAGGATCATAATTTTCAAACCATCACCTTTTTATTTTTATCCTCTTTCTCTACACCAATTTTCCTATCATTAAAGTACTCATAACATATATTATTATAATAAAAACTATCGATATTACGAGTGAAAATTGTCAAAAATAGCAAAATTCCATTCAAAAATTAGGTTGGAGAAAATGTAATCTCAAAGTTCAAAATCGGTATACGTTAAAAAAATGCATTTTCTCGGCTTCCCATGGAGCAATTTTCTTCATTCTTTTGTTCCCAAGTAACTCGAGTAGAGCCATCTAAATAACGCATTATTAAATTTCGAAAGTTACTTTTGTTTTGTTTTAATAAATTAATTTATTTATTATAACAAAAATTGTTATTTTGTTTAAATAAAGATTGTTTAAATATACAGCTTTCAAATCAGAATATTTATGTTTTTAATGTTTAAAGGTACACTTGTAGTAAAAAAGTTTGTCTAAAAAAGTCTAAAACTGGAAAAATATGTAGTTTTCTTTTCTTATAAATACATTAATCTATTATAACAAAACAAAAGCAAGTTTGACATTTAATAATGCGTTAGTTAGATGGCTGTACTCGAGTTATTGGGGAACAAAAAAAGAATGAAGGAAATTGCTCCATGGGAAGCCGAGAAAATGAATTTTTTAACGTATACCTATTTTGAACTTTGACATTACCTTCTCTACAAAATAATTTTTGATTGGAATTTTGCTATTTTTGGTAATTTTCACTCGTAATATCGATAGTTTTTATTATAATAATATATGTTATGAATATGTTAAAGATATAAAATTGGTGTGGAGAAAGAGGACAAAAATAAAAAGGTGATGGTTTGAACATTATGATCCTATATATCTTTGCCGTAAATGCCGGTCAACTTTGACCGGTTGTATCTCAGGAACCACTCATCACAATTAAACGTTTTTTCTTTTAAAAGAAGCACCCTGCCGCTTTTTTTCCAATACCGTTTTTATGATTTAATTTAATTTAATATTTCCCGAGATATTCTATTTGTTTATAAGCCAAAAAATTGTTTATAATTTTAAAATATTCCTAAGGCCGCTTAAATAGTCCAATTTCAATTATTTAAAGTACATTAGATAGGTACAGTGTCTTTTTATACAAAAATCATAGTTATTCTTATGTATCATAATTATTGTGGTTATAATGGCGACCGTAAATTTTGAATTAACAATTCAATTGTTGCTAAACTTTTCATTCAATTTCCACCGGCTTATGGAATTATAATCTATACGAAAAGAGCTTTTATATTACCAAGTTATTTAATTATTGATAAACAATTACTTATCTAAAATTTTAGTTAAAACTTAAAGATTTTGTTTAAAGATTGAAAACACGTTTCTATGCAGAATTTAATTACGGTGAATTTTTATTTGGGTATTTTTGGTGTAAAGTTAAAATCTTTAGAGTTATAGAGCAAAAATTGAAAAAACACGATTTTCGGGCGCCATTTTGTTTATAAAAAAAGTAGCACACTATCTGCGGACTTTGCATACCTATATTATTAATATACACAATCATAAGATTCGATTCTAGCAATAAAATTGCTGGTAAATAACTTTTCCTTGTATTTTGCTAATTAGCCCAGAGTAACAAGGTACCTAGGTATAGTCCGTCCGCTATAACTTTTCCCATGCGGTACGATTCATTTTCAATCAAATTAAGTCAAAACATAAATTGAAACGAACGTCGATGTGTATATACATTTTGTATACTGTATACTATATACTACACACATCGGCGTATGTTTCACTTTCTGTTTTAACTTAATTTGATTGAAAATGAATCGTACCGCATGGGAAAAGTTATAGCGGACGGACTTATACATTCTAAAGTGATTCTAGCAAAAAAAATAGACTCCTATGAAAAGTGTCCATTATGGTCTATTTCTCGACAGATCCCGCCTGGACTATAAAACAAAAGCTGAATCATAAGTTTTTAAAAATTTATTTGATGCTTGGACGTTATAATTTGACCTGTATTAGCAAATTTATGCAAATGGGTAGTGAATTAACATTCGAAGAAACAAAATTAATGAATAGATAATTTTGTTTGAGTTAAAACGCCCGAAATTTTATTTTAATTTATATATCGTTCTGCATTGTCTAATATTAAACGTTTTTCAAATTAAATTCTATGTTGAAACCTCTAATTGCCGTTCCATTCCATTTTATCCCATTGTTGCTAAACATAGTTAGTCATGCTTTTTTTGAACCGTCCTTATAGGGACGGTTATTCTTTAATATCACTCCGTTGGCCAACTACTTGATATTCAACGTTTTCCTCAACAATGCCTACAACATCTTACACAAATATAATGACAGGAATTGAGAAATTTACCCGCGAAAAGTAGCATAAAAGGAATTTCATTTCATGTTTTTCATTTTTTTTTCTCTTGGCACTATATTTAAAGTAATAGTAAGGGTATATTTGTAAAGTAGCAAATAAAATAATAACTATAAGATAAATCACCCATTCCACGAATATACGACCCTCTTGGATTATCGCGACAACGAATATTTTACTGTGCAAAATATGAAGAACGAAAGTAAATTGCAAATTATATTGTTGTTTATTTTAGTAATTATTATAGCAAAATACTTTCGTATTTCTTATGTTGCACACTAAAATATTCGTTGTCGTGATAATCCAAAACAGTCGTATATTCGTGGAATACACCATAGAAACAAAATCCTAGAGCTGCAAGATTCCTTAGTAGCTAACCTAATAGGTTTGTTCGTAGAACGATCAGCAACCGTTGCCAACCGTCAGACGCAAGCGCGGTCGTAGTCTACGAACTCGAACTGTTAACTGCGCAGCGCTAACTGTTAACTGCGCATGCGTCTGATGGTTGGCAACGGTTGCTGATCGATTGGATCGTACTACGAACAACATTATAAGTCTTTTGAATGTCGTTGTGCACTATTGTCCATCCAAGTCACTGTCACGCAGATCCTGAATGTCGAGATTTGGCAACTTCGACTCTAAAGACTACCAAGAAAATGATGCGAAGACTTCTGACACTTTGGTTTACGCAAAAAGAGCACTACTAAACTCATAATAGTCATAAGTAATTGCCCCTTTACCAAAAACGGAACAATATTTGATAGATTGGAGAGCACGTTGTAATTGTACAGTGTACAGTACACCTTTGACGCATTTTTGAGAACTGCCAACCGAGATGTTGCTTGGTCCACGTCTTAATTTGCTCTGACTTGTAGGCGGGTGTACCTGGTGTTTGGGAAATCTTTTTTGAAGACTGCATAATTATGTCTTTTATGCACTGGGAACGCTACACTGTTGTCATTTACATATTTATGTGTTTTGCCACGTTGGAAAATTTTGTCAAAAGTGGAGTTACATATTTATTTATTATAAATTAAAAATATTTTTAAATGGTTTTATATGTTCGATACTGAGACCTCTTTATGTGGAAGAGACAAAGAAAATGATGAAGGCAATTAGAATACATATTACTGACTTATCTTGATTTTTAAAAGAATTTGGCAACGCTGAAGTATGAATATAATAGCAATCCAGCTGGCATATAAATCAAAGCGATGATTTTGATCATTTTTACTCATATACTATGACTACTATGATTTACGGCTGGTAGAAAAATTAAAGTCTACAATATATTAATGTCGAAATTTCTATCATACTTGAACGGGTCATGAAATTAGAAAACAATGGCCAATTACCATGTGCAGATAGGTTATTAATGGGAAACAATAGCGCCTTGGAATTTGACGTGTGTGGAGAAAATAATGCCACTATAACAGATTTATCACTCAATCAGTACATCCTTTGTAACGAAATTGAAATTATTTTTATATTGTTAATGGTGAACGTTATTTTCTCATCAACTGTTTCCCTTCCTTGTTTATTTTCTGTCTACTGTTCAGTTTTTTCCAAACTATGTATTATAAATAAATAAATATCCTAAAATTTACAATATTATATGTTAAAAGCATAATTCAGCAAAAAAAACATATCGAAATATAATTTCCATTATATATTCGACATTTCGCGAAACGAACATCAAATCGAGAAACTGAAAAATATGTGTTCAATATCCCCCCCAACTGAGTTGGGGTGGCGGTTACTTTAAAATCTTAAATAGGGACCCCCATTTTTTATTGCAGATATTGATTCCTTACGTAAAAATAAGTTTTGAAATAAGTTTTCAAAATTCAAAACGACTCAATCCCATTTGAAATACATAGATGGTTAAGGTAGGGAGATGCATGTCAGCTTTTTAATGTAGCCTTAGAAAAAGTCGTATGAGACGCTAATGTAGATAGCAGGGGAACAATGTTTAATAGATCAGTTCAAATTTTAGCATATGCAGACGACGGCGACGTGGACATTATAACAAGAACCAGGGCGAGAACTGCGGAAATCCTAACCGAGCTAGTAACAGCAGCAGAACGAATGGGGTTACATATAAATCAAAATAAAACCAAATTCATGGCGACTAACACAAACACTAGAGCTGGAAATGTTGACGCAGATCTAATCATCAATTCGAGAGATTCGAGATTTATTCGAGACATTTTTTCGAATTATGGATAGACGGCCTTATAATCGGAAAAAACGATTTTTGGAAATGAAAAATTAAATTAAGAAATGGAAAATACCGACTAAAATGGAAAACTGAACTTTTTTATTTTAGGACCTAATCTTTACAGCCCAATAGGTCCTCATGACGCTTTAGTAACTGCAAAAGCATCAAATTAATGCTCCCCTACTATTATGTTTTCATAGAATTTTTCAATTGTTTTTATATCTAGCAGGATTTCATTATTGTATAAGATATGCATTACATCTTTAAGTCTTGCTCTGTCAAACGCCTTCTTTAAATCGGTCAAACATAGAAATACGGGTCTATTGTATTCTAATAGTTTCTCTGTACCTAACCTGTTTTATGATGAATATGTATACGACCTTCCTGTAGTGAAACCGTGTTGCTCATCTGCTACGTTTATGAGCTGATTTTCGTTCTTACACAATTTTAGTTGTAAGTTTTGGAGCAGTATTTGGCAAATTATGCTTCTGTAATTTTCTGGTTGTTTTTATCGCCCTTTTTAGATAATAAGATTAGTTCAAAAATGAATAACCATTTTCAATTTTTTAGAAGCCTCGGAGGTGTAACCAGAGCAGGTTTCCATTGTTTACAATCTGGTGGGATGTAGAGTAATATTTTTAATGTTATTTTATGTGCTATTAGATTGAAAACTTAGTCTTAAGATTAGTTCAGTTGTCCTCCATTCTTGTGGTATTTTATTGTCTTATAATCTTGTTAATTAACGTTGTAAGTTGCCAATTCCCTTGATATCCCATCTTTACATACAGTTTCTCTGTTTTTTAGTTTTTTAAGTGTTTTTTAAGGTTTTCTAAGGTTTACTAAATGCTACGTGTGGTCGGTGCTGCTATATGGCATAGAGGGCTGGACACTCAAAACGAGGGATATAATCAGATTAGAAGCCTTCGAAATGTGGCTTTATCGCCGTATCCTAAAGATACCATGGACGGCGAAAGTCACAAATGTGGATGTCCTTAAAAGAATCAACCAAGAACGTCAGCTTTTCGAAAACATCAAGAAAAGAAAAACGGCGTATTTGGGTCACATCATGCGAAACGAAAAATACCAGTTCCTTCAACTTATAATCCAGGGTAAAATTGAAGGCAAGAGAGAAATAGGACGCAAGAAAATGTCCTGGCTCTGAAACATAAGGCAATGGACAGGGATTACCGACATACAATCACTGATCCACATTGCAAGAAACAGAGAGTTAATGGAAAATGTGATCGCCAACATCCATTAGTGGATTTGCATTTGAAGAAGAAGAAGAAGTGTTTTTTGTACTTCACGCTTGCTAATGTAAAATTCTTCGTTTATGGTAATTTTTAGTGGCATCTGCGAAAACCGTATTTGGCGGAGGAGGTACAATTATGAGGTATGCCACAAATACAAACAGATCATCATTCTCTTGTTAATCCCCTTTACCAACATGTCCTGCCTTATCGTCTCCCACCAGGTCTTCTTTGGTCTTCCTCTCCTACTCCTTCCAGGAATCTGCACTTCAGCTATTCTTCGTATTGGGTGATTAACGTCTCGACGTTGAACATGACCAAACCATCTTAACCTATGCTCTCTCATTTGGGCATCAATTGGTGCCACACCTAGACTTCCTCTAATATTCTCATTTCTAATTTTATCCTTCTTTGTCACTCCACTCATCCATCTAAGCATTCTCATTTCCGCCACATGCATTCGTTGTTCCTCTTTCTTTTTCACTGCCCAACATTCAGTTCCGTACATCATAGCCGGTCTTATGGCTGTTTTATAGAATTTTCCCTTCAGCTTCATTGGAATTTTTCTGTCACACAACACACCACTCGCTTCTTTCCACTTCATCCATCCAGCCCTAATTCTACTGCATGCATCTCCATCTATTTCTCCATTACTCTGTAATACCGATCCTAGGTACTTAAAACTATTGCTTTTCACAATCATTTCACCATCCAAAGATACCATTTTATTTGTAGTAACTCCATCTTAAAATGAACATTCCAAATACTCTATTTTTGTCCTACTAAGTTTTAAACCTTTTTCCTCCAGAGCTTGTCTCCACTGTTCCAGTTTTTGTTCTAAGTCTCTTTCACTATTTCCTACTAACACGACATCATCAGCATACATTAAGCACCATGGAATGTTACCCTGTAGTTTCGCTGTTATCTGGTCCAAAACTAATGAGAATAAATACGGACTAAGCACAGACCCTTGGTGCAATCCTACTTTCACATTAAATTTATCAGTCTCTCCCACACCTGTCCTAACACTAGTCGTTACTCCTTCATACATATCCCTCACAATCTTTACATATTCATCAGGGACTCCTTTCTTATTGAGTGCCCACCACAGAATCTCTCAGTTCTCGAGAAACTCTATCATATGCTTTCTCAAGATCAATGAATACCATATGAGCGCTTGTTTCTTTACTCCTGTATTTTTCCATCAACTGCCTTATAATGAAAATTTCATCTGTTGTTGATCTACCCTGCATAAAGCCAAATTGATTCTCGGATATTTCGGTCTCTTCACATATCCGTCTATCAATTACTCTTTCTCATATTTTCATGGTGTGGCTAAGCAGTTTTATAGCCCTGTAGTTTGTACATTGTTGTATATCTCCCTTGTTTTTGTAAACAGGTACCAGTATACTGCATCTCCATTCGTCTGGAATTTGTCCAACTTCCATAATTCTATTAAATAGACCTGCTAGCCACCTTGTTAATGTCTCTCCCAATGCTCTCCATACTTCCCTAGGAATATCATCTGGTCCTACCGCTTTTCCTTTCTTTATTTTTTGAAGCGCTTGAGCCACTTCCTCGTTTGTTATTTTGGTGACAATTGCTGCTACTGCTGTAGCGTTGACTCTACAGGCTGTCTGTCAAATTACAAATACAAACAGATATCTTATGGTAAAGACGTGACATCTCTCATAAAAATAGGAAGACTAAGATGGCCAGAACATCTTCAGTAAAGCAACCCTCCTAGATGAATCCTTATGTCACAACCAGTGGGAAGTAGACGAAGAGATAGGCCAAAATTTAGATGGAAGGATGGTGTAGTTGATGATGCTTGAAAAATAGGTTCCTCATGACTTCGTTGTTTGTTACATGCTCGGTCCATGATATCTTCAGGATTCTTCGATACACCCACAGTTCAAATGCTTCCAACTTTTTAGTAGTCGACGCGTTACGTGTCCATGCTTCTATCCCGTAAAGCAGAGTCGAGAAAATATAACACCTTGCCAGCCTAACTCTCAAGTCTAATTTCAGTTCTCGTACGTAAAAGTACCTTTCTCATTTTATTGAAGTTTGTTTGTGCTTTCTCTATTCGAACTTTGATTTCTTTGGAGTAATCGTTTGTGTGATTAATTATTATTGTGCCAAGATAGTTGTAGTTTTCAACTTGTTCTAAAGTTTTACCGTTAATTGTCAGGCTTTCATCATTATTTTGGGTTTTTGATATCCTCATAAATTTAGTTTTCTTTATGTTTATTGATAATCCATATTCTTCTCCGTACTCAACTATCTTGTTCGTTAGCTTTTGGAGGTCTTGGAGGTTGTCCGCTATTATGATAGTGTTTTCCGCATATCTAATGTTGTTAATTGGCGTTCCATTGACGTTTATTCCTGCTGTTTCTCCCTCAAGAGCTCTTTTCATAATTTCTTCAGAGTATGCATTGAATAGTAGTGGTGACAATACACACCCCTGTCCCACTACTTTTTTAATTTCGAACTCTTCTGATATGTGTTAGTTAATGCGTATGTGTGCCTGTTGTTTATAATATAGATTTGTTATAATTCGAAGGTCATTGTATTGTAATTGTTTTGCTTTGAGGACGTCCATTAGCTTTTTGTGGCGGACTTTATCGAAAGCCTTGTTGTAATCTATGAAACAGACGTACATATCTTGGTTCACATCCAAGCATCTATGGATTAGTACGTTGAATGCAAAGAAAGCTTCACGGGTATCTATGCATTTACGGAATCCAAATTGGGTTTCGTCAATATCCATATCAAGTGTTTGGTAAATGCGTTTATGAATGATCTTTAAAAACATGTGTGTGAGACATCAGGCTTATGGTGCGGTGGTCGGTGCATTCTCTAGAATTTTTTCATTTTTGGGAGACCAATAAATGTTGAGGTCAACCATTTAAGAGGACATCCGTGTACTCATTTTCTATTATTTTAAGAATATCAATAGGCAGTTGATTTGGCCCGCGCTTTTTCTGGTTCTTGTGTTCTTTAGTGCATACAATATTTCTTCCTTTGTAATTTCTACACTACTTGTTTCTCTGTCTTCGAAAGATATGTCTTTTAGGTTTCCTCTTTCGTCGTCGAAGAGCTCTTCCATATATTCTTTCCATTGTTTTAGCTTTTCGTCAGTCGTTATCATAGTATTTCCATTTTTATCTAAAAGAGTTGTGTTGTGATTCCTTTTTGCAGCCCTGCCATTTCTTTAACCTTTTTATGAGTAGCACCAATGGTGATGGTGAAAACAATGCTACACTGTAAAAGCAGTTGCTCATAGTAAACAATATCAAGTGTTTAGACTACCGCTATATAATTAAAAGAGAAAGAAAAAAGATAGAATATAAAAAGTCGAAAGTTTTCATCCTAATAAAAATATTTAAAAATATTTTTAAAAGATATTTAATTGAAAACTTATTAGACCATTTTCCTGGTAACATCTCCATGGCTTCTAAAAATTGCAAGCCACATGGATGCTGAAACGAAGAAGACAAGAGGGAATTCTAAAATTTGCAATTCACCACCCCGTCTGTTCAGCGTGGTAAATTCCAACGGAAAATGGACCTATGTTACTCAAAGGAGTAATAATAAAAATGTATACCATTTTTATTCAGTTGCAATGCGAAGCCAAAACTGTCTTAATTTTTATTTAGTTTAGAGAGCGCAACCAGCACTCTTATTGACGATTTCGCCACTTTTTAGTGGCTCTTCGTAGAATGCATAGGTTGCTATCTCTGCCCTAAGTTTAAATTTTCGAGTCTATTAGTCCCCGCATTGCAACTGACGTGATGGTAGTAGGTGCCTAGCGGCATCTGCTAAATAAAAGTCTTAAGTTTTCATCCTAATAAAAATCATCATCATCATTCTCTTTGCCTTATCCCTATGCGGGGTCGGCTTCCCTAATTGCATTTCTCCACACAATTCTATCTTGGGTCATATCAATGTTAATCCCCTTTACCAACATGCCCTGCCTTATCGTCTCCCCCAGGTCTTCTTTGGTCTTCCTCTCCTACTCCTTCCAGGAATCTGCACTTCAGCTATTCTTCGTATTGGGTGATTAACGTCTCGACTTTGAACATGACCAAACCATCTTAACCTATGCTCTCTCATTTTGGCATCAATTGGTGCCACACCTAGACTTCCCCTAATATACTCATTTCTAATTTTATCCTTCTTTGTCACTCCACCCATCCATCTAACCATTCTCATTTCCGCCACATGCATTCGTTGTTCCTCTTTCTTTTTCACTGCCCAACATTCAGTTCCGTGCATCATAGCCGGTCTTATGGCTGTTTTATAGAATTTTCCCTTCAGCTTCATTGGAATTTTTCTGTCACACAACACACCACTCGCTTCTTTCCACTTCATCCATCCAGCCCTAATTCTACTGCATGCATCTCCATCTATTTCTCCATTACTCTGTAATACCGATCCTAGGTACTTAAAACTATTGCTTTTCACAATCATTTCACCATCCAAAGATACCATTTTATTTGTAGTAAGTCCATCTTTAAATGAACATTCCAAATACTCTGTTTTTGTCCTACTAAGTCTTAAACCTTTTTCTTCCAGAGCTTGTCTCCACTGTTCCAGTTTTTGTTCTAAGTCTAATAAAAGTTTTCATCCTAATAAAAATATTTAAAAATATTTTTAAATGATATTTGACTTTTATTTAACAGATGCCGCTAGCCGCCTACTACCATCGCGTCAGTTGCAATGCGGGGGCTAATAGAGTCGAAAATTTAAACTTAGAGCAGAGATAGCAACCTATGTATTCTCTGAAGAGCCACTAAAAAGTGGTGAAATTATCGATAAGAGTGCTGGTTGCGCTCTCTGAACTAAGTAAAAATTAAGAAAGTTTTGGCTTCGTACTGCAACTGAATAAAAATGGTATACATTTTTAATTACATATAAAAAGTGCTTAGAAACGATTATCGTGGTTATCGTCGTTCGTTTTCTTGTATTAATGTAACGGATATGCGATGCAAATCGTATTGGGCGGCTGCTGTTCTACGAGATTCCTCATCTTATACACATAAATATTAATATTAATTCTAAGGCTCGTGTTGAAAATATTTTCGGTGAAAGTGGAATTCCTTACAAAACAAACGCGTGGATTTATCCATACTAAGAAACCGTCGTCCTTGCTTTAATTCGAGATTATTTCAGGTCGTTTTCATAAATTAAAACACACAGATTAATTATGCGTTAAATAGGATTTACTAAGCGTGAAAAACGGTGGGTAGACATTAAATTATCTATGCTATAGAGATTACAACACGACCAGCGTGAAAAGTAGGACTTTTCCATACGAGGGGATAGAGTTTTCAAGAAAAAGGTGATAACTGATAACCGAAAGAATAAATGGTTTGTACCTTTAAACAGGTAATCCCAACGGAATACACGAAAATGGAGTAGGCAAAACCTTAAATAAAGAAACTGCCAGATATGTTAAAAACTTCGTACCCATATCCGAAAGAATGCTCCTGATTCAACTAAATACATATCCAATTACAACTAACATTATCCAGGTATGTGCTCCTACAACTAACAAACCAGACAACATAAGTGAAGCATTTTATAATGAATTATCACAACACCTTAAGCCTTCCCAAAAAAATTTATCTATGATATTGTATGATTTAAATTAAATAACAAGGGGACAATCGGGAGAATTCATAGAACAGTTTGGGCCTGGAAAAAGAACAGAACGAGGAGACCAATGCTTTGTATTGAATTTCCGTCATTTCCTCTCCACCATATTTTAACAATTCATTTGGTATCCCATCTTTACCTGCAGCTTTTGTGTTCTTTAGTTTTTCAAAGTGTTTTTTGTACTTTATACTACTTTATCCTTGCTTATTTTGTAAACTTCTTTATGATAATTTCTGGCGTTTGTGGTTCCAACGTACTTTGTTGGTTCTCTGTATATAAATTCTTTATATAGTCAATCCATGGATTCTTTTCGATGTGTTTCGGGTCTATTAATTCCTTCACCTTCCCTTCTTGCAAATAGTCAAGCAGAGCTGATTGATCTTATACGACTGGTTGAAAACGAAAGTCAAATATTTGGTCTGAAATTAAACATATCAAAGACAAAGATCATGATAGTGGATAGACTACATAACAATCATCCACACATAACCACAATTGATCGGTTTGAGGTTGTGAGCTCATACTTATATCTGGGATCATTAATCACAAACACAGGGTCACTACAGGAAGAAATAAAACGTAGATGTGATCTAGCAAAAGTCGCCACAGCAAAAATGACCACAATATGGAAGGACTGTCAAATTTCAAGAGCGTTAAAGATGAGGTTGATCAACTGCTTAATATTCCCAATACTGACCTACGGATGTGAATCTTGGACCCTGAGAAATTCGGAAAGAAGAAAGATAGACGCCACTGAAATGTTGTGTTGGAGACGAATGCTACGAATTCCTTGGACCGACCATAGAACAAATAATTCAATTTTAAGAGAGCTAAGAGTTAGCCAATGACTCTCCAGTAAAGTCCATCTCCAACAATTAAAATACTTTGGACATGTTATGAGAGCAAACACAGAAAACATGGAAAGACTCATTATACAAGGAAAGGTGGAAGGCCGAAGATCACGAGGAAGATCCCCAACAAGATGTATCGATTAAATTACGGGAATATGCAAAAGACCTATGCATGAGTTAAAAGAAATGACCAGAGACAGAGATCTTTGGAGACGGACAAAACACGATATCACGTCGACCACTACACTCCCTCCGGGGGGTCAGGATTGAAGAGAGAGAATTCCTTCACCTCTGTTCTATGAACTCTTATGAACCGAACCGCCATACTTCTTTGCGTAAACCATAACAATCATGCTCCCGTTCTTTTGAGAAGCATTCACAGTGCTCTTTTGTATGCCTTCGTACAAGTGTATGTGTCTCTTTTCTTATTGTCTTGTAACCTTCGTACGCTCGTTGTGTCTTGTTTGACATGTATATATTTCATGTAGATATTTTGTAAACTTTTAAAAATAATACTCTTTAAATTTTTATTGCCTAATAAAAATTCGAGGTTATTGTTTTTTGTCCATATTTGTAGAACATATTATACTAAAAAATATCGATAAAAATGAAACATTAATGTTAATATTTCGTAAAAATATTCAAACGATGACACACTCTCAGCCTAGAACCACGACCTGATAAATGAAATCAATTATTTTTTTTCCTCGAGTAAAGGATACTACTATAAATACCTACGAGTAATAACAACTTTGATATAAATCAACCACACTGATAGAAGTCTATCATTACAAAGATATTATACAAGAGCTCGTATCATCTGCTAACTGCTAAAAATAATTTGTGAGTAACGTCTCGAAGTTTACCCTTGGAGGATCATGGGTTTCTGATCACATCACGGACGTTTAGCTAAATCAAAACAATTTAATGAAATAAACGTTTTTTTTGTAATTATTCACGATTCTTATAAAGGTCGTCATAATTTTCTTAAATAATTTGAATCGGTTTGGCCAATTATCATAGAATTCGAAGAGTTTTGGTTCGTTGCGTTTAAAAACAATGAATCAACCATATAATAACACTTTCTTGCTACTAGTAGTACTAGTTACGTAAATTGAAGACAAATAAATAAAGATAATTTTCAATTATTAGAGAGTTAAAGAGAGATATCGAAACCCTATTTAATATCGTCCTTTAATAAAAGATCCTTTATTTTGACATATACGCAAGTGCAGTATCGCGTCCTTTATTTTTGTCCTGTAATAAAATACAGACCGCCCGTATTTAAGGAAAAATAGAGGATAAAAATCTTTTAATAAAGGATCCTTTATTTTGACGTAACGTTTCAAAAATGTGACAAATTTGTCAAATTATGTGAAGAAACAAGAAAATAAAGGCGTCTAACTTCACTTATATTTATGTTTTTATCAACAAATAGAATTTTATAAGTTATTTTTATATTTACAAAAATATTTAATGTGTCATTTGTCAAAATAAGAGATTCCTTAAAACTGCTTTTCCGATAACTCTCATTAGACATATCCTGTATTTATCCTTTATTAAAAGATCCTGTAATTTAATTTAGGGTTTCGATATCTCTCTATTGCCAACGTCTTTTAAGTCGGCCTGTAATAAAAGATCCTTTATTTTGACATATACAGGGTGATCAACTTCTGTGACAAAGTCCAATATATCTGTTATTATAAAATATATGAAAGAAAGTTGTTAATGAAAGTTATAGACACCTTTAATGTACACATTTTAAAATTAGTGAGAAATATACAGGGTCCTCCATAACACGGTGCCAAACCAAAGTTATGTTTTTTTAAATGGAACACCCTATATTTTATTCAAAATCTTGTTTCTCTACACTTTTCTGATTAAAAAGATATAACACTTGTCTAGGGTTATACTGAGTGTTTCAAAGTTATGAGCACTTTTATCAAAAAATCATACTGACTTGATCGCCCTGTATGATTCTAACAGTATAATATAAACTTATTTTTTTACTGCTGTTGACTGTCAATATTAAAGTAGTTTTGCAGCAACGTACAATTTTTTTATCACTACACAAATTGTATACAGGGTAAGTCAAAATGCAAATATAAGATTTTCTTCGTATTTTTAAATGGAACGCCCTGTATTTTATATTACCATCGAAAAGTTCTTTCATTATACTTGCATATCTTTTAAATATTCCCTATACCTAATGTTATTAGTTTTCGATATATTTTAGTTTTATTGTTGATAACTCATAGATACATTTATTACATTATTTATTTATTACATATTACATATTACTTCTTTTGGTTCCTATCCGTTTCGAATGTTGGAAATCATATTAGCAATCATAACCTTGCTAGCTGCGATTCGAAACAGTTCCATTGATATTGTCCCTCTACTGGGTCTTCACTTATCTTTGACTGTACCTTGCAATATGTACTGCAGCATGGAGTAACGGTGCTGATTTCTCATATTATTATGTGTCCCAGATACTGCAGTTTTATGCGTTTAATGGTAAACACAATCTCCAATTATTTCTTCATTCCTCCTAGAACCTCCTTGTTCGTGATCCATTTCATGCCATCAGTCATCAGTATTTGTTTATAGGGCTTTTCATCGATTGTCATTTGTTTCTAGCTTCTGTGATGGTTTTTGGTCTTTGGTTTGTATCATTGGTATATACCAATAACGTATGACCCTATTTAAAAGCCCTATTTAAACACTGCCAAAAAATTAATAAAAAACCACCATAAAGCTTAATTCTTCTATTATATTTTTGTCTATCGGGAAGTTTATCTGACAGATTAGATATTAGAGGTCTTTTCATTTCCAGTTAACTAATTATTGGGAAGTTTATATAACAGTATCCTTAGTATCTGTCTTTTCAGCTCCGGATAACTAGTTAACGGAAAGTTTTTCTTTGTCAGATATCTATTAGTATCTAATCTGTCAGATAAACTTCCTGATAACTAGTTATCCAGAGGTGAAAAGAGAGGGCCATGATGGATCGTAATGAACATATTTTAAACGATAAAAGATCAAACACCAATAGCATGTATATATTTATAAATTTATTATTTAAAACCTGCTAATGATCATAAAATACTTAAAATCAGTAACCCATATAATATTTATATTTATTTATAAATTAATTAACAAACTGCAGTTCAATAAAAATAAAATTAGGTTAAGCTAGCTTTAAATGTCGAACAATATTTTTAAACAAACACACACACAATTTAGTTGCATTAGATTAGCTCCTGGTTGAAAATGTACTGCCACAGCTTCTAATATATCAATGTCAACAGCACACTCATTTGTCAGTATTTCAACGTTTTCTCTATTATCTACTGCAATATTATGTAAAACTGAACAAGCTCATATTATTCTTTGAACAAAAGGTAACTTGCATCTCATTATATATGTTAAAATGGGAAATCTCTTCAAAATACCAAATGTTCTTTCAACAACAATTCTTGAAGGGATTTGTGATTGATTATAAAACACAACTTCTGTCTGAATATTCTGCAATGGTGTCATTAGGTAGTTATAGTTGAGCACTGGATATCCACTATTCCTTAATAATATCCAGAATTCTCCAGAAATTCCCCATTTTAAATACCCATAATGCAAAAGTATTTAAAAACTCCTAAAATAGTATTTCCAATTGCACTTCCATATCATTGAATGATGAGTATTATGGGATATAATAATGTTGTTCTCTAAACATCTTTAAATGACAAAGTAATTAAATTTAACGTTTTACTCTTTTCAATTATCTTATTTTAATTTTTATCAACAAATGCAATTTTATAGGTTATTTTTATATTTACAAAAATATTTCATGTCATTTGTCAAAATAAAAGATTCCTTAACTGCGTTTGCAATACCACTCTTTTAGACCCGTCCTGTATTTGTCCTTTATTAAAGTATCCTCTAATAAAGGATCCTTTATTTGCCGGTGGCAATAACTCTCTATTATTTGTCCATGCCAATTATTTATTATTAGGACTATATAATATGTATAGACTTTAACAAGCTTTTGATAGTGTGTAAAGAGACAAAATGCTAGAAGACTTTCGTCCTCTAGGTATACCTAAAAAATATATCAGCCTCATAAAAATGATGTTGCAGGGTCCAAAAGCTGCAGTTAGAGTATATGGAGAAATGACCCCCTGTTTGACATCAATATGGGAATGGGGCAGGAAGACGCACTGTCAACCATGCTGTTCAACCTTGTTTTTTACTAAGGTGGAACGCTCTTAGTTGACTAGGGAAGATGTCCCTAGTACTGTTGGACTCGGACAGGAGAGGAGAACACGCCAGGGCACACAGACCAGAGTATGGTCCATGCGTCCCGCGTGCCGCCCATAACCAGCCGCCTACCAACTAAAGCCACCCCCTCTTCCGACCAGGAATATCCCTGAACGTGTTCAGTGGATGAACGAAACATGGGGATATTCCGCGCAGTCTAAAAAGGATGTCTGAAGATATCTTACGTGTTAAAAAATCCTATTATGCTTGCCTAGAAGCGGCGCCGCCCATAACCAGCCGCCTACCAACTAAAACCACCCCCTCTTCCGACCAGGAATATCCCTGAACGTGTTCAGTGGATGAATGAAACATGGGGATATTCCGCGCAGTCTAAAAAGGATGTCTGAAGATATCTTACGTGTTAAAAAATCCTATTATGCTTGCCTAGAAGCGGCAGGCACATAGCAAGAAGTCTGTATCTGAAGTTTGAAAAACTAAACCGAAAGCACCTGCCTAAAAGCGGCAAACGCTTGTGGAATAGGTCCTGGCTAAAAAGTTACACCCGAGCAGCGGAGAAACGTAGCTAGAAGTGTTATGATCGTATCTATGGTACTAGATCAGGGATTTCTCTCAAGAGGGAGAAAAAATTGTCTTTAGAAAAGATAATTAAGGTGTTGGAAATCTGTATTGGACCACCATAATAATTTTCTTTGTTATATATATATTTTTATTTTTTTTTATATATATTTTTACATTTTTATATTATGCCCTTTGTAATGGCCTGGAGTGACTCACCTCAGCCATTTTGCTCCAGCCTTCCCATTAGAGACTTACGCTTCATTATTTTTGTTATAGTATCAATAATGGTTTCGAAGTTGCTCTTACTGCTAGTCGCAATTCGCTGTTCAACCTAGTTCTTGAGGCAGTCATCAGAAAACCCAATGTAACCAGTCATATAAATACCAAAACAGTTCAAATTACTGGATATGCAGACGATGAAGCTATCATTAGTAGAAGCAAGCAACGACTACTGAAAGCGTTCAAGGAAATTGACCCTGAAGCACGAAAAAGAGGATTTAAAATGAACGAAACAAAAACAAAGTACATGACCGTCAAAAAACACCTGACAATGAAAATAATATCGCAGTAGACAACTAAACCATTAAACGTGCGGATGACTTCACATATCTAAGCACAGGGCACAGACATAAATCAGAAGAATTCCGTAAGTAGCGAAATTAATGCACGAATTTCCAGTGGGAATCGTACATACCATGCTTTACCATGCTAGTACAAGATTGATGACATCGAAATTATTAGACAAAATAAACAAAATGGCTATCTACAGAATATTGATTAGGCCCGTAGTAACCTATGTACCACAGGCTGTGGGTGAAAAAACGTGATATAATTCAGGAATTTTTGAAACCTATCAGGTGTTGTAGAGGACGATGCCAGGAATAACTTCTACTAAAATGTGACCAAAAATATTGTGAGCTTTTTTTTTAATTGCGATTTTCATTTGTTAAATTTGCAATTTTTAAAGATTTTTAATTTTGCAGCTTAGGATATTGATTCTAGAGAAAAACTTTTTAATAGAAAGTTGTAGTAAATTAAAAAACCTACAATTTAAGCTATGGTACGTTTAATTTCGTTTATTGATTATTGCAAAACAGCCTGCGAAAGGTCCAAAATGGCCGTTTTTTACAATTGCGTTATTTATTGTACAAATAATTTTATTTTATTTTTTAAAGCTTTAAAATGAAGATCTTTCAATTCCAAATATAAAAAAAAATTGCAAGGCCGGATTAACGAATTTGTTGCTTAGATATTATAAATTATTTATCCCAAGAGGTCAAATGTCGAAGGCTATAACTTTTTGAAGAAACATCGTATAGAGTTGTTGTAACATCCAATCTCCTTCTAAAGAGTTAGATTTTCATATTCTGATGTAAATAAATGCGTAAAACATTTTTAAACCTCTAATTTTTGGGTTTGAAAATAAGGGGGCAAATTTCGTTATAAACATTTAGAGCTGAAGCGGCCCTGTACATCCTATGGGTTTCTAACTTACAGATTATTGTTGCTAAAGACGAAACGAAGATTTATAAAAAAAATAAAAAAATTTACAACCAACTGAAGTCGAGATAATTGTTTATTTTTTCTTAAATCGTAGTGCCTTTATTTATAACAATTAAGAAATTATTTTACAGTCGTTGTATTGTTATATAAATATAATAATAATAATGTTACTTCTTATTATGCAATATAAAACTTTTTCTCTATTGTAGTGACTATCCTTTTTGGATGTTGGCGACCATCATGGCAATTTGGCAAACCCCATTTGGAAACTGAGAACCAGGAAGGCGAAGGATTACCTTGCTAGAAAATTTAAGTACGTCGTTCAACACAATAACTACAAATCTTTTTAGAGCAGCAGTACCGATTTAGTGTGCAAGTACAGATTGCCATGATGGTCGCCAACATCCAAAACGGATAGTCACTACAAGAAGAAAAAGTTTTATATTGTATAATAAGAAGTAACATTATTATTATTATATTTAATAACAATGAAAAAATTAAAAATATAGTTATATATTTCATATATATGTATCATTTTTGTAATATTATTTCTTCAGAAATGAGATTTCACATATAAAAGTTTATCAAGAAAAACAAATACAGTGGTAAATAGACTGTATATTATAATGGTAATATTATTAAATTGTTTTCGGTCAAAATTTAATACAAGTTACATAAAAATTTTCCGAGCGCGCGGATTTGAAGCGAGCCGGGCGATTTGCAAAATTCGGACGCTCGCAAAAGCACCGATTTTAAAAATAATTTTTAATAATTAAATGTAACTATATTTTATAATTATTTTTAATTTAAGATAATATAAGTCTTTCTTAAGTCAATGACTGTAAAATGATTTCTTAATTGTTGTAAATAAAGGCACTACGATTTAAGAAAAAAGAAACAATTATCTCGGCTTCAGTTGGTTGTAGAAAATTTTTATTTCTTTGTAAATCTTCGTTTCGTCCTCAGCAACAATAATCTGTAAGTTAGAAACTCATAGGATGTACAGGGCCGCTTCAGCTCTAAATGTTTATAACGAAAATTGCCCCCTTATTTTCAAGCCCAACATTTAGCTCGGCTTCAGTTGGTCGTAGAAATTTTTTATTTTTTTATAAATCTTCGTTTCGTTTTTGGCAACAATAATCTGTAAGTTAAAAACTCATAGGATGTACAGGGCCGCTTCAGCTCTAAATGTTTATAACGAAATTTGCCCCCTTATTTTCAAACCCAAAAATTAGAAGTTTAAAAATGTTTTACGCATTTATTTACATCAGAATATGAAAATATAACTCTTTAGAAGGAGATTGAATGTTTCACCAACTCTCTACGATTTTTTTTCAAAAAGTTATAGCCTTCGACATTTGACCTCTTGGGATAAACAATTTATAATATCTAAGCAACAAATTCGTTAATCCGGCCTTACAATTTTTTTATGTTTGGAATTGAAAGGTCTTCATTTTAAAGCTTTAAAAAAATAAAAAAAATTATTTGTACAATAAATAAAGCAATTGTAAAAAACGGCCATTTTGGACCTTTCGCAGGCTGTGTTGCAATAACCAATAAACGAAATTAAACTTACCATAGCTCAAATTATAGGTTTTTTAATTTACTACAACTTTCTATTAAAAAGTTCTTCCCTAGAATCAATATCCTAAGCTGCAAAATTAAAAATCTTTGAAAATTGCAAATTTAACAAATGAAAATCGCAATAACAAAAAAAGCTCACAATATTTTTGGTCACATTTTAGTAGAAGTTATTCCTGGCATCGTCCTTTACAACACCTGACAGGTTTCAAAAATTCCTGAATTATATCCTGAAATCGACCTATTTTCACCCACAGCCTGGAGTAATGGTTGGGAAACCTGGGTAATGACAAAAAAAAGATTGAACTCGGGACATTCGAGAGAAAGATACTGGGAAAAGTATATGGTCCGGTGAAAGAGGAAGACGGCACATGGAGAATCAGGAGAAACGATGAGGTTAATGAAATAAATGGAGGATATGATATTGAAATGAAATCATTTTTGAGGGTCCCATAGTGTCTTTGTTCGAACTCAAACCAAAAAACGTTGTTTCTCATCCTCGACAGGATGTTCTCTTCAAATCGTAATAAAAACAGATAACATAGTTATAAATTCCGAATTTAAAACGTGCGAACAAGCGCTAATGAATAACATTCACTGTCTAATGGATCTGAATCCATCAATTTCCATAATTTATCATCCGTCGCACGCAAACAGACGCATTTTAGTCCATGTTGTGAGGCCGCACCCATACGAAAATATTTCTGATTCGGTTTCTTTGCGGATTCCTTTTCAAAAATATCCTCTTTTAGCCAAGCCGCACACTAAGCCCGGCCGCACATCAAAGAAACATGAAACGTAAATTACGTTTCATGGAAATAAACCACTGCTAAACAAATATACGTCCGGCCATTTATGAAACTCTCCGAAAATAAAAATGTGTCATGAGCATGAATCACACTGGTTTCATTAGTAGGCGGACTTTGAGATGTTTTTAGCAGTGTTTTCTTTTCATGAAACATGTTTTTCGTTTCATGTTTCATGTTTTTCGTTTCATGTTTCTTTGGTGTGCGGCTTGGCTAAAGAAACATGAAACGAAAAACATGAAACATGAAACGAAAAACATGTTTCATGAAAAGAAAACACTTCTAAACAAATCTCAAAGTCCGCCTACCAATGAAACGAGTGTGATTCATGCTCATGACACATTTTTATTTTCGGAGAGTTTCATAAATGGCCGGACATATATTTCTTTAGCAGTGGTTTATTTCCATGAAACGTAATTTACGTTTCATGTTTCTTTGGTGTGCGGTTGGGCTAAGAGCACCCAAAGTCCCATTTAACGACAATGTTAACATTATGTCATATAGCTCTGTAACCAAAGCCCTTAGAGACCTAATTTTTGTTTTATTTTGAAACTACATGTCTGTATTGTTTAGTCCTGCGTAGATTTTTGTAAAATTAGAGCGAAAGAAACATTTATTTTAAAATTTTTTAATTACTCTTACAAAAAAAAAAAAAACCCAAAAAAGTTTAGATTTTATTTTTTATTTTACTTGTTTTTGTACATTTTTCAATAAAAATTTACGCGGGACTAGATATTATCTATCTACAATTACTGTAAAAATTTGGACCTCCTATCATCTAAGGAACCAGAGATATAGTATTTTTACTACAAAAACGTTATTTCGTAGGTCAAAATTTTTGACGTAAGAGAACTGTCAAAACATTAGAATGTGACTTTTCATTATTGCTATGTTTATTATAAACACGGCAATAATGAAAAGTCACATTCTAATGTTTTGACAGTTCTCTTACGTCAAAAATTTTGACCTACGTAATAACGTTTTTGTAGTAAAAATACTATATCTGACATTAAAAGTTAAAAACGTAGTATTCGTGAAATCGCAAAAACATAAAACACTCTATAAGGGTATGGGCGAAATGTTTGGGCAGAAATTGTTACAATTTTTTTAAACAAATTCAGAGGGTCCGAAAAAATACCTTAAAACATATTTTCCATAGCAGAAAAAGGTGATCTTTTAAGTTTGTTTACAAACATTGTTTAAACAATTTCTGCCCAAAAATTTCGACCGGCACCCTTGTGATTTGTTTAAAGAAGACATTTTTGAACAGGAATCCGCAAAAAAACCGAATCAGAATTTTTTTCAGACGGGAACGGCCTCACAACATGGCTTAATAGTCCAGGAACCGAAGCTTTTCACCTCGCAATTTTTACAGAATGGATCGATTTGCTTGAAAATTTAAGAATAAGTAGTGGATAGTCCAAGGATCCAAATCTATATGATGCCGAAAGGCGCTTTTACCATGGGGGTGGTTGCCACCCCATCTCGGGGGTGGAAACTTTTTATTATATTTTGACCTCAAAAGTTGATAAAAATATTCATTCTAAGCTAAAAATGTTCTATACATTTTTTTGATAAAATTAATAGTTTGCGATTTATTCGCTATCGAAAGTGTTAGTTTTATATCGAAAAAATCTTTTGCCGTAGAAAAAATGTTTTCAAGCCAAGTTCTTGGGAATTAAATAACCTACGATTTCATATTTAAACATTTTTTCATATCTCTGATGGTAATTTTTCAATTCTGAAGAAAATGGCATTTTTTACAAAACTACAAAAATTCGTTATTCGCTTTTAACTCCAGTTTTTTAAAAACTAATTATTCTAAGCCAGTCAAACTTCTAGAATCTATTAATAATACATAAATAAAGAAGAATGAATAAGGTAAATGACCAAAAACACTGCTAACTTACAATATTATGCTTCCAGTTGGATTTCTCCTTTTTTTTTTTCAAAAAAATATATTGATTTTTTAACCGTAACTTTTTTATTTTTTATCTTAGAAAGTTTGGTAAAAAAGAATTTTGTAGGTTTTTATAAGATCTATAAATTAATATTAAATATTTTAAAAATCCTCAGTTGCAAAAAGAGGTGACTTTGAAAGGGTTGGTAAAGGTGGTTTTTGCATCTTATTACAAGTTATAATTATCTATAGCGCATTCAATTTTTGCCGTAGAAAAAATGTTTTCAAGCCAAGTTCTTGGGAATTAAATAACCTACGATTTCTTATTTAAACATTTTTTCATATCTCTGATGGTAATTTTTCAATTCTGAAGAAAATGACATTTTTTACCAAACTACAAAAATTCGTTATTCGCTTTTAACTCCAGTTTTTTAAAAACTAATTCTTCTAAGCCAGTCAAACTTCTAGAATATATTAATAATACATAAATAAAGAAGACCAAATAAGGTCAATGACAAATTTTAATTAGGGTGGTGATTAGGAGGTTGCTTCCGATCACTTTTTCGCTGAAAAAATAGGGACTGACATTCCTTTCATTATAGTCACTTAATTTTTGAGCTAGAGACTTTTTTTTATTTCTGGAGATAGATATTTTTAAAGACTTTAAATTAGTTTGAACAAGTTATTCTCGAGAAATTCATAGTTTCCCCGTCTTTTGACTTTGGCACCGTCTTTGGCATTTGACGAAGAAGAGCTAACATATAATAAAGTATAGCTCGATTACTATTAGTTTTGAAGAAAATAAAAAAACGGTTTTGTTTATTTTTTTAAAAGGTACATTTTTGTTAAATAAAGTTGTTTTGATAAAACGAAAACTTTTGGGAGTTATTAGCAGAAAACTTATTAAAAACATTGATTTTTTCGATATAAAACTAACACTTTCGATAGCGAATAAATCGAAAACTATTAATCTTATCAAAAAAATGCATAGAACGCTTTTTGCTTAGAATGAATGTTTTTACCAACTTTTGCGGTCAAAATATAATAAACAAGCTGAAAATGCGAGCATTGTCATAACGAAAACTTTGTATATTTACGTATTTTAATTCATAATATGGAAAATTTCTATTATGAAAAGTAGTTTAGAATTAATAATTATGTTTTAATGTGCAATTATATCATTCTAATTTAAATGTTATGAACTATAGAGGTAGTTTACTCTTGATCGAAATTCATATTTTTTATATACCTCGTATAAAATTAATAAAATTTTATACAAGGTGTCCCAAAAGTAGTGGAACGGTCGAATATTTCGCGAACTAAACATCGGATCGAAAAACTGAAAAATACGTGTTCAATCATTTTCAAAAATCTATCCAATGACACCAAACACCAACCTCCACTACACCCCCTGGAGGTGGGGTGGGGGGTAACTTTAAAATCTCAAATGGAAACCCCTATATTTTTTTGCAGATTTGGATTCGTTACGTAAAAGTAAGCAACTTTTATTCAAGACATTTTTTCGAACTGTGGATAGATGGCGCTATAATTGGGAAAAACAATTTATCCTGATACCATGGGTAAGTTATAGAAACGGTCTAATATCTCGAGAAATACACTTCCAAATGAGAAACCAAACAAAATTTTTTAATACTTTTCGAAAACCTATCGAATAACACTAAACATAACCCTCCAACCCACCCCCTGGAGGTGGGGTGGGGGGTATCTTTAAAATATTAAATAGCAACCCCCACTTATTACAGATTCGGATTTGTCATGAAAAACTAAGCAACATTTATTCGAAACATTTTGTAGAATTGTTGATAGATGGCGCTTTAATTGGAAAAATACGATTTATTAGCGCCATCTATCAGCATTTTTTAAAAATGTTTCGAATAAATGTTGCTTCATTTTTCATGACGAATTCGAATCTGCAATAAAAAATTGGGGTTGCTATTTAAGATTTTAAAGTTACCCCCCCACCCCACCTCCAGGGGGTGGGTTGGAGGGTCATGTTTAGTGTTTATCGATAGGTTTTCGAAAAATATTAAAAACCTACTTTTTGGTTTCTTATTTGGAAGTTTATTTCTCGAGATATTAGACCGTTTCTATAATTTACCTATGGTATCAGGATAAATCGTTTTTTCCAATTATAGCGCCATCTATCCACAGTGCGAAAAAATGTCTTGGATAAAAGTTGCTTACTTTTACGTAACGAGTGCAAATCTACAAGAAAAACTAGGGGTTTCCATTTACGATTTTAAAGTTACCCCCACCCCACCTCTAGGGGGTGTAGTGGGAGTTGGTGTTTGGTGTCATTGGATAGATTTTTGAAAATGATTGAACACTGTATTTTTCAGTTTTTCCACCCGATGTTTAGTTCGCGAAATATTCGACCGTTCCCCTACTTTTGGGACACCCTATATATGATGGTTGCATCATAAATCTTAGAACATGAAGAGCTTTTTATGAAGAATAACTTTTATTTGTCAAATTAAAAATAAAAGAGTTATAAATGAAAATGTTCTTGGTATCCATAATTTGAGAAAAATCTTCAAATATTTTTTTCCATTAGAAGGATGTACACAGACACAATACTGGCTAGTGATTTTAGTCAATAATTTTGCCAATTCGACAAAAAAATAATTTCTAAATAGTTAATAATTATTACTAAATAATTAGTAATTTTGCCAATTTCGGCAAAATTCTCAAAAAACAAAAAATTACCTTCTACAATCACTAGCCAGTTGTGTCGGGTTTAGCGAACGACTACTAGGTATACATATACATAATATTTTAATTTTATAGCAAATAGAACAGTCCATTTATCATAAAGGGGAGGCCGTATTTATACTGGTATAAACCTTTTTAAAACTGTTATAGTATATTAATAAATTATTGCTTTTAACATATTTATACTCAAATTGTATTTTTGAACATCTTATTTATTTTATATAATGATTAAATTCACTATCAAATGTCATTGATGGTTTATTAATACTTAATTTAAAATTTAGTTTGACATTCACGAAGTGTCAAACTCAAATGTAAATAACCTATGTTTGGCAAATCGAGATTTAAAAAAAAGTAGCCTACTTCCTAATCAACCATTTAAGCTGACGTTTAATGCGTCTGTAGGAGATAACCGGATTGTGACGTCACATTTTAGACTTTGAGGTCGATTATCTCGAAGACGGTTAGATATATCGAAATGCCGTTTTCAGATTTGGATTCAGAAGGCAAAACTACATAAGAATCCATCGATACACCTGCTCTAAGTATTGCAGGAGCGGCAACGCAATAACACACAGACTTTTGCAAAGGGTACCCCCCGTTAAGATAGGCAAAATGCCCTCACTCCCAGAATTCAATTTTATAATTTTTTTTACGTTCTATGCAACTAAAAAATGAGATAACGCGGATTTTTAGCTCGCCACCCCCCTTACCCCTCCCCCCACAGCCAAAAACGTAGATTTTTAGATTTAATTTTTTTTAGTTGGGTTGCAATCGATTTAAAAATTTCAAAAAATTCACACGTGTAGCTGAGGCTTTTACAAAACATGTCTATTTTTTATGGACCCGTAGGTCGAGTGTACATAACCTCAAATTTTTTTTTAACTTTTTTAAAACCTATAACTTTTGTTTGGAGGGGGCTACAGGTCCAGTTTTTTTTGCATTTTGTGTATTCTATCAAAATCTATCTCTCTGATTTTTTTCAGATTTTTCCGTTAGGTGCGCCATCTTGAAAAATCAGGAAAACTGTATTTTTAGGGGGTTTTTAGGGATTTTCTCCATTTTATAGATTGCAACCTAGATCAACTGAAGGTTTTTTTAATAGATTATGTATAATTTGAAATAACTATTTTAGGATTATCAAAAATTGGGCAAACCACCTTTAAACCCCCCCAAAAACCATGTTTTTTTAAGTTATGTAAGGGTTTTTGCGGGCTTAATGATATTTTTTGAGATCGATACAGCCTGAATATTTTTTTTCATTTTTTTACGTTATATGTGATTAAAAAATAAGACTAATCGCATTTTTAGCCCACCACCCCCTCCCCTGCCCCCACAAAAACGTCAATTTTTCTATTTTTTTTTTGTTTAGTAAAGTTGCAATTAATTTAAAAATTTTATGAGGCTTCTAAAAAACATATCTATTTTTTTAGACCCGTAGGTCGAGTGTACAATACATATAACATTTTATAACGAATACATATAAACTTTGAGTTGGTCACTTTATGACTTTCATAATAATAATTTTTAATCGAGTTAAAGCCTTGAAAATGGCTATTTTCGCGTTTTTCAAATTTTAAATTACATGTAACTCGACAACAGTCAATTTTATAGAAAAATCACAAGAGGCCTTTTTTGCTCAGGTTGATCCAGAGAATCTAAAACAAATTTGTCCTAAGTGAAAAAATTGATTTTTTGAATTCGTTTAAAAAATTGTTTAAACAATTTTCCGACCGCGGTACTGCCTTTCACCTTGTGGATTTGTTATAAGGACCTGTTTTTGAGCAAGTTTGTGCAAAAAAATGAATCGGAATAATTTACCTAATGGGTACAAGCATACAGCATGGACTATTTGCATTATGAGCCAAACGAAGATGGTTTAGAAAACATTAAACGATAGATACTGTTGTAGATGTGAGTTGCGGAAACGGCAACATAACCATAGGCTGTTGTTCGCATGTAGCTGCCATAATATGATATTTATCGCATGGAAGATATTTTACAAAAATCACCAAGCCAGCAGAATATCTTACAAAACTCTTTGACAATACAGATGTTATACCTGTAATAGACGAAGACAGCGATGAAGACTTTAGAACTGTAAAGTGTAATACCAACGAATATACTCTCCGAATACGCTAAGGGTATATACGAAGCTATATATTCTTTGGTAATACATTCTTTATTCTTTTTATGGTGTTTTACGTGGCAGTAAACGTGAAGCAAAATGACATTTTAATAGGCAGAGCAGAGATATAGGTTATGTAGATGGTACAAGCACATATTTGAATAATTAGAATATGTATAATGTAAGGTAATATTAGGGTACCTACTAAATACAAACTAATGAACAAAGAACAAAATGTTTTGATTCACAAAACGACAAGAAGTATGATATATTAAAATAATGTATTTTTCTTAAATTGATTATTCTGTTTTATTTTGGTTTTTTGTATCCTACCTAAAAGATATCACAATGACATATTTACTTTATACAAAAATATTGCAAAAATTTGAAATTATTTTGTTAAATGTAGTTTACTTGAGGACAAACTGAGCAACAGATATACTGAGAAAAAAAAATGAAAACGAAAAAATGATGATTTATTGGGCAGGTTGAGAGGGAGGAGGGCTAAAATTGAGCTAAGGCTTATTTTTAAACACATCAAACGTAAAAAAAACGAAAAAAAGAATATTCAGGCTGTATTTATCTCAAAAAATATTAAGCCTGGATCCCGCGTACCAAAAAAAGTTGATTAGTAGCAAGCTGAAAATATGTTAATAGTTTAATGTTATCTAGTCGGACAAACTTTGACGTAGGTATGGAAACAGGGGAAGTTTTAATTGTAAAACGTAATTTTAATTGTGGAACGTGTCATCCTGGCAAGTTTATGATTGTGAAAACTAGCAGGTGGTTTTTAAGTTTATTCAATAGCAAATTATATAAAATATACCTAAAAACTCAATTATTTCAAATTATTCCTACATAACCTATAAAAAAAACCTTGAGTTAATCTATTTTGAAGTATATAAAATGGGGAAAATCCCTAAAAAGCACCGAACAAATCAGTTTTGCGGATTTTTGAAGATGGCGCACCTTACGGAAAAATCTGAAAAAGTCAGAAATATAGTTTTTGATAAAATACACAAAACACAAAAAATAGACATGCAGCCATCACCAAAAAAATATACGTACCTATTAAAAACAAAAAAAAAGAGGTTATAATATGTACACTCGACCTTCGGGTCCATAAAAATAGATGATCTGTAAAAGCCTCAGCTTGTGCGTGTGAATTTTTTGTAAATTATAATTTATTAATTATTAATTATTAAATATACACAATTTAACTAAAAAAAATGACCATTTAGAATAGTTAATTACAAAAATGCCACAAAGAAATAGCTTCAGAATAACATTTGTAATTGCAAACCAACTTAAAAAAAAATAAAATCGAAAAATTGAAATTTTTGTCTGTGGGGGAGGGGGAATAGGGGAAGTGGGCTAAAATTACAGTGACTCCTATTTTTTAAAATCATATAGAACGTAAAAAAAATTAAAAAAATATTCAGGCTGTATCGACCACAAAAAATATAATTAGACCCGCAAAAATCCTTACAAAACTTTAAAAAAACATGGATTTTGGGGGGTTTAAAAGTGTTTCGCCCAACTTTTGAATATCCTAATATACTCAGTTATTTTAGATTATACATAATCTATTAATAAAACCATGAGTTGATCTATGTTGCAGTCTATAAAATGGAGAAAATCCCCAAAAACCCCCTAAAAAAACAGTTTTCTTGATTTTTCAAGATGACGCACCTGACAGAAAAATCTGAAAAAAATCAGATACATAGCTTTTGATAAAATACACAAAATGCAAAAAAAATTGGACCTGTAGCCCTCTCTGAAAAAAAGTTATAGGTTTTAAAAAAGTTAAAAAAAAATTTGAGGTTATGTACACTCGACCCATGGGTCCATAAAAAATGGACATGTTTTGTGAAAGCCTCAGCTACACGTGTGAATTTTTTGAAATTTTTAAATCAATTGCAACACAACTAAAAAAAATTAATTCTAAAAATCTACATTTTTGGCTGTGGGGGGAGGGGTAAGGGGGGTGGCGAGCTAAAAATCCGCGTTATCTTATTTTTTAGTTGCATAGAAAGTAAAAAAATTAATAAAATTGAATTCTGGGAGTGAGGGCATTTTGCCTATCTTAACGGGGGGTACCCTTTATAAACGAAAAGTTTTCGTTGAAAATTTCCATCCCCGAGATGGGTGGCAACCACCGCCATGGTAAAAGCGCCTTTCGGCATCATATAGATTTTGTTCCTTGGACTATGCACTACTTATTCTCAAATTGTCAAGCAGATCGATCCATTCTGTAAAATATGCGAGGTTTTGTCCTATTTTAAGCTTCATTACTTGGACTATAAAAGACGAGACGGATTCTACAGGCAGACACCGTTTTAAGTGCATATCAATTTGTTGAAGAGCTCTACAATGTGCGAATTGGTCAGTAAAGCTTTTTTTTAGCGTTTTGATGCCTGGCCGTGCATCAATTAGCCGACTCGAGATACGCCGGTCGTTGTTTCTCCCGTGGGAGACGCTTTTAATTGGACTTCAATTAAAATGGTCTGGTGCAGAGCGATAACGATCCGTTAATATCAATTAAACGAATAGTTGGTGGTGTTTTAAATGGGATTGGCGGTACGCTTTCAGTTTCATTTTATCTAGAGAAAAAAAATACTATGTACATATCAAAACCGAATAATTTTTTTTTCTATTCTTACTTATACATTAGCCATTAGCCTATGTAGCTTAAGCTGTGACCCTATTAATTAATCCAAGAGCTGGGAGCGGATTTTGCTCGTGATAAGTAATATGGACAAACTATATAGACGGAGAGCTAGAGCCGAAAAAGTTTTTCCTGTGAAATGTGTCCATTGTATGTTGACAATTATGACCCCTTTCAGGCTGACACCTCAGTGGATACAGGAAGTAGCAGTAAGGGATGAAAGGAGAAAGTTAGTGCAGTCATTAAAGGTTTTCACCTCCTATTTTGTTAAACCTCCATCGATTTGCATGAAAATTGGTGACTAGTTAGAGCATACCTCAAGAAACAAAACTGATTTGGTGCCAACTTGCACTTTTACCCTGGTGGTGGATACCACCCCTTCTCGGGGGTGAAAACTATTTTATTAAAAATAACCCCACAAATCGATAGAGGGACAAATTTTAAGTAAAATTTGTCATATCATGTTATTAAAATAAATCAATACTTTTTGAGTTATTAAAGATCAAAGATTTGTCTATTTAACAGCATATGCGTGAAGTTACGGATGATAAAAAGAACATATTAATTAATTGTATGCTAGTAAAATATTATTTTTATATTATTTCGATATTTAATTGAATTTTTTCTATCAATATAAACTGAATATGTCCAGAAACTGGGGGTGTCCAATAATGGGTACATTTGACATATTCGAATACACTTTTGCTAAATTTATAATATCTAAATTATATAAAAATAATATTTTAGTAACATACAATCAATTAATATGTTCTTTTTATCATTCGTAACTTCACGCATGTGCTCTTAAACAGACAAATCTTTGATCTTTAATAACTCAAAAAGTATTGATTTATTTTAATAACATGATATAACAAATTTTACTTATAATTTGTCCCTCTATCGATTTGTGGGGTTATTTTTAATAAAATAGTTTTCACCCCCGAGAAGGGGTGGTATCCACCACCAGGGTAAAAGTGCAAGTTGGCACCAAATCAGTTTTGTTTCTTGAGGTATACTCTAACTAGTCACCAATTTTTATGCAAATCGATGGAGGTTTAACAAAATAGGAGGTGAAAACCTTTAATGACTACACTAACTTTCCCCTTTCATCCCTTATTGCTACTTCCTGTATTCACTGAGGTATCAGCCTGAAAGGGATCATAATTATCAATATACAATAGACACATTTCACATGCCAAACTCCATATTACTTATGACGATGATTTTTTGGCTCTAGCTCTTAGACTAATAAGGGGATATGTTGAATTAGTTGTGTACATGACTTTCCCCTACGGGCGGAAACCAGACAGGGACGGAAACCGGACTACCAGACGAGGGTAGTTATAAGGGGTCAAAGTCGCGGTTTTTATTATTTTTTTTTGTGACGCTCATGATCCAGATAGTGCACCAAAATTTGGGAGTAAGTAGGTCATGACGAAACTAATAAAAATCTCCAGGGGCGGACAGTCCGTAGGGGACAAAGGGTTGGCGAGTAGGGATGAATATAAAAATTATAAGGGGTTTTTTGTGACGTTCGTAATCTAGATAGTGCAAAAAAAATTTGGGAGTAAGTAGTAAACTTTTTCAAACTAAGTTGAAGTCAATATTAGGCCAGTCAATGATGTATGCAAGCGTCTTGCAGAGTTAAAATCTCACGCAAATCACCTGGTCTGTTTATTTTCTTTATATTTGAATACTTAAATTTACTTTAAAGTCACGGCAATGATATTTTTTGTAATAACAATTTTTACTCTTTTTTTTTTAACTTTGGGGGGGATTTTTGGGGAAAATAACCCTCCACCCAGACCGGCATTTTTGTATTAGACTATTATGGAAGAGTCACCTGAAAGTTTTCAGATTGCCTAAAATAGGTACCTACTCAAAAACGTCTAACAGCTCTCCGACCAGAAAGTCAAACGGTCGCAACTAATACCACTAAATAGAATTTTCTTGCCAAACGAAGATACACAAAGGTAAAAATTGCAGTTAGAAGTTGAATAGAAATTACTGACTGCAATAAGCGTAGAAAAGTAAAGGTAAAATCTCAAGCATTTCTAATGATCGCTCACTAAAAACATTAACCGAAAAGCGCAAGGTAAATTAAAATTAGGAAAAAAAATACTCACCTCAATAAATTGGAAAAAACTTCTTGGTGTTCTATACTTTCATTTTGATTTTAGACTTTTGAAATTTTATTTGGAAGAGAACAAATTAAACGAAGGCACTCGTTTTTAAGCGGTTAACGTATGGGAAAAAAACTCGTACTGACGAATAAATTTGAATGAATGACCTAATTAATTATTACCTAGTAAGCCACTTACCACGTGTGGGAGTCATATGTTGCCCTAAAGCCACATCCATAGGAATTACATCCATCCTTTGTATTTTACGATGTTTACATTTATATATAAGACTTTTAGTCTATTTTTAAAAGGTTTTAACCTTTGTATTTTTGGGTGGCTCAGATTTTTAGAATTTCAAAAAACTGCAATTGTGACGTCAGTTTGACGTACTTCCGGAGTTTGCCCAAACTGTTTGATCAAATTATTTGATGGTGAGACGCGGCCTTAATACTATTTCATTTATAACTAAAAAAATATATATTAATTTATAGTCTCTTATCTTTTTCGTACTGTTTTAAAATGTTCTTAAACGCATTAAAAGAACTAAATAATTGTCCACACTCCATAGTTAATTTAAAACAAACACTAAACAAATAAAAAATAAGAAATCACAACACTCTAACTTTTTATTTGCGTACACGTTAGCGTATATCTAGACACAACCTTATATTTAGGTATATTCTTCTTCTCCTTCTTCAGTTTATTGGCCTCCACCTACTTGGGTATTTGGCCAGCTCATCGTCGTGGAATAAGTCAAAAATGTTTATATTCTAATGACATTTATCGTATGTCATTGTAATAATATATACCAGTTCGTTAAAATTGGAGTTTTATACTGTTTTTGAAGGAAAGGAACAAAGGTTTACTATTGAAAATAAAACCATTTTGTAAAAGTACAAATTTCTATGAATAGTTCAAACGATCAAAAACACTTGTAACGTCACATAAATGTATTTTCTACTGACGTTTATAACGTCTAATTTAAAATTCTGTTTACTTTATTGGAAAAATGTAAACGTACAACCCAGTGACGTCACGACGCGTTTAGGGCCACCTGTTTTAATTTGAATTTTTAATCGTCTTTAGGGGCCAAACGAAAGACAAACAAAACTTTTTTATCTTTGATACATGTTTTAAATTATGTTCTGTTGTGATTTATAACATTTTTTTCAAATTTAAAAATTTATGCAAGTTCCCTATTCTTCTATAGGTCCACATTTCAAAGGCGTTAAGTCGTCTCATTGTTTCTACATTTAACGTCCATGATTCCACTCCATAGTATAGTACACTTTATACGTAACATTTTGTTAGACGTAGGTACTTTAAGAGCTAATGTTAAATCTTTGCTACATAGGACCTTTTTCATTTTCATAAAATTAGAACGTGCTTTTTTGATTCTGACTTTGATTTCTGCAGTGTAGTCATTATTTTCTGTTATAAGTGTTCCTAGGTAAGTGTCCTTTTTTACTCTTTCGATCTGCTGGCCATCTACTATCAAGATTTCGTTAGTATTATGGTTGCTTTTACTAATTTTCATAAACTTCGTCTCTTTGATATTGAGAGAGAGAGTCCGTATTCCCTACTACACCTTACTATTTTACTCATGAGTCTTTGCAGGTCTTGTAAACTATCGGCTATTATTACTGTATCATCTGCATATCTGATGTTGTTAACTAAGACTCCATTTACTCTTATGCCAACTGTTTCCAGAGTTTCTCGCATTACCTCTTCAGATACGGGATGTCTCAAATCATTCAAAAAATTAATTAATTTTATTTTCAACAACAAGTTTCATCTGTTTTTAATTAAAGTTCAATGCACAAAAACACCACTATCTTTCAGAAAACTAAGTCGTTCAGTTTGTTTACTACAATTGAGAAATAATAACAACAATGGTTTCTAATCACCGACGATTTCTATTTCTGTTTAATGAAAGAAAAGAAGATTCGTATTTCCCAAAGCGTACTATACACATCATTGCGATGTTTACAAAACTAATAAAGTCGCTTTCATTAGTTGTTCTAATTATATTATACAGTTTTACGTAACTTTTGCAGATAAAGATTGAGAGTACCAGCAATTATACGGATTACGGATTGACTTCATGGATAATTGACACATTATTTACAATCAAAAATTTATCAAAAGCTGGCGGTCTGGCCTCATTTTGAAACATTGTAAATTGACTAATTTGTTTATTTATCAATACAGAGAAGCGAGTAGGTCAGTTGCCAGATAGACTGGTGGAAATATCTAGGTGATTTCTTTATGTTTCACAGTACCTGTTCCGTCCCTCCACACATATTTTTCTTATTTCTTATTAAGTACAAGCTGACCCGGCGAACTTCGTACCGCCTTAGAAATAAATCAATAATGTGTCAAAGTTCAATAAATAAAAATTAACAGAAAATCAAAAAATACTTAAAAAATATATGTATTACCTAATATAAAAGTATTTTTCTACGAGCTTGCAAAAATGTCTACTTTCGCGCACGCATTTTAGTTTAGAAAGTTTCACTTTTCCGCACGCGTGTTACTTTTCCGCACGCGTTTTTTACTTTTCGGCACGCGTTTTTTACTTTTCCACACGCGTTTTAATTTAGATATGTTAATATGGCCTTAATGTAATTATAATACATGCAATAAACTAATATTTAGATATTATTTACTAATTTATTTCAAATATATCTTATTGTGTTCCTGTTTTAATGAAATTAACGCGACAATTCGATGAAATAAAATTATTTTGACATAATATTCGAAAGTCAAATCGGTAGACAATAACAGTCGTTTTGAATCATCGTCATGGAAACCAAGATCGTCGTCATGCTAACTAATTATATTAGTCCAGAAAGCCACTGCGCATCCGCTAGGAAAAATTTTTTTGCACAATCTTACTTAAAAAGGACCCCTTTTAACAAATTTGCATGTTGCCAGGACCAAAAGTTGGTCAAAAATTTTTTAAACGTTTTTTTTTTGTTTTTTTCCTAAAATTATTTTTTTTGCATGGAACAAAATTTTTTTAGGTTTTTTGGATCATTCCAAACAGAAAAGGTCTTTAGTGACTTTTCTCTAAAGTTGATAGTTTTTGACTATGAAAGCGATTAAAAATTGAAAAATTGCGAAATCGGCCATTTTTAACCCTCAAGAACTATGTGAAAAACTGAAAATTTGAATGTTGCCAAGGTGGGTAGATATTCTCTAAACATCGATTGATGAAATCCCGAAGAGTTTTTGCAATACAATATTCAAAACTCCTTTGCTTTTTAATTGCTAATCAAGCGTGCGCGACACTATTTTCCACCGACAGTATGGTGCAAATGAAAGGAATAAATTCGTTTTTTCGTAAACCGGCGATTTTAAGGAAAATCCCGAAACAGGTCGATTTTTATTTTTAAGTTATGATATTGTGGCATATATGGTATACTAGTGACGTCATCCGTCTGGGCGTCATGACATAATCGATGATTTTTTAAATGAGAATAGGGGTCGTGTGGTAGCTCATTTGAAAGGTTCTTCAATTCTCTATTCAGTAATGTAAACATTTACATAATTATTTATACAGGGTGTCCTTCTACTTCTTTTTTGTCAAATAATTTAATTTAATAAAAAATTTTTGGACACCCTGTATAAATAATTATGTAAATGTATATATTACTGAATAGAGAATTGAAGAACCTTTCAAATGAGCTAGTACACGACCCCTATTCTCATTTAAAAAAATCGTCGATTACGTCATCACGTCCAGATGGATGACGTCACTAGTATACCATACATGCCACAATATCATAACTTAAAAATAAAAATCCACCTGTTTCGGGATTTTTCCTTAAAGTCGCCGGTGTACGAAATAACGAATTTATTCCTTTCATTTGCACCATGCTGTCGGTGGAAAATAGTGTCCCGCACGCTTGATTAGCAACTAAAAAACAAAGAAGTTTTGAATATTGTATTGCAAAAAACTCTTCGGGATTTCATCAATCGATGTTTAGAGAATATTTGCCTACCTTGGCAACATTTAAATTTTCAGTTTTTCACATAGTTTTTGAAGGTTAAAAATGGCCGATTTCGCAATTTTTCAATTGTCAAATATTCAATATGTCAAAAACTATCATTTTTAGAGAAAAGTCACCCAAGACCTTTTCTGTTTGGAATGATCCAAAAAACCTAAAAAAAACTTTTTTCCATGCCAAAAAAAATATTTTAGGAAAAAAACAAAAAAACGTTTAAAAAATTTTTGACCACCTCTTGGTCCTGGCAACATGCAAATTTGTTAAGAGGAGTACTTTTTGAGTAAGATTGTGCAAAAAATCCGAATCAGAATATTTTTCCTAGCGGATGCGCAGTGGCTTTCTGGACTATAGGTTTAATGCTTCGTTGCCTCGTCTATAGAACTCCAAGAAGGAAAACATATCGAAGATAAGACTCGAACAAAAAAAAAATGTTATTTTGGAAGATGCTAAGTTGATTTCTTTCATAACATATCTTATTGCATAGCAAGCTGAGACTAGTTTCTTACTTAACAAATCGATATGAAGGGACCATTTAAGGTTGCTGTCTAAAAAAATACCAAGAAATTTTACCGAATCAACGGTACAGATCTGGCTGTTATTTTATTAAGAAGCAAACAAGTGTTGAAGAGTTCCTTTATAGGATAATGCCACTGTCTTTCCACGTTAAAAGAAAGTAAATTAGAGTCGAATCCTCATTATTATGTTTTGTGAAGACTTTAATTTTGTCGATTAATTTATTACCGGTCATTTTTGTCATAAATTATTCTAAATATCAAGCTCGCTGTCCCGTTTTTTTGGCTTTGGGAATTTTGGGATGTTTCCGATTAACTGTACTCCTATATGTCGGCAAGTCGTTAACAACATCGCCGATATTAAAAAATAAACATTTTTGCAAAGCTAATGATCTCCGGTTTAATTTTAGCATATATTTTAAACAGTGTTTTGTTTTAGAAGCGATTATCTGGTTTCTTTTTTCTTTTGATGAGAATCTTTTAACCTTTTAACAAATCAGAAAATTTACGGCTGCAAGTAGTGTTGGTTATTCGCTTGAGATGCCACCGTTTGAAGTATGTATAAAATCCTTGTAGTTTATTGGGATTTTCATCGCATTTGCAATGCTAAGTAGCTAATCGTTCAATTTTTGTGCTGTTTTTAATGCAATTGTTGTACTGGTAAGGTTAATGCAAGTGATTAATTACCATACAAAAATGAAAAGGCAGTTCTGAATGTATAAGCCATGAATAATTCTCAACGACAATGCTAGTGATATATTTATATTGTTATATTATTCAGTTCCTACTAGTACATTTACTCACGGTTTTTGCTCCAAATTTTAAAGAAATGCTTGGATTCACATGAAAGACATACAACTGGAGTTGGCAATGAAGTTGCCATTAAGTCATTGGAATGTAAACAATTCAATTTGCATCCCACGTGTTGGGAAATTCAATACCTTACCTAAGGGCATTATCCTTGTTGCCATGTATCCATCCTAAGGCATTTTATTTAAGTATGTAGCTTTAATGCATCCATATTATATTTAAAGGGTTTTTACCCGAATATTTCTTTGATGGCTCAGCTGGCATCCAATCTGTCTACACTAATGATGATTTTTTATAAAATCGAAAACGTTTTGTTGTGATGTAGCTCTTAAAGGGATTTTTATTAAAAATTTTGTACCTTTTACAAAAGATTTTTTCCAATTTTTGTGATTGATGGTATACAGCCAACTACAGGAACAATTTTTCTTTTCCTTGTGGATTTTATTATGGCTTTAAGTTTATTTTTCGGGTGTAACTACAATGATATTATGCAAACAATTATGTTGCATCGCAGTTTTAAAATACGTTTATTTCGAAAACGTTTAAGTTTAGCGAGATTAATGTAGTACATACACATACAATATCTTTTTTAAGTAAAAGTATTAAGAGAATAAAAATTTTGTTTCAAAAAGTATGTAGAGTGGGGGATAAAAAAAATTGAACGTATTAAATGAACCCTGAAAGACGTATGTGGCATGTGGCGCCCTCTGGGTAATACATCATTTTTGGTGGCGAATGTAGATTTCTCGTCCCAAAAAACCCTCGCTTACCAAATTTCGTGTTGTTATTTCATGCCTGCCAGGAAATATCCAAGAATAAATAAAATAAAAGTTTAACTTTGATACCCTGTATTTCAGTTATTATCAACTTTTGTACTAAGGTAAGTTAGCTTAAATCGACCTATTTTAAGCTCAGGAATCTAAAGTTAAGCTATGGCCCATTCTTTACCAAACACCATATTATATAGACTTGACGAACGTCTGTAGTAGTAGTACATTTAGTAGTAGTGATTTTACTCTAAAAGTAATAGTCGAGAAAATGAAGCTGGAAAAATGGCAAAACCTCGCAATTTTTTGTCCAGCATCGATTTGTACAAAAATTTGGGATTAGGCTCATTTCACCCTCTAGTTCATCTTATATATTGAGCCGTTGTACGCTTTTGGTTTTTTAAGGGTGAAAACCACCCCTAATTGTAAAAAATTATAAAATAACATTTTAAACTTTAATATTGTCAACATTTGCTTCTTATTAATTACATAATGATTGTTTTGTGCTTTAAGATATAATATCATAATATTTCAACCCTTAAAACCACCCTTGTTGGAGCTATATATGAAAAGTTTACTTATCCTAAAAGAATAATTTCGGCTTGCATCAATTTACATAAAAATTTGGGGTTAGGATCATGTTATCCTGTACTTCATATTCTATATCATGCTCAAGGGCGTTGATTACTTTTAGGGGTGTAAACTACCCTTATTGTCAAAAATTATATAAAAACATTGTAAACTTTAATATAGGTAAAATTTGGTTTTGACTGGTTAAATAATGATTGTTTTATGCTTTAGGATATAATATCATAATATTCCAACCCTTTAAAACCACCCTCAATAACATTGCAATTTTTATAAGTAGACAATTTAATAGATCTATACAGAAAATAAAGTAGAATTAAAGAATTACAAAAACATTTATTTACACAAATATACTAATTTACAAATATATAAAAATACACATACAAATAGTTTTTTAGTCATCCAGTATACGAACCGGCTGTGTGGTATTATATAGGTAAATTGAAAATGCTCTATGATGGGACTATTCGAATTTTTCGAAAAAAAAATTAGTTTTATAAACATAGCTCCTTCATTTTTGGCGATAAAAAGTTTTTTCAATAATACTTTTGTAGGATTTTTGAAGAGTAATAAGACTGTGTAAATTAAATTTCGTAAGATCCCTTAATTTTTAATTGAGGTGAGTTTAAAGGGCTCGAATAAGGGGATGTTTGCTCGTAAATAGATGTTTTAAACAGCTATATCTCGCTAACTGTTCACTGTGATGAAAATCTATGCATAAGGAAATTTTAGCTATTAAAAAAGCTACAATTTAGTAGTCTATCATTTTTTTCGTATCTTCAGTATTTTCGGAGATATTTTGAAGAAAATGGTAAAAAATGAAAAATTGCAAAAAATCAATTTTTCTTTAACTCCAATTTTTCTAAAATTATGCCTTTTAAATAGGTCAAACTTCTTGGGTGTATTGGTAATATAAATATAAAAGAAATTACAGAAAGGCGAAGACCAATTTTTAGTAATAAAGGTAGTTAGGGGGTTGTTTTCACTGTTTTTTTCGTAGAGAGAAATAGGTACCGACTTTTTTTTGATCATAAGTTGCTCAATTTTTATGCTAGAAACTTTTTTTTATTTTTTCTTGGAAGATCTTATTGTATGCTTGAAAAAACATCATGTAAGTTTTCCTGGCAAAATGCAAAGTTTTTCCGTTATTTGGCTTTGATTATTTCAAATTATGCATTTGACGAAAAAAGCTAGCCTTTAACATGCCGTATCTCTATTTGTATTGGTCATAAAAATATTATAGAAAAACAGTTTCGTTTGTGTTACTAAAAGATACAATTTTGATATCTACAGTTTTTTTGATTAAATGCATATTTTTCGAGTTGTTCTCAAAAAACCCTCTAAAAAGTCGATTTTTCCGTCGACTGACGAAAACTGTTACTTTCAACCACGAATAACTCGAAAAATATTAGTTTTACGAAGAAAATGTAAAAAACATTTTTTTCTTAAAATTACTTCTTACATCGATTTACATGGTTAAAATGTAATAAAAAATGTCCACCCCCCGAGATGGGGTGACAAATACCCCAAGGTTTTAGCGTACAGCAGCATGATATAGAAAATGATCCTTGGACTATTCCCTCTCTTCTGTGAAAATTTCAAGTAAATCCATGCTGGACGAAAAATTTGCGAGCCAAAATGCTTCATTTCCTCGACTATAAGCATTTCGCAAAAAAATCACAAGAATAATTTTCGTCTTAAAATAAGTCATTTTATTAAAAAAAGTATTTTTTCGAAGCATAAAAGGAATTTTTTAAAAATTTGTTTAAAAATTGTTGTTTTTTGTTTATTAACTTTAACAAGTTTAATCCAGTTATATGCATATATTAAACTTAAATAAATGTTAAATGAAAAACTGAAACTTTATTGAAAAACTGCCCAAACAGCTCTTAATGTTTATAAACAATTGCGCTGTGATTAAAAAAAAGAAAAAATATATCTACGCTTCCGGTTGTATGGGTCGTACAAACTTCTTTTTTTTTAAGACGTGTTTTTTCATAACTTTTCAGATGGTGTATTTTGTATTTTTGTAAAGGTTAAAACAGCGCACATAATTTAATTGTTTATAAGACGAAAAATGGTACTACATTCTGCATCAATTGTTTGTAAGCAAACAATTAAGTAAAAATTAATATAAATTTTTAAAAATTATGAAAATTTGAGCGCTTACGAAGAGAATGAGACCAAAAAAGCCATTCTAAATATTGCCAAAGCACCTGTATAGCCATTTGAAACAGATCTTTTTTATCTCTCTATCGATCGGGATTATCTTTTGCACTATAGTAACTATATAAAAGCTCATATTGTGAAATGCATTTTGAATATTTTGATTCTTTATTTTGCTAATGTTTAAACAATTGCAAAAATGCTTACTTTTGGGTTTAATTGGCAATACATAACTCTTTTGTTTATAAACATTTTTTAATTTGGAAAATCTTATTTTAAAGAGCAAGGTATTTTCAAGAAAGTTGTCTATTGAACGTTTTCATCTACAATGTGTAGATTTTTCAGAATACTGAGATGAAAGAAAAAAAAATAAAAAACCATGACGCAGTAAAAATTTAGATATTCATGAGATGATACGCCTTTTCTATGGACTTTCCAAATATATTATATATACTTAAGTTGGAAACATATGGGAAACTTTTTTATTATTAATTTTACGAAAAAAAGTTATTCTTTATAAAAAGTTCTGCATGCTCTCAAACCCAAGATTCAATCATCATATACCAAATTTTATTAATATTATACGAGGTATGTAAAAAAATATGAATTTCGTTCAAGAGTAAAGTACCTTTATATGAAAAGTTGTTTGGAATTAAAAACCAAGATTAAATATGCAATTACATGCTTCTAATTGAAAAAAAATCCAAATTTTTCTCAAATTTATGGATACTTAACTTTGTTTTTTTACACATATTATAACTCTTTTATTTTATTATTAATTTTACGAAAAAAAGTTATTCTTCATAAAAAGTGCCAAATGATCTAAAACCTAAGATGCAACCATCAGATATCACATTTTGTTAATTTTATACGAGGTATGTCAAAGAATATGAATTTCACTCAGGAGTAAAGTAACTTTATTTTTCACAATATTGAAAATTGTTATTAAAAAAGTTGTTTAGAATTAAAAACTATGTTTCAATATGCAATTACATCCTTCTAATTGAAATATTGTGAAATATAAAGGTACTATACTCATGAGCTAAATTCATATTTTTTGACACACCTCGTATAAAATTAATAAAAGTTGATATATCATAGTTGTATCTTAGATTTTAGACCCTGCAGAGATTTTTATGAAGAATAACTTTTTTTCGTAAAATGAATAATAAAAGAGTTATATTAATTTGTAATGAATAAAAATTATGTTGGGTATTCATAAAGAGAAAAATTTGTAAAATATTTTTTTTAATTAGAAGCATGTAATTGCATATTTGATCTTGGTTTTAAATTCCAAACAACTTTTCATAGTAAGAATTTTCGATATTCAGAGAAATAAAGGTACTTTAACCTTGAACGAAATTCATATTTTTTGACATAACTCGTACAATATTGATAAAATTTGATATATAATGATTGAATCTTAGGTTTTAGAGCATGTAGAACTTTTTATGAAGAATAACTTTTTTTCTTAAAATTAATAATAAAAAAGTTTCCCATATGTTTCCAACTTAAGTAGACACGCTGTCACGCTGTATATAAGTTAGAAAAGTTTATAAAAAGACTTGAATAAACGATTTATTTCTAATTAACGAAAAGAATCGTCAACAGCTACACCCATATGAAAGTGTCCGAAGAAAGTGCATGGCAGATACCATATGAAGAAGTTAATAAAAATGTTTGTTATTGCATACTGAAATCAAAAGTGGAGTGACATTCGATTTTACTTCTGTACATTTAATCTTAAATGAATTGAAACTCGTATAATTATGCAGTTTCTTCTGAAAAAGTACAAGGAAACGAGTAGAAAAATGCACATCCCGTGATATCTCACACTTTGTTCATCGCTTAATTAAGTAATTAGTCAAATAAAAAACAGTAAAAATCAATGTTAATCGCATGTTTCACTTCGAATAGCTCTATTGAACGCAAAACAAATACCTATAGTAATTGTTCTTCTTGCGTGTGCAAGTTTTATGAAACTGTCGTTAGAACAGCATTGTTAAGGCCAAGGTTTAATGCCACTCATGATTAATGAAATTGCTGCAGGTTCTGTGCGATTTTGAATAACGATAACTACTTATACGGAAAGACAACTAAAACTTGACAAAACTCCAAAAAGGTCATATGGAAATGTATGTACCAACTTGGAATAGGACTCTGATGCTACAAATGTTTAGACAGGAAGTTTTCTATACTTCAGGAAGCAGGTTTGATATATTTTTCGGAACTTTCGGAATAAATTACTTACAGGCATCCGTTTTCACTTTGGCTTCAATTTAGTGCAGATACAACGCGAGAACGACAAAAGAAAGATTGTCAAATAGAAGAATGACAAAGTACTTGAATTAAAATCGACTATATTCGATTTGAAAATGTTTGACAGGACAATTTTTATGGCAGAATTATACATTCTATACTACAGAACTGTTTTCTTTTAGTTTTCTCAGGATTCGAAAAAAATGAATCCCATTTGAATAGCATTGGAGCAGAAACTACGTACCCATCCCTTAATGAAATTGCTGCAGGTTCTGTGCGATTTTGAATAACGATAACTACTTATACGGAAAGACAACTAAAACTTGACAAAATTCCAAAAAGGTCATATGGAAATGTATGTACCAACTTGGAATAGGACTCTGATGCTACAAATGTTTAAACATGAAGTTTTCTATACTTCAGGAAGCAGGTTTGATATATTTTTCGGAACTTTCGGAATAAATTACTTACAGGCATCCGTTTTTACTTTGGCTTCAATTTAGTGCAGATACAACGCGAGAACGACAAAAGAAAGATTGCCAAATAGAAGAATGACAAAGTACTTGAATTGAAATCGACTATATTCGATTTGAAAATGTTTGACAGGACAATTTTTATGGTAGAATTATACATTCTATACTACAGGACTGTTTTCTTTTAGTTTCCTCAGGATTCGAAAAAAATGAATCCCATTTGAATAGCATTGGAGCAGAAACTACGTACCCATCCCTTAATGAAATTGCTGCAGGTTCTGTGCGATTTTGAATAACGATAACTACTTATACGTAAAGACAACTAAAACTTCACAAAATTCCAAAAAAGTCCATATGGAAATATATGTACCAACTTGGAATAGGATTCTGATGCTACAAATGTTTAAACAGGAAGTTTTCTATACTTCAGGAAGCAGGTTTGATATTTTTTTCGGAATAAGTTACTGACAGGCATCCTTTTTTACTTTGGCTTCAATTTAGTGCAGATACAACGCGAGAACGACAAGAGAAAGATTGCCAAATAGAGGAATGACAAAGTACTTTAATTGAAATCGACTATATTCGATTTGAAAATGTTTGACAGGACAATTTTTATGGCAGAATTATACATTCTATACTACAGGGCTGTTTTCTTTTTTTTATTTATAAACCAACAATCAACCAGGAAGGCGATGAATTTCCTGGCCGAAAAATCTACGTACGTGGTTCAACACAACAACCACAAATACTTTCAGAGCACCAGTGTGCAAAGTACGGATTGCCATGATGGTCGCCAATATCCGGAACAGATAGACACTGCAAGAAGAAGAAACCAACAAGCTGATGGTACTTTGTACTACAGTCTGGTCGAGAAGATCAATGAGCAGTTCTTCTTTTTTACGTGCCATATCCGCGACGAAGGTTGGCAATCATCATTGCTCTTCTAACTTTTGACACTATAGCCCGAAAGAGTTCAGTTGAACTGCATCGAAACAATTCTCTGAGGTTTCTCAGCCAAGCCATTTTTCTTCTACCTATGCGCAATTTTTGTTCTATAGTCGGTTCGCTAAACTCAGACAACTGGCTACGCAAGGGCGGATCCAGGACCGATTTTCGGGAGGGGCCATGAACTTTTTCTGGGGTGGAGCAATAGGGGGTCTGGGGGTAATTTTAAAAAATTAGGGTTACAATGGCAAGTTTTAAGGAACTCTTCACACACTTTTGAGGGCCGTAAAGACCTTCAAAACTTAACCTTATTAAAGTATTATTAAAGTCATTACCGATTCCTACACATTTCTTCGGATCAAAGTGCAGTTCTTTCAATAAGTTTAATACTACTTTTTCCAATGCTTCTCCTGTCAGGCCTTCTTTTTCCCCTCTTTATTGATTTTCACTAATTATTTTTGTTCTCATAAGGGTCAATAAACTTGACAAAGTATTCACGAATGTTGATATTGTGTGTATGTATCTCAAATTTAGAGAAAGCTGTATCGGTCGTTTCGTCAAATATGACAGAGTAATAATTTGTACTTTGAACCTGATTCATTAATTGTTCAATTATTTCTTCAATGTTAACAATTGATTTTGAATGGTGCTACTAATGTATGCTCAGGAAGACGCTGTGGATAGGTGTTGTTTAAGAGTCTTATCTCCTGATGCGATTTTAAACCTTAACAATTCCCCTCATTGCTAGGTCCAGCATCTTCGTCCAGAAGCAGAAAGCCATTATCACGATGGCCTCTTAGAGGAATATTTTGTCGACCTAAGAACCCTATGGACTCTACTTTTGGTCGTAGTCTTTCTCAATTTTCTTGTATCTCTTTAGACATCTAAGAGTCTATCTGGTTAATGACTGACTTTTGCGGGTTATCCAGCCCAACCTGAACGAACTTCTTGTGGTATGATGTTTTTTCATGGGTATGTATGCCTCCGTCGTTGCCTATGAGTTTGGCGAATTAAAGGTTTAGTGACAAAGCTTTGGGCTGTCGTCCCTTTATTGTGACCATATTTTTCATTAGAAAACAAAACGCAATACTTGCAAAACAATCCCCTTTGAATGTGCGAAAGTACCAACCAACTCCTATTTGTTCTAAGTGCTGGTGACCCAAGTAACGCTTCATTTCTTTTTTATTCTGTATGTGTACAGAAGGTGAAATTGATATGACTTTAATGGCTGCCAAGATCGTTCTAACAATCGGCACTCTATAAAATTATCAAAATTTTGATTTACAAAACATCCTATGTCATTCTTGAAGCTTCCGTTACTGCTTTTGTTTAATTTTAGTCCAGAAGACATATTTATGCTCTGTTTTGTACACAGTATATATTATGTTTTTGAAACTAAAAACATATGAACTGCAAATATTTAACAAAAAGGAAAAGATTCCTCTCATTGGCTGTATACCATAATAAAAATATTTAAATTTATAGATATTTTTTCAATTCTCGGAGGGGGCCATGGCCCCCATGGCCCCCTCCCTGGATCCGCCCTTGCTACATAGAGATTTTAGTAGGTATTTTTTTGTTTTTTGCCAATATTGCCAACTATTTAGTAATAATTATTAACTATCTAGTAATTATTTTTTGCCAATTTTACAAAAATTGGCAAAATTACTTACTAAAATCACTAGCCAGTGTTGTGTGAGTTTAGCGAACCGACTATACCTATGCACAATGAACAGTTCTATTCTAATCTAAATCGTTACAGTTGTAATTTTAAAAACTATGGTTTCATTCAGTAATGTTTCTATAGGTTCTAACTTACAGTAATATTTACACTTTACAAGTTGTACACAGTTATATTAATCTCGCACAATGCTCTGCTTTTACACTAACTATTTTTACGCACTAACTCGAAGGGTTTTGTTCTCTTAAACCTTTTTTCTATATATTAGGTCTGGATCCCGCGTATGAAAAAAAAGTTAATTAATAGCAAGCTGAAAATTTGTTAATAGCTTAAGGGTGTCTAGTCGGATAAACTTTGATATATGGGAACACTGCAACATGGGCAGTTTTAATTGTGGAACAGGTTAAAAATTTGGAACGGTCAGACCACGAAAACGGCACATTTATTTTGTCCGACAGAACAGACTTAAAATTCGGTCTTAAACTCTCCGAACAGAGATTAAACTCTCATGCAAAAATCAGACTGCTATTTATCACCTGTCATAATTCCTGTCATTTGACATATTCTACATGTTCCACTCATTAAAACGGCCATCTGTTGACAAATAGCAGTATGATTTTTGCATGAGAGTTTATTCTCTGTTCGGAGAGTTGAAGTCTGTTCTGTCGGATAAAATACATGTGCCGTTTTCGTGGTCTGACCGTTCCAAATTTTTAACCTGTTCCACAATTAAAACTTCCCCTGTTCCAGTCTTCCCATATATCAAAGTTTGTCCGACTAGATACCCTTAAACTATTAACAAATTTTCAGCTTGCTATTAATCAACTTTTTTTTCATACGCGGGATCCAGATCTATATGTGTTATTAAGGAGTTGGATGGCCTCAATGTTGATGTAGACGTTGTTCAGTCCAGGGTTGTCACCTCAGGTTTAAACCATGCCTCCGATAAAACAATATGCATTTGATTTGATGGATTAAAAATTCTAAATTGACTTTTGAAACTGCCGAAGAAAAGTTTTATTGTAAACAAGCTGAAAATGCGAGAATTATCATAACGAAAACTTTGTTTATTTACGTATTTAAATTCATTATATGGAAAATTACTATTATGAAAAGTTGTTTAGAATTAAAAATTATGTTTTAATGTGCAATTATATCATTCTAATTTAAATGTTGTGAACTATAAAGGTACTTTACTCTTGATCAAAATTCATATTTTTATATACCTCGTATAAAATTAATAAAATTTGATATGTGATGGTTGCATCATAAATCTTAGACCATGAAGAGCTTTTTATGAAGAATAACTTTTCTTCGTCAAATTAAAAATAAAAGAGTTATAAATGAAAATGATGTTGGTATTCATAACTTGGGAAAAATCTTCAAATATGTTTTTTCCATTAGAAGCATGTATGTATGTAATTGCATATATCAGAACATAATTTGTTTATTCCAAACAACATTTCATAATAACAATTTTCAATATTTTGAAATAAATAAAGATACTTTTTACTGATGAAGAAGTAAAATGTTTTGAATCGTCAACAATAGTTGGAAATGGAACACTCCATTTATCGTTAGGTACTCACATTAAAGGGGAGGCCGTATATTCGTACAAACCTTTTTAAAGTTGTTAATAAATTATTGCTTTCAAAATATACTCGAATTGTATTTTTAAACATCTTATTTATTTTATATAATAATCAAATTCACTATCAAATGTCATTAATATTTTATTAATACCTAATTTAAAATTTAGTTTGACATTCACGAAGTGTCAAACTTAAATTTAAATAACCTATGCTTTGCTTAACAAATTCAGATTAAAACTAGCCTACTTACTAGCAACGATTTCAGTTGACGTTTAGTGAGTCGGCAGAAAATAAAAGAATTGTGACGTCACATTTTAGACTTTGAGGACGGTTATCTCGAAGATGGTTAGAGATATCGAAATGCCGTTTTCAGATTTTGATTCAAAAGACAAAACTACATATGAATCCATCGGTAAATCGGCTCTAAGTATTGCAGGAGCGGTAACGCACGAACGAGCAGACTTTGCGAATTTATAAACGAAAAGTTTTCGTTGATTATTTCATTCATAGGAGATTCTGACCAATAGAAAGCTACAGAAATCTGAATTAAATCGATAATTTTTGATAATCTCCCGTCGTTAAGTATATTACGTCAGATGCCCTTCGTTGCTACGAAAAAATACATTCAGTGACATTAATGACAATTAATGTTTTAAAAATTATAAAAGTGATGACTTTCAATCGTCAAATATTTATAAAAACTGTGTGTTTAATGGTACTTACATAAATAAATTACAATAAAATTTTGGTTTTGAATAGTTTTATTCATGAAATAATCGCAACAAATTGCACTCGACCTCTGAAATTAATATAGAATTTTTGCTCTCGTGACACTTTGACATAATTTCACTCGCCTTCGGCTCGTCAAACTGTCAAAGTGTCACTCGGGAAAAATTCAATAATTTTAGAGCTCTTGTGCAATTACTACTGAAAATTTAATTTTGAGTTAATAGATGGAGAGGCAGCGCCGAAAAATCTGTCTGAATTTACTAAAGCTAGTTTTTTCACAGTTGATTACTGTGATTGGGTAGAGAGACATACTGCGGTTGGTCAAGCGAAACGTAAAACAGGTGGTACTGACAGCTTGTCAAAGTTGCTTACCTGCGGAGGTAATTAATTAAACATTAAGATCATTAAAAAAATAAATGGGAAAGTCCCAGTAGCTGGCTGTATACCATAATTAAAAATCATACAGAACAAGTAAAAACTTCGTTTGTATAATGGTATAAGAAGTTTATTGAAAAACTATTAAAAAGTCATCCAAATGGATTCGCAAAACGTTTTCAATCTAGATCAGATCATCTTCAGTGCGTTCTGCTTATTACATGAAACTAGCAACCTTGTAGAATAGGTGACATCGAGAAATATGATTTACTTTTTAAAAAAAATGATGTTAGTGGCGACTCTAAGTCGATGTTAAGTGATAAAATTTTAAGAGTGCTCACGTTGCCCTTTGAGCACTCTTAAAATTTTATCACTTAACATCGACTTAAGAGTCGCCACTAACATCATTTTTTAAAAATATAAATCATATTTTTCGATGTCACCTATTCTACAAGGTTGCTAGTTTTATGTACTAAGCAGAACGCACTGAAGATGATCTGATCTAGATTGAAAACATTTTGCGAATCCTTTTGGATGACTTTTTAATAGTTTTTCAATATACTTTTTATACCATTATACAAACGAAGTTTTACCCGTGTTGAGCTGGCCCCCCCACTTGCAAAAATTAAAAAACAAATAGCCCTGATTTATGAGCTATTTATGAGCTCTCATATTCCGCAAACTAAAAATTTTGAGCTCGTTCCACTGAGCAGGAATTTAATACCCTAGTGGGGGGGGGGGGCTGAGTCAGCCCCCCCACTACTTAAAAATAGGAATATTGAATCGGTTTTTGCGGCAGAATTACGAGCTATTTATGAGCTCTTGAAATTATATAGTTTCGATTTTTGAGCTCATCCCCTTCACCCCAAAACAACCCTTTAATTGATTTAACTTAGAGAAAGATGCTGAGAAAACTTAAAGTATATCGTATTGCGGATATAATTCCTATAGCTTATATACTCTAAGAATAAACTATTAAATCAAGGGCATTTCGATTATTGAGCTACAACCCCTTCGCAAGAGAACCACCCTATCTTCCCGGCTTAAGAGAAAGTTGTACTTAAAATGCGTTAAACTAATTATTTGCCGACTACATATCATTTAATAATTTATAAGCTTCCAAATTACGCGCATTTAGATCAGTAAATTGCAATTTATTTTGTATAGTGCAGTCACTGAAGGTAAAAATCAACGATTACCTTCAAGTTCGGTGAACCTTCATCGATTTTCACAAAAAATGTCAGTGGTTAGAGGATACGTCAAGAAACAAAGGTGACATGGTACCACCTTGCGCCTTTACCCTGAGGGTGGATACCGCCCCTTCTCGGGGGTGAAAATTATTTTATAAAAAATAACTGCACAAATCAATAAAAGAACAAATTAAAAGCAAAATTTATTATAATAAAGTTAATAAAATAAGTCAATACTTTTTAAGTTATTAAAGATCAAAGATTTTAATTATTTGTGAAAAAAATGCATGTTTTGAAGAGGTTTTTTGTAAATCACTGAAAAACTGTAAGTTTTTACAAAAAAGTTAATAGTAGTTTAATTCGTATAGCTTATATTCTAAGAATAAACTCTTAAATCACGCACCTTTCGATTATATAGCTACAACCCCTTCGCAAGAAAACGACCCCATTTTCCCGGCTTAAGAGAGAGTTGTTCTTAAAATAATTTAAATTGATTATTTGGCGACTACATATCGTTTAATAATTTATTAGCTTGCAAAATATACGCATCTCAATTATTGAATTGCCATTTTCTTTCTATAGTGCAGTCACTGAAGGTAAAAATCAACTATTACCTTCGATTTCGGTAAATCTCCATTTATTTTCATGAATTGACAATAACAACTTAGGGTTTTAGCCTGGGGTATATGTCACCCCTTCTCGGGAGTGAAAATTACTTTATTAAAAATAACCCCACAAATCGAGAGAGGCACAAATTTTAAGCAAAATTTGTTATATAATGTGATTAAAATAAATCAATACTTTTTGAGTTATTAAAGATCAAATATTTTAATTTTTGGAAAGAAAATGCATGCTTTAGAGCGATTTTTCATAAATGACTCAAAAACTGTAAGTTTTTACAAAAAAGTTTTCATCACTAAAATTGAAGCTAATAAAAAATATAATAAATTGCTTACTTGAAATACCTTTAATGTTAATTTAAAGTAAGTTATTGGTAATTAAATGTATATTTTTTTCCGCGACTGTTCAAATCTAAGGGTTCAAGCTTAAATAACGGGAAAAAGATGCATTTTATAACACTTAGGTACTAAATACTTGTCAAAGTACTTAGAAATACCCATCAAAAATAAGATCCAGAAAAACTTGATAGTATCAAAATCCGCTCACAAATTTTCGTAAAAATGAATGGAGATTTACCGAAATCGAAGGTCATAGTTGATTTTTACCTTCAGTGACTGCACTATAGAAAGAAAATGGCAATTCAATAATTGAGATGCGTATATTTTGCGAGCTCATAAATTATTAATCAATATATAGTCGACAAATAATTAATTTAAATTATTTTAAGTACAACCCTCTCTTAAGCCGGGAATATGGGATGGTTTTCATGCGAAGGGGTTGTAGTTCAATAATCGAAAGGCGCGTGATTTTAGAGTTTATTCTTAGAATATAAGCTATATGAATTAAACTACTATTAACTTTTTTGTAAAAACTTACAGTTTTTCAGTGATTTACAAAAAACCTCTTCAAAACATGCATTTTTTTCACAAATAATTAAAATCTTTGATCTTTAATAACTTAAAAAGTATTGACTTATTTTATTAACTTTTTATAATAAATTTTGCTTTTAATTTGTTCTTTTATTGATTTGTGCAATTATTTTTTATAAAATAATTTTCACCCCCGAGAAGGGGCGGTATCCACCCTCAGGGTAAAGGCGCAAGGTGGTACCATGTCACCTTTGTTTCTTGACGTATCCTCTAACCACTGACCAATTTTCGTGAAAATCGATGAAGGTTCACCGAACTTGAAGGTAATCGTTGATTTTTACCTTCAGTGACTGCACTATACAAAATAAATTGCAATTTACTGATCTAAATGCGCGTAATTTGGAAGCTTATAAATTATTAAATGATATGTAGTCGCCAAATAATTAGTTTAACGCATTTTAAGTACAACTTTCTCTTAAGCCGGGAAGATAGGGTGGTTCTCTTGCGAAGGGGTTGTAGCTCAATAATCGAAATGCCCTTGATTTAATAGTTTATTCTTAGAGTATATAAGCTATAGGAATTATATCCGCAATACGATATACTTTAAGTTTTCTCAGCATCTTTCTCTAAGTTAAATCAATTAAAGGGTTGTTTGGGGGTGAAGGGGATGAGCTCAAAAATCGAAACTATATAATTTCAAGAGCTCATAAATACGATTCAATATTCCTATTTTTAAGTAGTGGGGGGGGGGCTGACTCAGCCCCCCCCCACTAGGGTATTAAATTCCTGCTCAGTGGAACGAGCTCAAAATTTTTAGTTTGCGGAATATGAGAGCTCATAAATAGCTCATAAATCAGTGCTATTTGTTTTTTAATTTTTGCAAGTGGGGGGGGGGGGCCAGCTCAACACGGGTCGAAGTTTTTACTTGTTCTGTATGATTAAGATCATTATTTATACAGGGTGTCCAAAAACTTTCTTGAATTATTATTAATTAAACAATTCAGACCTTACGAAACATTTCGAGATATTTCGATGGCATCTAGAACATTCTACATGTTTAATCCTTCTTCTTTTTCATTAAGGGACTTTTTCTATATGAAATACATCTTACAGAACTGTCGTGAAGGTATATATCTATTTGTGTGTATATTACATCAAGCAAACAATGTAATATGAAAACATGACTCAATCATCCTTTTTATACGAGGAAATGAAATAAAAACTGTAAATATTAGCCCGTTGTCGGATATTATACCATCATCGCTTCTTCAGAACAAATGAAACCATCATAGCAAGGACGAATTCTATCGACTTTATCTATGATTTTATGGATACTTGAGAGCACGATCACGTCATAGATAGATAAATCAAAATAGTTATTGTGTATTTACTTTTATTAATACTGATAATACACCAAATTATGCTAATAAAATTATTAAATAGTGTTAAAATGTTTACGCAGTAATAAAATGTGATGTGTTGCGGTGTTCAACAAATATTCATTAATAGTCGTATCAAAAAAATCAAGGAAGAGATCCTCGCATTTTTATTAATATCCGGATATATTTCAATTGTTTTTTTTTTCATCGGTTAAACAATCATTTTAATGCTTTTGAAAGGATGATCCTCCGGAAAATATTGATTTTTTGTAACAAAATTCCTCCTTGTATAAATAATTATTTGTTATATGAATATTATATCAAGAGGAAGAAAAACGTAATATACTCGAGAATGACATAAGACTAACAATCAGTAAATTCAAGTATTTATATGTACATATAACAAATAGACCAGGGCGCATCTGTAAAAATATTAGTACATTTGGATGTTGAGAGGTGACTCATATTTTTTACAGAAAATGCTTGGAAATAACTCATATAATAATATTTGAGTTATCCTCCCACTCAAAAAGGTCCGGAACATTGTTTAAATAATCAAAATATCAAAAAATGAAGGAAAAATTAGATTTTTTTCTTGGTTTTTTGTTTGTAGCTTTAAAGGGATTCATTTATAGGTATTTAAACAACATGGGATTAGTTAAAAAATTTAAAAATTGTCGCCCTTATTGTTGCAAAATAGCAATAATTGCGAAAAAAACCATAAAAAAACAAGTATTCGCATACGTTTTCAACCATTTATGCTACACTTAGAACCTTCATATTTTACCCAGAAAAGCTTTATGATATAATAAAACAACACTGTAAATTTTATTAAAATCGGTTTAACAGATTTTGCAAAATAAATTTTGCAATCCAGCTTTCGCAAAAAAAATTAATTTTTTCAAAATGTTGCAGGACTGAAAATAAAGCAGACAGCAAGTTGAATTTTTTTACATATAGAAGAATACTGCACCTTTCATTTACAATTTTCAAAATTAAAATCAGTTAACTACTACAGCGTCAGGAATTTTTTTAAGTAAACATTAATTTTTGGTGCTACGCGCAGGACAGCGGATATGTTTGCTCTGATTGGGCATTACAATAACCTTTAATAATGATTGATAAATTTTAATTTTTAGTACATTTCGATATAAATAAATGAATTTGTTTATTGCAAAATAAAAACAAATACTTTGTCCTTTGAAATTACACTTTTTTTAGCAAAAACTTTCTGCGTTTAGATATTTTAACTTAGAGAATAAAAGTTTATTATTTTTAAACATATGCAATTGTTTAAACAATATTTCACAAACAATAATCAAATTAGTTTGATTTTTTTGGAATTAAAATATTAAAATGCAACAAAATATAGTGTTAGAGAATAATATATTATATAAAGATTTAAAGAAATTTTGGTGGAAATCAACTTGTGTGAATCGAACACCGCTGTCCTGCGCGTAGCACCAAAAATTAATGTTTATTTAAAAAAATTCCTGACGCCGCCGTGGTAGGTAACCGATTTTAATTTTACAAATTGCAAATGAAAGGTACAGTATTCTTCTATATGCAAAAAAATCTTCAACTTGCTATCTGCTTTATTTTCAATCCTGCAACATTTTGAAAAAATGGTTTTTTTGCGAAACCTGGATTTTAAAATTTATTTTGGAAAATCTATTGAACCAATCTTAATCAAATTTACAATATTGTTTTATTATATCATGAAGTTTTTTGGGGAAAAATATGAAGGTCCCAAGTGTAGCATAAATGGCTGAAAACCGTAAAATGCGAATACTTCTTTTTCTGTGTTTTTTTTAGCAATTATTGCTAGTTTGCAATAAGAGTGGCAACTTTTAAAATTACTAACCAATCCTATATTGTATGAAATTTAATTATGCAACTTCTATGTTAGTGCAACTTTTCTCTGAAGTGAATACTTTTAAAGTTATTATCAAAAAATGAAGAAAAAAATCGAATTTTTCCTTCATTTTTTGACATTTTGATTATTTAAACAATGTTCCGGACCTTTTTAAGTGGGAGGATAACTCAATTATTATTATATGAGTTAATTCCAAGCAATTTCTGCAAAAAAATATGAGTCACCTCTCAACGTCCATCTCAAAACAGATCCGCCCTGGACTAAATAAAAACACTATACAATACACTATTCGCTCCGTGCATGACTGACGCGACACCTAGCGTAGTCGCCTGACATTTTTGGCGACCAAAATTTGACGTTAAACATAATGATACACATATGACAATGACATATGTGACGTTAATCTGTAATATTTATTTACCATTTTTGATCAAATAACATACAAACGAGTGTCAAATAAACGTCAAATTAAAAAGCGGATATTTTGGAAGTTCTCTGAAGAAAATATCAATTTTAAGGGTTTTTCTTCACTTTATCGTTATAGTTTAGTTGTCGGTGTTAACATTAATTAAGTGTACCTACATCGAAAGCAATTAGGCAGTGTGAATTATTAATACATACCACATTTTATCATTAGCTGGGTCTATTGAGCTATTAATTTTGTGTATGTGTGTAACACAAAATGGAAATAGATGACGATAGGAATATACCACCAGATCGGGGAAGGAAAGAGAGTCAGTATGAAAATATAAATAGAAATAATAATAATCAAAACGGCAATAATAAGATAAGCGAAATATCTATTGAAAAAAATTATTATTCAATCATTATTTGCCAAAGTTGTCATATTTCGCCACTACGGACGCTGGCATAGTTTCGTGAATCCCCACCGTCGTCACGCACGGAGCGAATAGGCGAGGAAATAAAGCATTACACCTCTAACTTTTTTAAAGTAAGACGGATCGTTATGAAACCTTTTGACATGAGGGACATTAGTCGAGGAAATGAAGCTGGAAAAATGGCAAAACCTCGCAATTTTTTCGTCCAACATCGATTTGTACAAAAATTTCGGATTAGGCTCATTTCACCCTCTAGTTCATTTTCTATATTGAGCCGTTGTACGCTTTTGGTTTTTTAAGGGTGAAAACTACCCCTAATTGTAAAAAATTATAAAATAACATTTTAAACTTTAATATTGTCAACATTTGCTTCTTATTAGTTACATAATGATTGTTTTATGTTTTAAGATATAATATCATAATATTTCAACCCTTAAAATCACCCTTGTTGGGGTTATATATAAAAAGTTTACTTATCCTAAAAGAATAATTTCGGCTTGTATCAATTTACATGAAAATTTGGGGTTAGGATCATCTTACCCTATACTTTATATTCTATATCATGCTCAAGGGCGTTGATTATGTTTAGAGGTGTAAACTACCCCTTATTGTCAAAAATTATATAAAAACATTGTAATCTTTAATATAGGTAAAATTTGGTTTTGACTGGTTAAATAATAATCGTTTTATGCTTTAGGATACAATATAATATTTCAGCCCTTAAAAACCACCCTTAATGACATTGCAATTTTTATAAGTAGACAATTTAATAGATCTATACAGAAAAAAGTAGAATTAAAGAATTACAAAAACATTTATTTACACAAAAATACGAATTTACAAATATGTAAAATACACATACAAATAGTTTTTTAGTCATTATCCAGTATACGAACCGGCTCTGTGGTATTATATACATTGAAAATGCTCTATAAGGGAACTATTCGAATTTTTCGAAAAAAAAAATTAGTTTTATAAACATAGCTCCTTCATTTTTGGCGATAAAAAGTTTTTTCAGTAATGGTTTTGTAGTATTTTTGAAGGGTTATAAGATTGTGTAAATTAAATTTCGTAAGATCCCTTAATTTTTAATTGAGGTGGGTTTAAAGGGCTCAAATAAGGGGATGTTTGCTCGTAAACAGATGTTTTAAACAGCTATATCTCACTAACTATTCACTATAATGAAAAACTATGTACAAGGAAATTTTAGTTATTAAAAATGCTATAATTTAGTAGTCTATCATTTTTTTGTATCTCCAGTATTTTCGGAGATATTTTGAAGAAAATGATAAAAAATGCAAAATTGCAAAAAATCAATTTTTCTTTAAACTCCAATTTTTCTAAAATTAGGCCTTTTAAATAGGTCAAACTTCTTGGGTGTATTGATAATATAAATATAAAAGGAATAACAGAAAGCCAAAAACCAATTTTTAATTACAAGGGTAGTTAGGGGGTTGTTTTCACTGTTTTTTTCGTAGAGAAAAACTGGTACCGACTTTTATTTGATCATAAATTGCTTAATTTTTATGCTAGAAACATTTTATTATTTTTTTTTAAAGATCTTATTGTATGCTTGAAAAAACATCATGTGAGTTTTCCTGGAAAAATGCAAAGTTTTCCCGTTATTTGGTTTTGATTATTTCAAATTATGCATTTGACGAAAAAAGCTAACTTTTAACATGCCGTATCTCGGTTTGTATTGGTCGTAAAAATATTATTATTATATTAAAACAGTTTCGTTTGTGTTACTAAACGATACAATTTTGATATCTACAGTTTTTTTGATTAAATGCATATTTTTCGAGTTATTCTCATAAAACCCTCTAAAAAAGTCGATTTTTCCGTCGAAAAACTGTTACTTTCAACCACGAATAACTCGAAAAATATTAGTTTTACGAGGAAAATGTAAAAAACATTTTTTTTAGAATTACCTTTTACATCGATTTACATGGTTAAAATGTAATAAAAAATTTCCACCCCCGAGATGGGGTGGCAACTACCCCCAAAGTTTTAGCATACAGCAGCATGATATAGAAAATGATCCTTGGACTATTCCCTACCTTCTGTAAAAATTTACTTCCATGCTGGACGAAAAAATTGCGAGCCAAAATGCTTCATTTCCTCGACTACATATGAAAATTGCGTTGTTGTAGGCGGAAATGCATTTTCCAAAGTTTCAAAGTGAATAATTTTTGTCTTACTTTATGATTTTTGATGGTGCTGAAAACGAAAATGAGGTTTATTTTGGATTTTAAGTGGGCGAACATTGTCAAAAACACAATTTTACCCTAAGAATAAAAAAACACGTTTTTTTTTCATTTAACTCGCTACAACTCTGTTCGGTTTTAATATTTTTTTCTGAAATTTTTATGGCATATATTTTTTACCTTTCTGAAGACTGTGGGAAAGACTATGGGACCTGTTGCAATGCAAGCCTTCTGTTTTATTCTAATAAAAGTTCTGAATTTTTTAAAGTAAAAGGTGCAGATTTGTGAATTGCAAAATTAAATCGCAAAAGTTCAGTGATAAAATTTAATAGTTAGCTTTTTAATCACGTTTATATTAAAATACAGAGTACAATACAGTTTTCTGGGAAGTTGTAGATCAAAATGTATAGAAAAAAAAATGGTGCAACTTTTAATATCGAGGTTATACATCCCCAAAATAAGGCTTATTTCTCGAGATACTGACCACGGGTGGTGAATGGCTAATTTTGTTCTTACTTTATGTACTTGATGGTACTGCACACGACAATAATGTTTAATTTGAAATTTTAAGTGGGGGAACATTGTTAAAAACGCAATTTTACTCTAAAAATAAAAAAAAAGATATCACGTTTTTCTGCGTTTAACTAGCTACAACTGTGTTATGAATTTTTCACCTGTCTGAAGATTATGGGGCCCGCTGCAAGCCTTTAGTCTTATTTCAATAAAAGTTATGAATTTTTTAAAGTAAAAGGTGCAGATATGTGAATTGCAAGTTAAATCTCAAAAGTTGAGTGAAAAAATTTGAAATTTAGGTTTTTAATCACGTACAAAGAAGTTTGCTGCGGTGTTTTAGATCAAAATGTTTTATAGAAAAAAAAAAAATAGTAAAACTTAATTTTTAGAAAAACGTGATTTTATTTTTTTATTTTTAGGGTAAAATTGCGATCCCCACTTAAAATTTAAGTTAAACTTCGTTTTCGTTGTCAGCACCATCAAAAACATAAAGTAAGACCAAAATTAGCCATTCACCACCCGTGGTCAGTATCTCGACAAATAAGCGTTATTTTGGGGGTGTATAACGTCGGTATTAAACATTTTGATCTAAAATTTCCCAGAAAACTTCTTTGTACGCTATGTTTTAATATAAGCGTGATTATAAAGCTAAATTTAAAATTTTCACTCAAATTTGTAATTTAACTTTGCAAATCACAAATGTGTACCTTATACTTTTATAAAATTCATAACTTTTATTAGAATCAGATTGAAGGCTTGCAATAGGTACCATAGTCTTCAGAAAGGTGAAAAATATAATGCTATAAAAATTTCGGAAAAAAAGTATTAAACTCGAACAGAGCTGTAGCGAGTTAATCGCAGAAAAACGTGATTTTTTTTTATTTTTAGGGCAAAATTGTGTTGTTGACGATGTTCCCCCACTTATAATTCAAAATAAATTTCATTTTCGTTTTCAGCACCTTCAAAAACATAAAGTATGACCAAAATTAGCAATTAGCCATTCACCACACCTTGGTCAGTACCATGTTATTTTGGGGGTGCCTGCCGCTCGCCTATATAGTAGTCCTTACAGACGAGATCCTGGCACTTTCCACTTTGGTTGCATTGGTGCAACCAAATGATGCTGATAGAAAAGGCATTATGGCGTCGAACGTCGGAAAATCTTTTCAGGCAATAAAAATGAAAAGACCTCCAATAAAAATTATCAAATTGTTTCTGTCTTGTATTTAACGATAATAAATTGATGCAACCAACCACCTATTAATATCCCTATACAATAAATTATTGTAAACAAACATAAAACAATTTCATTCAAATGTCAAATTTTATCGGTTTTTAAATAAAAACGACATTGACCTTCCCAAAAAATTTACTACAACACCAAAATTTCTCGGGAAAGAACACACATCGTAAAGTGTTAAAATGATTGCAATTACCTCATTGTTGTGTCGTTGGACACGGGTAAGAATTAAAAATACTTAGCTAACCCTGACCAAAATGACCTTCTTCGACGCCGATAATAATTCACTTGTACTTTTTGTATCAGTTCTTTGACAGTTCAGAGAAGGAGTAGCTCAATTTGCTGATTGCTGTTGATAGTTTTCGAGCTTTTTTACTTTTTTTTCTTTCACCTTTTTACGCTTTGAGAGAGACAACCTCATTAGGGCAGTCAATGAGGGTATTTGGCTCCGAATTCCATCCTACTACATTGATTTACTTGATATTTTCACATTCACAGTAAGTAGGGAATAGATCGAGAAACAAAGTCTGCCCTATATACTGTGGCGCTTTTATCTTGGAGACGGTTCTCACCCTTTAAGGGGTGAATAATTTTTTGGTTAAAATAGCCACGGCAAAGGCTAGAGAACCTAATTCTAAGCAAAAGCTGTTCGGTAATTATTTTTTGAAAACTCGATACTTTTTGATTTATTCGTGGTTGAAAATTGGTCATTTTCATTGAAAAATGACACCTTTTCGGACGGATTTTTGCAAATACCAAAAAAACTATATAAAATATTATGTTATAATAGTTATGATACAAAAAGGGATATGGTAGGTGAGAAGAGTTTGTTTTTTTTTGTGCATGCTCAAATCGGTGTATTCAACTTGAAATAACAGAGAAACGGCCGATTTTGGGTGTATAATGATACTAATAACTTGTGTAGTGCTTAAAAAAGCCTTTCAAATGAGCAATATTAAATGTCGATTATATTTAAACTAAGCGAGATATGCTGCAAACAATTTGATGACTTAGATATGTATTTTAAGAAGAAATGAGAAGTATATAAAATACCCTCATCTATCAGAATTTAAACACATCGTTTTCCTTCTACAATACTTTTTATTATAGTGTTATTTCTATGTTCAAAAAGTTGAACTGGTTTAAAATGAATGATTCTTAAAAAAAATAAGATCAAATTATAGAGCGCATTTTTAAATTTTCTTAAAAATCTTCCTTTTTCTCCATGTAACTCGAAAATGAAAAGAGATACTAAAAAAGACACCACAAAAAATTGTAGGGTTTCTTTAGATAAAATTTTTGTTTTTATTTTTCATTACTTTATCTCATTTTCAAGTTACATGGAGAAAAAGGAAAATTTTTAAGAAAATTTTAAAATGCGCTCTATAATTTGATCTTATTTTTTTTCAAAAACCATTCATTTTAAACCCGTCCAACTTTTTGAACATAGAAATAACACTGTAATAAAAGGAATTGTAGAAGTAAAACGATGCATTTACATTCTGGTGGATGGGGGTTAAAATTACTTGTCATTTTTTCTTAAAATACTGTTATGATCTGCTTCTTATTAATTTTATATTAATTATTATTTATTTGATTAATTATTTAATTATCGCAAATCATACATAAAAAATGAATAAAAATTCTCAGGGTGCCTTTTTATAATATCAAGAAAATGTCTAAATTATCTTACGTTATACTTATCTTCTCTCGTGGGTTCAGTATCTCTTAGTTGATCCTAATCGGGATAAAATAGGGAAAAGAAATAAAGCAAAATATAAAATAAACATACAGAATTGTCTTTTATTTATCAAAATCGATACTCTAAAAATCTATCAAATCTAAAACCTGTGGACACAGATGTCCGAATGAAATTTCTACCATTTAAATTTATTCTAGTTAAAAAAAACAATTTATCGGTTTGTTCCCGATGACTTTGGTACAACAAAATAAACAAAACCAAATTATGCATTCGCAAGATTAGCTATACTCCCTATTTACTTTTAGAAATATTGGAACTTTAATTCATATGCTTTTTACTCAAAGTTTTAGTTTCCGAACATAAAATATCTTTCACATAAATTGACTGACCTTTTTCTTCACTCACTCTGACGTCTTCTCGTGGCCCAAAACAGCTCTCCCTCGTTGACTATGTTAAAGGCTACTCATCAAAGGCCTTCTCCGTTCTCCAGCTTCAAAACTATCAGCATACCAGCACCAATTCTCCAACGAGCCAAAGCCTCTTTTGACCAGTACTCGATTCACACAAACTCCAACAATTCTCTGCTCTCCTTCTCACAATAATACAGAACCAAAGAGGTATTTCGTCTCAATTTGATCTGTCTCTCGTTCCACTTTTTAGCACTATTCTCCACTATCAACAACCACTGGTACTTGCTAACTACTTATCCACGAAAACGTCGAACTGCTCCTCAGCGATGCCAATAACATACTGTCTTCTTTTTCAAATTCATTCAACATTCAAACCACTTTTCCCCTTCCAAATTGCCAAGAGTCAGAAACATTTCTCTTTTCCATTCGACAAACAAACAGTCATTTTCAAAATTATTCCGACCATCCTAATTACTTTCGGGGAACCCTACAACATTTACTCGGGATGAAACAAAGATATTAAAATTCCAAACTTTCTTTTAAACCACTTTTCTAGAAAATGATAATTACCTCTACCTGTAGATTCTATAGTTCCCGTAATAAACAATATTTTTCCATGTTGTTCTGAAGCTATTTTCTTGTGGCATTTTTATAATCAAGTATATTCAAATGGGAAATAAGCCACAATTTTACCTTAAAATGATTTTATTAACGTTTCGACGCCCAAGTTGGGTGTCGTTGTCAAAATACAAAATAATGATTTGACAACGACACCCGACTTGGGCGTCGAAACGTTAATAAAATCATTTTTAGGTAAAATTGTGGCTTATTTCCCATTTGAATATACTTAATCTTTTTCCATTTTAAAACTAAATACATCGTCCTTTTCACTTTAATTATTCACAAAAGTCTTTAATGGTTCATCGGAAAACTCATTAAAAGAGAAATCTACTTACATCCAAACTAAATTCTAATAAATATTTACAGATCAATATACAGGGTGTATCAAATTTATGTGCCCGCGTTATTTTAAAAAAATTTAATTTAATTTTTATTTTGCCTTTTGATTGATAAATTGAAAACACAATAATACATTAGTTATCAATTTTGTTTGCAGCATATCTCGCTTAGTTTGAATGTAATGGTCCTTTGATATTGCTCATTTTAAAGGTTTTTTAAAGCACTACAAAAGGTGTTGGTAGCATTATACACCTAAAATCGACCGTTTCTGTCATATTTCAAGTTGAATACACCAATTTGAGCATGTAAGTACCAAAAAATAAACTCTTTTCACCTACCATATCTCTTTTTGTATTAGAAGATTTATGAAGGATTTAAATAATTATAAATGAAGGATAAATGAAGGAAAAGATTTATGTAACTAGAAGATTTATTAAGGCAAGTGTCTCTTTGTTTTTTTTATAACCTACAGAAATGTTTTATATAATTTTTTTAGTTAGATGCATAATTTTGAAACGAAAAAGCGCACATGAGAAACGTTGCGGCGCCAGTGTAACGAGTTATGCGATTGACTACCCAGCTAATTGAAACAATATCCGAAAATATTACCTCAACTAACCAAGATAGCCATCGTTACACCCTTAGCTTAGCTCAGTCACTCAGGTGTGTGTTCGTCTTGTCCTAACCTTAGATATGAACTATGAAAATTGGAATGGAAGCAAACAAAACATAGTTTTTAACTAATCATGTTTATTGTTCATAAAGATATAATAAATAAAATGACTTAGTAAATTGCATTAACAAATGTATTCAAATTCTTGCCAAAAACTAACAATTCTGGATTATACTTATGGCTTTTGGCAGCTGATGGTATCTTCTTGATGTCGTATGGTACTGCTGCTGGTTCTGCAACGGGCTCTGGGGTTGTAGGTGTTGTATTCCACCAGGCCTACGGATGTTGGTCGTTGCAGTCTTGGTTATGTGGTTGCAGCCCTGATGACATGGTCCTCGTTGTTGTATCGCCGGCGATTTGAGGGTTGTTGAAACTCCCGGAGGGAGAAAAGTGGTTTCTTTCCAAAAAACTATAAAATAGAGACACATATCAATCATCAAGAAGAAAAACCAACGTGTGCCATCTGCCGTTGTAATCGTCAGAAAGAGTAGCAGATGACAAGAATAAATCAAATGAAATTTAGATGAGAATAGTTAAAATTCTGATTACTAAACGTGCATACATGTAAATTAAAAGATAATTATATTTGAAACTAAAATATCAGAACACATGGTCTGACATTGGAAGTTAGGTTAGATAAAAAAAAATTAGAAAAACTGTTAGACGGAGAAATATAATCACAATATAATGTTATCCTTACCCCAAGAGATGATTTGATGAAATAGAAATGATTTATTTTTCGAATTACATGCCTTTTTAAGGATTAATTTTTCCCTTCCAGTGTATGTCAGGGAGTAGGGGGTCAAGTCGATGAAGTGACACTGTCATTGAAAACGACATTTAAAATGACAACCAAGTACTATGAAGTAGCGGCATGTTCCGTATTGAAAATACAGATATTTGGAGAGTATGAATATACGAGGTATGTTCAGTATGATGATTTAAATGAAAGAGATATATTAAATAGAAGATAATAAAAGAGGGTAATAAAATGATAATCAAAGAGGATAATAAAAGAGGATAATAAAAGAGCGCCAACCAATTTTTAAAAGGGGGAAATGGGTAAACCAAATAGAAGAAGATAATTATTAATGAAATATTAAAGAAAATAAGGTAAAATAATTATTTAAAAATAAAATATCAAAGATGTGACGTTTGTAACGTTAGAATTTTTAAGGTATTCGCAAAAAACCGTTCGAAAAGGTGTTATGTTTCAATGAAAATAGCCAATTTGGAACCACGAATAACTCAAAAAGTATTGAGTTTAAAAAAAAATATATAAAACAGTTTTTGCTTAAAATTAGCTTCTCGAGCGAATTCCATAGTGATTTCAACCAAAAATTTTCCAACCCTGAGAAGGGGTGGGGTGGGAACCACCCCCAAGATAAAAGCACACATCGGCATAGGGTAGACTTTGAATTAGGAGATAAGTAGAGACTATTCCCAAAATTTCATTAAAATCCATGCAGCAGGATAGAATTCGGAGGTAATATCCTATTCTTGCTCCCATTGACTGGCGTATACAGGGTGAGGCAGATAAAGGGCCTATTAGAAATATCTCGAGAACTAAAGCTAAGAGAATAATAAAAATTGGAATACAAGAGTTTTGAGGTATAAACTATTTAATGAAAATATTTTGGTCTCTTTGCTACTTCCGGTTATACCGGAAGTTGATTGTAACTTCGTTTTTTTAAATGGGACACCCTATATATTTTTACACTTTTGGATTCTCCTCGCTTTCTTTTTTCTTAAAATATAAGGTTTTGTAATATTATACAGGGTAGGTTAAAAGATAATAGCGTTTTCTTATTAATTTAGTAGCAATATTCACACCCTGTAGGATTGTAGTAGTTTGACATAATAAACTCTATTAATGTTCAAATAATTTTTAATATAGTCTACTATTGTTAAGAGTTATTGGTATAGTTTAAAGCGATGAAAATATTTTCATTAAATAGATCAATCTTCAAAACCCCCATATTCCAATTTTCATAATTCAGTTTCCTTTAGTTCTCGAGATATTTCTAATAGGCCCTTTATCTGCCTCACCCTATATAGCGTTCTTATATATAGTTACCTTTCTTTAGCTCAGAGCTTCTTTAGCTGAGTGTAAGATGTTTGTTTTTATTTTTGCTCAGCTTTCCTCGACTCTATTGTATGATATACATATTTGTTTTTGCATTTTTCTGCTATTTTTTTGGTATAAATACCTTGTTGTGTCGTCCTGCAGATTTTTCACTTTTATCTTTTGTGGTGTATTCTTTAATTTTATTTTTGGGATATACTAGAGTAGCCAGTCATGTTCTTTATTTGGTTTGACAGATTTATATACTCTGATACGCGTTTTCCTCTTCCTATCTTCAAATTATCTTGGAAATGAATATACCGTAATGATTCAACAGCTTCTTTCTTAGTTCCCGATTATCATATCTTTGCTTGTATCTTCATTAGAATATATCTATTTTTCTTTTAGGTTTCTATTTATATATATTAGCATTTGTTCTTCTCTCTTCTTCCTCAGCTGTATCTTTTGTGGTTTATTCTTTAGTTTTATTTTTGGGATACACGAGAGTAGCCAGTCATTCTCTTTATTTGGTTTGACAAAGTTATTTACGTTTCCCCTTACTATCTTCAATTTATCTTGGAAAGGCTTGGAAATGAATATACTGGAATAATTCTAACAACTTCTTTCTTAGTTCCCAATTATCGTATCTTTGTCTGCTTGTATCTTCATTAGAATCTATCTGTTATTCTTTTAGGTGTCTATTTATATATTAGCATTTGTTCTTCTCTCTTCTTCCTCAGCTGTATCTTTTGTGGTGTAGTTTTTCATTTTATTTTTGGGATACAAGAGAGTAGCCAGTCATGCTCTTTATTTGTTTTGACAGAGTTATATACTCTGATAAGCGTTTCCCTCTTACTATCTTCAACTTATCTTGGAAATGAATATACTGTAATGATTCTGGCAGCTTCTTTCTTAGTTCCCAATTATCGTATCTTTGTCTGCTTATATCTTCATTAGAATCTATCTATTATTCTTAGGAGTCGATTGCTATTCTCTGTATTATCTGCTAACCAATCTGACACAAGTCCTTACTTTGGTGTACACTTTCTCTCATACATCTCTATAGCTCTTGTCTAGAAACTGTGTCGCACGCCTTCTAAAGGTGTATAAGTACTAAATCTAGCTCTTTTTTCTTCTCAATGTATTTCTCTATCAACTGTCTTAAAGCAAACAAGGCATATGTTGTCCTCCTCCTTGGCATAAACCCAAACTCTTCTTGTCATATCGATGTCTCTCTCCTTAACCTTCGCTCTCCAGTTCTATTCTAAATTGTGTGCGGCATGAACTTTATTCCTCTATAGTTCTTACAGTCCTGAATGTTCCCTTTATCTTTATACAATGATTCCATAACACATAGCACTCTCTCTCCATGCATTAAGCATTATTTCTTCCTCATAATTTATCCTACTTATCATTTGCGACAACACGTCAAGCCTTTTCTCTCCTAGAGCCTTTACCATTATTCTTTGTTCCTGTCTATTTTGTTCCTTTGTTCTTATATATTTCTGTTTATTATTTTATTCCGTTTGAAAAGTATTGTTAGCACAGTTTTTCAACTGCGTTTTGTGTTATATTGTACTCGAAAGTCATGACAATTGATAATGATAATCATTTTTACAAATTGATGTGAAAATGGATAAAAGCTCAAACATATCGTAGACTCCTCAATCGTCTGATACGTCTCTGTCGTCGACTTCCTAATTTCTTCGTTGCACGTACAGAAGCGATAATGAAAATTGAAACGTTTGCAGACGCCTAATCAAACGAGTATTTACCCATCATAACCTTGCCGCGGGCTTATAATACCTCTTTAATCAATCGCCGATCAATTAATAACGAAGAGGACAAACTACGCGAAAGGTTTGTTTGATCATTTTTTTACTCTTACCGTTAATAGGTTCAATAATTAAGTAATGTTTGAAGATTTTGTCACGATTTCATGGGCATAGTGACGAAATAGTTATAATATTAGACGAATTACTATATAATTGACAAGAAACCTCAGGCCTAACTAATTAAACGAAAGTATTGAGGTAAACTTTGACCTTTATTTAGTGTCCTTATAAAGCGTCGCTAACAATTTTATGTCTATCTATATAATATACACTAAGGTTTTCCACAGTTTCACTGTATTCCTTCACTCAACTGTCCTCTTCAGTTCTTTCTGTTTTGCCAGTCCCCTTCCTGTAGATTTCCTCTTTCCATTACTACGTCCACTTCATCTCTGAAATATCTTCGGGGCCTGTCTCTGTTCCTTCTTTTCCTAGGGCTCCACTCTGTTATTCTGTTTATCCAACGTTTTTTGTATGCTCTCCTGACATATTCTTATCAGGTTAATCTCTTTTGTTCTCTGTAGTTTGTTATATCTGAGTTCATTCCCATTCTTTTCTTAATCTGTTATTTATTCTATCTCTTCTTGTTACTCTGCAGCTTCTCCTTAGGAATTCCATCTCTGTTGCTGTTATTTTTTTTTGAGTGTGCTTATTTTTTATTATCCACTTTTCACACCTATTGGGACCGTGCAAGTTCGGCAAAGCGACCCCTATTTCTACGCTCTGTACTTTTATTCGCACTTTTAATTATATTGGCCAATTATATTAGTCCTGGTTACTGGATAATTGTCAAGGCCATAGTCCAAAAAAAAATAGTAAGAAGAAAAAATAAGATTCAGGTTATGTTATGAAAACGTGAACAATTGTATGTAGTAAATAAAATTAGTTATTAAAATGCAGTACTACACTCAAAATACAATTAATTAAATTTACCTTTATATAATAATTGCATATCATATCAATATTGTGGAGCAATATATAATTTTTCTGCTTCAATGACAGAAGGTATGAAATATACGTCAATTTGACAATTTCAATTGACAATATGAATTATTTAAGATAGTTGCAATATTTCTCCGCGACTCGCGCACGGTCGTTTCTCGTTTCCCTTCCAAGTACTTGCACACCGCGAATAAGTCAGGATACGTCTTGTCATGGTGTTATATATTCCACTTTTTATTTTTATACTGATGTTCTTATTCCACCGTACCGGTTTCAATTGTTGTATGCAGTCTCTTGTTTGTCCTAGAATATTTTTTATATCTTCTTCAGTTGTTGGATCTCATTCTGGATCCGACGGCTGCAAACATCGTCGGATCCAGAATGGGCAGCTGAAAGTACAGGACCTCCAAAGTGGGGGTTTGGCGCCAGGCTTCCTGGCACATGTAAAAACAACAAAGGGATACGGGGGAGGGCAAATTCTGCTTTTAATAAGAGAGACCTAGTCTTAAATTTTAGCCAACGTCGAAAAGAGAAACAGAGAAAGAGGGAAGAGGGAAATCACGTGTAGCACCTGGAACATCCAAGGACGGCGAACTAAGGACAAAGTGATGATAGAGGAATAAAACGATAAACCTTGACATTTTGGTAACAACTGAGACCAAGAAAAAGGGAAATGGTATACAATTTGTAGATGACATCTTCTACTGTTAGAGCGGGAAAAAGAAGAAAGAAAGGGCAGCTGCCGGAGTGAGAGTACTAGTCAAGAAAAAATGGGTAAAAACAATAAAAGCATGGGCACCCATAAATGAACGATTAGTAAAACTCATCATGGAAATATATGGCAGGCAAATCGTGATACTGGGATACAAGTCACTTGACCCATATCAACTCGGCTTTAGTCTAGCAGTGAAAGATTGAAGAACGAAGCGATCCAGGCCGCAGAAAAATGTCTTGGATGAGAAATCTAAGAGAGTGGTTTGGTTTGGTAGTTCCACAAACGAACTTTTTTAATGAAAGAAAGAAGAGGGATGCTTTTTACCTACTGCTGTCCGCTAACTTGTGAGCTAATTTGATTCAGAAATGAAGGGGTGAATTTGTATTGCCCTGTAAGTTATTGTTTGCTTCCTGTAATCAAACACAGCTTTGTCATAAAAAATGTTCATATAAAATGTAAACTGCATTTTAAGACTGGCAACAAGTCGATACTAATTTTAGAGATCGAGTGTAATTCGCTGAGATTATTTCATGAATAAAACTGTTTAACTAATATTTTATTGATATCTTCATCTGAATATTTGCTAAACCTGTTTCTCGGTGTTCTCTGTGACAATTTGTAAAACATTAATTGTCATTAATGTCACTGAATATTCATTTTGCGTAGTAACGAAGGGCATCTGACGTAATGCTTGACGACGGGATATTATCAAAAATTATCAGAAGTAATTGCACAAGAGTTCTAAAATTATTGAATTTTTCCCGAGTGACATTTTGACAGTTTTAATTTCACGAGCCAAAGGCGAGTGAAATTATGTCAAAGTGTCACGAGGGCAAAAATTCTATATTAATTTTAGAGTTCCAGTGCAATTTGTTGCGATTATTTCATGAATAAAACTGTTCAAAACCAAAATTTTATTGTAATTTATTTATGTAAGTACAAATTAGTACAATTAAACACAAAGTTTTTATAAATATTTGACGATTGAAAGTCATCACTTTCATAATTTTTAAAACATTAATTGTCATTAATGTCACTGAATGCATTTTTTCGTAGTAACCAAGGGCATCTGACGTAATATACTTGACGACGGGACATTATCAAAAATTATCAGTTTAATTTTCATTTCTGTATTGGTCAGAGCTCTAAAGATTGGTCAAGAGCTCTAAAATTCTATATTAATTTTATAGATCGAGTGCAATTTGTTGCGATTATTTTATGAATACAATTGTTTAAAACCAAAATTTTATTGTAATTTATTTATGTAAGTACAAATTAGTACAATTAAACACACAGTTGTTATAAATATTTGACGGTTGAAAGTCATCACTTTTATAATTTTTAAAACATTAATTGTCATTAATGTCACTGAATGTATTTTTTCATAGCAACGAAGGGCATCTGACGTAATATACTTGACGACGGGAAATTATCAAAAATTATGCGTTTAATTTTTATTTCTGTAGCTTTCCATTGGTCAGAATCTCCTATGAATGAAATAATCGCTGTAATTTTTATTTCTGTAGCTTTCTATTGGTCAGAATCTCCTATGAATGAAATAATCGCTGTAATTTTTATTTCTATAGCTTTCTATTGGTCAGAATCACCTATTAATGAAATAATCAGTAGTAATTACACGAGAGCTTTAAAATTATTGATTTGTATCCCGAGTGATACTTTGACAGTTTTAATTTCACGACCCGAAGGGGAGTGAAATTATGTCATAGTGTCACAAAGGCAAAACAAATCGATAATTTTCTTTGAGCTCGAGAGTAATTCAGTAAGATTATTTCATGAATAACTATCTTTTTAAATCATTTTAAGTAATATTTTATTGATATCTTCATCTGAATATTTGCTAAACCTGTTTCTTCTGACGGGCATCTGACGTAATGCTTGACGACGGGATATTATCAAAAATTATCGCTGTAATTTTTATTTCTGTAGCTTTCTATTGGTCAGAATCTCCTGTGAATGGAATAATCAGTAGTATTTGCACAAGAGCTCTAAAATTATCGAATTTTTCCCGAGTGACACTTTGACAGAAACACTTACCTTAACTAAAGCCTCGGCTACCAAACTAAGAGTCACGCAGAGAAGAATGGAGCGGTCAATGTTAGGAATAACTCTGCGAGACAAAATCAGAAACGAAGAAATCAGGAGAAGAACAAAGGTGACTGACGTCATCGAGAGGATAGCCAGGTTGAAGTGGAGATGGGCAGGACACGTAGCCAGAATGACAGATGGGCGATGGACGAAGAGGTTATTGGAATGGAGGCCAATAGAAGACAAGAGAAGCGTCGGTCGACCGCCTACAAGATGGACTGACGACTTAAGAAAGGTAAATAAAAACTGGATGAGGGCGGCGCAGGATAGATGGGGTTGGAAACGAGGGGAGGAGGCCTATGTTCAGCAGTGGACTTTTGAGGCTGGATGATGACACTTTGACAGTTTTAATTTCACAACCGAAGGGGAGTGAATTTATGTCAAAGTGTCACGAGGCCAAAAATTCGATAATAATTTTAGAGATCGAGTGCAATTTGCTGCGATTATTTCATGAATAAAACTGTTCAAAACCAAAATTTTATTGTAATTTATTTATGTAAGTACAAATTAGTACAATTAAACACACAGTTGTTATAAATATTTGACGGTTGAAAGTCATCACTTTTATAATTTTTAAAACATTAATTGTCACTGAATGTATTTTTTCGTAGCAACGAAGGGGATCTGACGTAATATACTTGACGACGGGATATTATCAAAAATTATCGGGTATAATATCACAAGAGAGTAAGAATAAATTGAAAATAATGCGACAGTTTTTCGAAAATTTGTTGTCTGGCTATTGCCAATGACAACAAATTTGAGTAAAAAATGAAGCATTATTTTCTTATTTATTCTTACTGTCGTGTGATATTCGTAAGATTATTTTTTAATACGTATATTATGGATATTTTCTTAAATGTGACAGTTGTCAAAACTAGGAAACTGGTTGCCATTAAACAGAAACAATCTACTTAAAAAAATTCTATCGGTAATTTTCTACAGTAGGTAATTCTCAGTATAATTTTAATCTGATTGGACAGAATTAAACACGTGATCAAATATCTTACTATACGATTGAAAGTTAAAATCATTAAAAAATAATCACTTTAATTTTTATTTCTGTAGCTTTCTATTGGTCAGAATCTCCTATGAATGAAATAATCAGTAGTAATTATACGAGAGCTCTAAAATTATCGATTTGTATCCCGAGTGATACTTTGACAGTTTTAATTTCACGACCCGAAGGGGAGTGAAATTATGTCAAAGTGCCACAAGGGCAAAACAAATCGATAATTTTTAAGAGCTCGAAAGTAATTCAGTAAGATTATTTCATGAATAAAACTGTCTTTTTAAATAATTTTAAGTAATATTTTATTGATATCTTCATCTGGATATTTGCTAAACCTGTTTCTTGGTGTTCTGGTGTTCTCTGTGACAAGTTGTAAAACATTAATAGTTATTAATGTCACTGAATGTTCATTTTTGCGTAGTAACGAAGGGCATCTGACGTAATGCTTGACGACGGGATATTATCAAAAATTATCGCTGTAATTTTTATTTCTGTAGCTTTCTATTGGTCGGATACTCCTATGAATGAAATAATCACTAGTAATTACACGAGAGCTCTAAAATTATCGATTTGTATCCCGAGTGATACTTTGACAGTTTTAATTTCACGACCCGAAGGGGAGTAAAATTATGTCAAAGTGTCACAAGGGCAAAACAAATCGATAATTTTTAAGAGCTCGAGAGTAATCCGGTAAGATTATTTCATGAATAAAACTGTCTTTTTAAATCATTTTAACTAATATTTTATTGATATCTTCGCCTGAATATTTCCTAAAGCTGTTTCTTGGTATTATCTGTGACAAGTTGTAAAATATTAATGGTCATTAATGTCATTGAATGTATTTTTCTGTAACAACGAAGGGCATCTGACGTAATACCTGACGACGGGAAATTATTGAAAAAAATTACCGCTGTAATTTTTATTCTGTGGCTTTCTATTGGTCAGAATCTGTATAAATGAAATAATCCGGATTATTTTATATTTTTCGGAGCAGCTTCTGGATTTTTGCAATCTTTTATTTAAAAAGTAGGTGTTTTGAGAAATAGTTTTTCAAGAAGGTATTCTTTCGCAAATATGTTGTGCTTTATTCAACTGTATGCCTTGTCAGATTTCTTCATCCCCTTTTAATAATTTAATTTTGTTCCAACACGTGCCTCTACGTAGAGATAAAGCTCACGTCCTAATATTATAATATCAAAAATCCTTTTATCAATTGGTCGTTCAAGTTAACTAGTTGAATTATATCATATCCTATTTCCTGTTCAAACGGACAGATTCAACTCTAGTGTAGACGTAATAATAAAAGAATTATTGTCGTTAACAGATGATTAAAAATTTAATTTGGCAAGTGAGTGATGTTGATTAGATGGCTCAAGTTTTTTTGTGAAAATAACGGGTGATCAAAACTACGAGGGTGTACGTTTTGGTATTTTTTAAAAAGTGGTTTAAGATCGATAATGGAAGGAGACAAGCAAATACGTGTGCACCACTCAAACAAAAGAAAGTAGTATTTAAAACCTATGTGCTACAAGAGAAAAATATAAGAGATCTTTCCCGAGGACGCTTACATAAACTCGCAGCCAATTAGTCCAGAAAGCCACTGCTCATCCGCTAGGAAAAATATTCCGATTCGGATTTTTTGCACAATCTTACTCAAAAAGGACCCCTTTTTACAAATTTGCATGTTGCCAGGACCAAAAGTGGGTCAACAATTTTTTAAACGTTTTTTTTTGTTTTTTCCTAAAATAATTTTTTTTGCATGGAAAAAAGTTTTTTTGAGTTTTTTTAATCATTCCAAACAGAAAAGGTCTTTAGTGACTTTTCTCTAAAAATGATTTTTTGACATATAAGCGATTAAAAATTGAAAAATTGCAAAATTGGCCATTTTTAACTCTCAAAAACTATGTGAAAAACTGAAAATTTGAATGTTGCCAAAGGTAGGTAGATATTCTTTAAACATCGATTGATGAAATCCCGAAGAGTTTTTTGCAATACAATATTCAAAACTCCTTTGTTTTTTAATTGATAATCAAGCGTGGGCGACACTTTTTTCCACCGTTGCATGTGTATACAGTATGGTGCAAATGAAAGGAATAAATTCGTTTTTTCGTAAACCGGCGATTTTAAGGAAAATCCCGAAACAGGTCGATTTTTATTTTTAAGTTATGATATTGTGGCATATATGGTATACTAGTGACGTTATCCATCTGGACGTGATGACGTAATTGATGATTTTTTTTAAGTGAGAATAGGGGTCGTGTGCTAGCTCATTTGAAAGGTTCTCTATTCAGTAATATAAACATTTACATAATTATTTATACAGGCTGTCCAAAAAAAAGTTTTTAATTAAATTATTTGAAAAAAGAAGAATGTATGTAATTTATTTAATTCAAAATACATTTTACTGTTACGCGAACACTAAAAAATAATAAACATTGCTTTTCGATTAAATTCAATGTTCAAGCCAGCCACCTGCCTCTTGGAAGTTTGACCATTTAATTTAAGCGAAAAGCAATGTTTATTTGTGAAATTAACTTTGTTTTCTGATTTTTGAAAGCAGTAAAATGTATTTTGAATTAAATAAATTACATACATTCTTCTTTTTTTGTCAAATAATTTAATTTAATAAAAATTTTTTGGACACCCTGTATAAATAATTATGTAAATGTTTATATTACTGAATAAAAAATTGAAGAACCTTTCAAATGAGCTAGCACACGACCCCTATTTTTATTTAAAAAAATCATCGATTACGTCATCACGTCCAGATGGATGACGTCACCTAGTATACCATACATGCAACAATATCATAACTTAAAAATAAAAATCGACCTGTTTCGAAAGTTTTCCTTAAAGTCGCCGGTTTACGAAAAAACGAATTTATTCCTTTCATTTGCACCATACTGTATACACATGCAACGCTGGAAAATAGTGTCGCGCACGCTTGATTAGCAATTAAAAAACGAAAGAGTTTTGAATACTGCATTGCAAAAAATTCTTCGGGATTTCATCAATCGATGTTTAAAGAATATCTACCTACCTTGGCAACATTCAAATTTTCAGTTTTTCACATAGTTTTTGAGGGTTAAAAATGGCCGATTTCGCAATTTTTCAATTCTTAATCGCTTATATGTCAAAAACTATCATTTTTAGAGAAAAGTGACTAAAGACCTTTTCTGTTTGGAATGATCCAAAAAAACCTAAAAAAAACTTTTTTCCATGCAAAAAAAATAATTTTAAGAAAAAACAAAAAAAGACGTTTAAAATTTGACCACCTTTTGGTCCTAGCCACACGCAAATTTGTCCTTTTTGAGTAAGATTGTGCAAAAAATCCGAATCAGAATATTTTTCCTAGCGGATGCGCAGTGGCTTTCTGGACTAAAAGGCCTTTTTTATTTCGAATGATCCAAAAAATCTAAAATAATATCTGTCAGGTCAAAAATTTTTTTAAATAGGCTTGTAAATAGAAATAACAATTAAAATAATCTAAGATCGTAATTTTTGAACAAAATACAAAAAAAATATATCCCTCGTATCTAAGAAGTTCCAACGTAATCGTAATATACAGAACTAACACCATTAGAATCATCATTACCTCTAATTGGATACCAGCTGCGTTTTGTTTTCCCCTTTTTAGTAGCGATAATTGGAAAATAGGAGCAAATCATTAAAAATAACTGAAATTCCGACAAGCGTCGGCCTAACAAGATTTTTATTTATTTTACATATTTTGAGATTTCGCGTAATTACTAGAAAAGAAAATACCGCGGCTGTTTTAGTTCAGTTTGTTTGTTGTTACATTTAACATGTGTGGTCGATGACGTAGATCGAAAAACCTGCATAGGCGTGAATCACAAAACAATCTGAATACATAATATAATTTTTTATCAGATAAATTATATATCACATAAAACTAATTTTACTACGGTAAAATTCAAGTTTTACTTAGTGTATTTGAACACTGTAATGTTAAATGCACCTGAACCATGATCGAAGTTGCAGAACTTCTCAAAAAACACGGAAAACGGTCAACAGAAAGGAAACATTGGGTGAACAAAACTAGCGAGATGAAAGGAGAATGATTAAGAGAAATTTTATTTTTTAAATTGAAAAAAAAGACAATTTTTAAATATTTTTGAAGAAAAAACATTTATGGTCATATTTTTTTTATACATTGTTAAATAGGTTTCAAGGTATAGAGAAAAATAATTGTTTGGCACTTTTATTTGTTTTTCACCACTGCAGAAAGCGACTTTTAAAAGATGCATTTTAATTTGGGAGACCCTTGGTTTACTGAGAATGGTGTGGTAGATTTTGAGCAAAAACTTCTTATTGGTCAAGAACAACAAGATACCAACAATAGCGCAGTAAAGAACAGATCATTGACAATATCATACAGATTATACAAACAAATGAACACCAAATAACACACAAAAACAATAACAATTTGATATCTCTATGACCCAAAGGTAACAACCCTAATAACATCAAACATTCCATGTATGTTCCTAGAATGTACACACAGGACATTGAAAACATTCCTGGAATGTCCTCAAAAGCATAATAACGTCCCCTTAATGTCCCAGGAAAGTCCTGTGTCAGCATTTTAAATATTTCTTGAGTGTCTTGTTGGAACATTCCATGAATGTTTACGAATGTTCTTTGGACATTCACAGTATATTTTTTAGACATTCCCTGGATATAGTCACTGATGTGACATAATACCTCCGATTTGTTTTTTCATGAGTTTTGTAAGAGAGACTAAAAACCTTTTTTTACAGTCGCCTCCTGTTTTCATATGATATTTTTTGACATGTTTTGTAGTAAATTCAACTATCTATTTACTACAAACCATGTCAAAATTTACATGTAAAAACAGGAGATGACCCTAAAAATGGTTTTTCGTCTCCTACAAAATTCATTAAAGAGCAAATAGGAGGTATTGTCACATCACCGACGATATACCAGAAGTATATGTGGCCATACCAAATAATACATCCTTAATAAATATAAACATTTTTATTGCACAAAATCTTGTCATATATTTTTTTCCATAATCATCACTACGATGATGTGTATTGAATTGTACATTACAATTACAATCTGGTCATAACTGACCAATGAGCAATTTTAATTTAACCTAACTTACGTCTGTTCCTTAAAATGAAGAGCTTACCCCATAGCGTTTCTTATCTAATCTAACAAGATGTATTCAACATACACAGGCACACAAGCACTATGCTCTGCTTTTCACTATCACCTATCACTCAAACTAGTTCAAAAGGCTTTGTCCTCTTCAAGCTTCTAGTTTGCCCAGTAGTATCGAGGAGCATGATTTTCTCAATATTCTCGTACTTACGAAGTTGTTGCTCGCGACTTCCTGCCATCTTCTTGATGATTATATCCAGGTTCCATTTCTAGGTCCTTATGGAGATCACTGTTTGTAATATACCAAGGAGCATCTACAATATTTCTCGGTATTTTGTTCTGGAATCTTTGTATAATTTTTATATTATTTTCTCTAGTACACCCCCATAATGGGCATCCATGAGTCCATACAGGTCTTAATATTTGTCTATAAAGTAATAACTTATTATGCATCCACAATGTGGAGTTTCTTCCAACACTAGCCAATACACTTTTTATATCTTTATTTTGCTTTCATAACCACAGCCACAGCCACAAGACTATACGTTTCCTTCCTGTTTTTTTTTTGTAGACCACTTTCAGCTGATTCTAAAAAAAATTAAAATGAATGGTAATTTTTCTATTCTTTACAATTATTAAAAATCAAATAAATAGGTACTATTTACAGGTAATAATATGCATAAATAATTCGTTTCATAAAGAATAAAGAAAATTGAAAACGGATTTTATAATACTTACATAATTGTTTAAACAAAAGAGATCCAGCCAGAGCCAAACTAAACAGACAGAACAGCAAAAAAAGCCACTAATTTCCATTTTCCATTCAATCTTCAATCAGAAATTTTTAGGTTATCAGGAAATGTGATGACCACGCGACCCTACATAGATACATGCTCGGCAAATTTGAAAATGAACGCAAATTGAATAGTAAATGGCCTCTCTTAAAATATAGGATATTTGTAGTATGTTCATAGAATGTCTTGTGGTAACATTCCACCAATAACTTAATCAGACGTTCACCGAATGTTCCTTGAATGTCCAGGACATTCAAATATTATTAGAACTTTGATAGTACATTCCTGGAATGTTTTGTGTTGTTAGGGAACATCATCCTTAAACAATTTTTTTTCAACCACATTCTTGCTGTTGCCTATAAATAACATATAGGCAGTCTAACATCTAGACAAGTTTTGAAAAGACATACATAACCTAATAATCCAAGTTATACAGTCTTCCCAGGATTTTTAGAATAATCTTTTTTTGAGAACGTTTTCCGGAGTGGAAATCGTCAAATATTAGTTAATTAAAAATGTTATTTTCATTCATCATCATCATCATCATCATCCTTATCCTCCTCCAGCCCTTTGCGTCAACTGCTGGACATAGGCCTCCCTCATTTTTGTCCATTGTGCTCTATTTTGAGCACTTTGCATCCAATTTCTTGACATTTTCTTGAGATCGTCAGTCCAACGAGTAGGTGGTCTTCCTCTTCTTCTTTTGTCTAATCTCGGCCTCCACTCAAGTAATCTCTTCGTCCACCTCTTATCACTGATTCGGGCGACGTGTCCGGCCCAGTTCCATTTCAGGGTGGCAATTCGGGAAATTACATCGGTAACTCCTGTTCTTCGTCTTTAGTCCCCATTTCTAACTCAGTCACGAAGCGATATACTCAGCATTGACCTTTCCCATTTTCCTCTGAGCTATTTGCAGCATTTTAGAAGTTGTAGCTGTCATTGTCAAAGTTTCGGCACCATAAGTCATCACAGGCAACAGACATTGGTCAAATGTTTTACGTTTTAAAGTTACGTTTTTCAAACGTAAAACGATAAACATTTTCATTACATCAATAATAATTGTGTCTCAATCTCATATACATAAATATAATACTTAAAATAGAAATCTAGTATAATTCCATCATTAAAAAAATTGTTGACAAAATTGCATACATCATTAAACTGTTATTGATTTTTCTAAAGAAGTAAACTGAAATATTGCCCTTACTTTCGACAACTCAATAATTTATACCTACTTCTAAAAATGAAGTCTAGTCGATCATTGTCTTGAATAAACAACGACTAAGTAATTTATTTTCTTTCAGAACACCTGTGTATAGACATAAAATCGATTCAACACATTTGAGGCTTTAATAAAAGCGTGTAATCAACCTTGTAATCATGTAAACAATAACGAAAACAACAGGAGCAAATGGGAACTATCTAAAAATAGGTTTTGATAATAAATAAAACAGATTGTCATGCACGATGAATCATTTTTTCGTTATACGAAATTTAATACGTCTACCAACGTCAATAATAACATAAACTGGAATATTATGTAAATATCTCGAATAAAAGTTGAAGAAATCAATATGAATCAGATCTGGAGTTCATGTAGGCTTATTTGTTAACATAGATGTTAGATTTTGTTGATTTTTTTATACTTAAAGATGTTTTAATGGAATATCTTCAAGAAAACGATCAAGAATAAAGATAAGAAGTGACAGTAAATGAGGTAAACAGAAGATTAAAGGAACTAAATAATAATAAAAACGAAGGATAAAGCTGACATATCTACAGATTTCTGACTCAAGGCATAGGCTTTAAGGATTATCTGATATTCCTAACAAAACATAGCAAAGGAGGTAAGTAAAACCTTCACTTTTTTGAGACTTTAATCACCCTTGTTATTTTCCTAATCAAGTCGTTCTTGATCCCGTCCCTTTTAGTCTCACCCAAAATCAATCGTAACATTTTCATTACTACTACCTCCATCTTCTTTTCCTGAACCCCTTTATGGACCAAGAGCTAGCAACGTCGGAAAAAATATTTTAAGACAACTGGTTCTTTAATATATTATTCCCTATGCTTCCTCGAACACCGTACCGGCCATCTGGCTGCTGATACAGGTTGCGTTCATTACTGCGCAGCACATTTGTACAGGTAAACATATCGAATTTAAAATTATTGTAAGACGAAAAATTATTTTGTCATTACTTTTTAAACATTATTAGAAATATGAACTGTAATTGCCAGACATTTTTGTGGTTCAAAAAGTAATGACAAAAAAATATTTCGTCCTAAAATAATTTAAATTCAATATACAGGGTGATTGATGAGTGTGATAAAGCTCAGTACATCCGCTATAGTAATAGATAGCAATAAAAGTTGATAACAAAAATTGTAGCCAACTTTCCGCTTTACATTACGAAATTAGTTAGAATGTTACAGGGTGTTCGATAACATAGTGGCAAACCAATGGTTTAAATCTGGAGATCCTTTGGCCCTGTTTACGTCCATAAATGTCTGGTGTAGCTTAAGGTACCTATTTATTTTTTATACAAATATCGTTTCTTTGGAGTTCTTGACGGTTTATATATTATACCTATACATAATCGATAAAAGTAAATATTCAACTTCTTCGAAGTTCTTACTTGCATGCAATATCAATATTTAAACATCGATAATCTCAGACAGTTAAATAAGTAATTAACAATCCGTGCAAATACTACAATAATTACATTTAAATAAAACACATCAAATCGTTTAATACTTAAGGTCATTTTGGTATTCACAGACTGTAAAAAAGATGTAAAACTGAATATGATGATTTGTTTGACGAGTTTTATTTGAACGTTTAATTTTTTTAGTTTACAAACTGAATACACAATTTGATATTATTGTTATCCACATTGTTTCCTACGACGCACTGATCGTGAGCTCGTGAGCTGCAAATACAACGAATAATTTGAATGATTTTTGAAGTGAAAACTTATATCGTTGATTGAAATATGAATATCCCCAATACATCAATCAACGCTTATATAGAGGCAGGTTTGAAAAAAATATACTCTTTTATATAGATGGAGAAAAATTTTAAGTCAGCATTTTATAAAATGTCATGTAAGTTGCACAGATTTGGCACTAATGATCCGTCTGTATGATCCATTTGAAGAAAAAGTTCTGGAGCTTTGAAATTTGGTACATAGATTCTTTTATTGCTATGAGGAATAACCCTATTGAGCTTGGAGTAAATAGTAGACCTCTTCGCTATTTTGGGCTAGTGTAAACGTTTCCAATAATTGTGATATATCTTTTAATCCAGATTTTTGTTTTCAATATTAATTTGTACTTTTTGTTGCAGGAGAGAGAAACTATGACAGCGATATCTTCGTGAGAAACTTCTTCATGAAGGGCATACGGCTAACTCAATGGGCTTTTTAAAACCTACCAACCATTTCCGATCAAGGCCACCAGGAAGAAAAAAGTAGCCCAGTGAGTATATTGACACTTATTCAGTGTAGACAGTATATTAATATTAATATTTATTCTATTATATTATCTGTCTGGTGTTCAACATCTCCTTACGCTCAATATCTATTATCTGTCTGGTGTTCAATATCTCCTTACGCATCCTTTTCCTTCTTCTTCTTCTTTAGGTGCCGTTGTCCGTATTCAGACGTTGGCCATCATCATGTTTACAAGTTCCTGAAAACTTTCTCTATAGGCTGCTACGCGAAATAATTCTTCTACTGTGGAACCACACCATTGTCTAATATTACGCAACCATGAAAGTTTCTTTCGACCAATCCATATCTTTCCCTCCACTTTTCCTTGTATTATAAGGTGAAGTAGATGGTATTTAGGTCCTCTAATTATATGGTCGAGCCGAAGTATTGTGTTTTTCTCCCCTTTATGATGTTTATGAGCAAACGTTCTGAATTCATCATTTGGAGATCATCTTCCTTGGAAGTGTGAGAAACCCACGATATCTTTAGGATTCGTCGATTGCACCACAATTCGAATGCTTCTAATTTGTTTAGCATTGTGGTTTTTAACGTCCATGTCTCACAACCATACAATAAGATAGACCATACATAACATTTCAAATTCAAATTCAAAATATCTTTTATTAAAAAAATTGTAAACAACACACTTAAAGCAAATTGCCACAATTGAATAATAAAGAAGTGTCTAATATAAATATGTACATACAAAATTACAATTACAACTACTAATAAGTTAAAATGTGTGATTTAAAAACTCATACACAGAATATGGTTCTAAATCCAATAAAATGCTTTTTATTTCAGTTCTAAATATATTAAAATTCTGTTGCAATTTAATTCTAACAGGTAATTTGTTAAAAAATTTTATACACGAATATGTAGGTCCTCTCTCTGTTGCGACTAGCCTATGTATAGGGAAATTGAGCACTACATACCTAGTGGGTATGCTGTGTTTTGGCTCAGAATGTGTAAACCTATCCCTATTCTTGAACAGGAACAGTAAACACTCATATACAGGGTGAGTTTTTAGTGCGGGATCGGTCGATAACTCCATTATGGTATAAAATATCGAGAAAAGTTATTTAAAAAAAATGTAGGCAATGATATTCTCCACGCTTGGAAAATATGTCCATTTCTACAGGGTGATCAGTAACTGCCTGGTATATCAAACATATAATTTTTTAAATGGGACACCCTATATATTTTTTCATATTTATATTCCCCTCATAATTCTTGTTCATATAATATATGGTTTTGCATTACTATACAGAGTATTTAACAAGTTATGACCATTTTTATTTCGAAATCACTATGAGATTAACACCCTGTATATAAAGAAGTAATTTGTAGACAATAATTTGTTTTATGTAATAAGATAAACAATATACTGTAGTTTTTAAATTAAGTCCAATTCACATCATTGACGAATATTTGTATACAGGGTGAACTACAAAACCAAATTACGATTTTCTCTATTTTTTTAAATGGATCACCCTATATTTTATTTTTCAACATTATTGTATTTAATGTACTCTTTCATTTTTATATAGCATTCCCTATATCTAAACTGATTACTTTCCGAGATATTTTTAGTTTTCTTCAAATTTCGGGACTACGTTCAATTTTTCTAGTAGAAATAAGTTAGTATTGAGTGATAATTAAACAAAATTATTTTTATTAGATAAATAACTAACACAAAATATAAACCATAGCAATATGCAGTGAATATACCAATAAATGTGATATTAAGAAATTATCATATTTCCCTAATAGACAAGAATCGTAAAATTCCTACAAAAAAAACTTTGTATTGTATATAATAATATAACAAGATTATTTTTATTCAATAAATAACTTACATGAAACATAAATCAAAACAATATACAACTGATGTAACAGTTTTTAGATTAGTATATCAACAGCATTCTAAGCCAAGAATTTTTTAGTAGAACATTCATTTTTATGAGCACTTTTAAACTACAAAACAAAATTACGATTTTCTCAATTTTTTTTAAATAGATCACCCTATATTTTATTTTTTTTTTAAATATTGTATTTACGATACTCTTTCATTTTTATATAGCATCTCCTATACCTAAACTTATTAGTTTCTGAGATATTTTTAGTTTTCTTCATTTGCCGGGAATACATTCAAATCTTATAAATATAAATAACTTACATAACAAATAAGTATTACGTAATAATATAACAAATATTCTCATTCAATAAATAACTAACAAAAAAATAATAAACCATAACAAAATTTAATGAATGTACCAATTAATGTGATGTTAGGATACAAGTCTAAAATAAATGTTGAAAATGACCACTTTCAACGACTATGCAATTTTGTAACCGATATTCAAATGACCGAGCCACATTTCTAACATTTTTGTAAGTCAATATTATTAAAAGCTTCTTTTATTCTATTTTTCATATCATCAAGCGTTGTTGGATGCTTCTGGTATACAAGGTTTTTTATATAGCCCCACTTGAAAAAAATCAATTTTGGAAAAACTGGAGCACCGTCGTATAAAAACCTCAACCGTCAAAAAATGTGGACCAATCATATAATCTGTAAACATTTATAGATCACCTAGTTTGAGTGTTAACAAAGTAGGGATTTCTTGATGCATACTAATGAAATTTAATATGAAAATTATATTATTAATAACTGCGGGTCACAATCTGCAATTAGGAATGTGTTCCTTAAAACTTCTTGGCTTAAAATGCTGTTGATATAATAATCTAAAAACTATTAAATTAGTTGTATATTGTTTTGATTTATGTTTTGTGTGAGTTGTTTATTAAATAAAAATAATCTTGTAATTTTATTATACACAAGATACCTACCTATATTTTTTTTGTAGGAATTGTATGATTCTTGTATATTATGGAAATATGATAATTCCTTAATATCACATTTATTGATACATTCATTGCATATTGCTATGGTTTATATTTTGTGTTAGTTATTTATTGAATACAAATAATTTTGTTTAATTATCATTCAATACCAACTTATTTCTACTAGAAAAATTGAATGTATTCCCGAAAGTTGAAGAAAACTAAAAATATCTCCGAAAGTAATAAGTTTAGATATAGGGAATGCTATATAAAAATGAAAGAGTATAATAAATACAATATTTTTGAAAAATAAAATATAGGGTGATCCATTTAAAAAAATAGAGAAAATCGTAATTTGGTTTTGTAGTTCACCCTGTATACAAACATTCGTCAATGATTTCAATTGGACTTAATTTAAAAACTACAGTATATTACTTATCTTACTACATAAAACAAATTATTGTCTATGAATTACTTCTTTATATACAGGGTGTTAATCTCATAGGGATTTCGAAATAAAAATGGTCATAACTTGTTAAATACTCTGTATAGTAATGCAAAACCCTATATTATATGAACAAGAATTATGAGGGGAATATAAATATGAAAAAATATATAGGGTGTCCCATTTAAAAAATTATATGTTTGATATACCACGCTGTTATTGATCACCCTGTAGAAATGGACATATTTTCCAAGCGTGGAGAATATCATTGCCTACATTTTTTCTAAATAACTTTTTTCGATATTCTACACCGTAATGGAATTATCGACCGATCCCGCACTAAAAACTCACCCTGTATATATAAAGCCTTGCCATCGTTAATAATCCTAACTCCTTAAATTTTCCCCTACAAGTCCTTCGAGCTTTTATCTTGAGCATTATTCTTATTGCTCTCTTCTGAGCAATGAACTTTATCAACATCAGATCCTCCGCCCCAGAAAATAATACCATATCTGAGCACTGAGTAGATGTTCGCAAAATAAACTGTCTTAAGGTGTTGTAAATTCAAATACTTAGACATTACTCGTAATGAATAACATGCCGTGTTGATTATTTTGCGAACAACACACAGATGCTCTGACCAATTCAGATGTTGATCTATGAATATACCCAAGAATTTTGTATTTGTTGATAATACAACAGTTTGATCATCCAATTCAATCTCCTCTGGAATGATCTCATTATTTTGCTTTGTGTGAAAACAAACACAGTTAGTCTTCTCGGTATTTAAAACCAATTTATTTTTTGAGAACCAATTCTGAGCTGTTTTTAAGTGATCTGAAGAAATACTCAAAAGATCCTCAAACGTTGATGCTAATGTTAATAAGTTTGCATCATCTGCAAAATTTACAAGGTGAGACTCACTGCTCAGTATTTCGCTACCCAGATGTAGAAAACAAAAAGAAGTGGTCCCATGACACTGCCCTGAGCAATACCACGTTGTAAATTCCCTTCTTCTGAAGAAAACTGTTGTCCTTCTCGAGTTATAATAACTTTTTGTCGTCTTTCGGTGAGGAAATCTCTTATCCAGTCCGGAGCAGGGCCACGAATTCCATATCTTTCTAGTTTGTCGATCAAAATATGATGATCTATGCTGTCAAACGCTTTTGATAAGTCCAGGAACATTCCCAAGGAAATCTTCCCGTTCTCCCATCCATTCAAAATCTTATCCACGAATTCGTATGTAGCTGTTTCAAGAGACCTTTCCTTGAGATACCCATGTTGTGACTCAGCAATTAGGTGGTCATTATTGAAAAACGTTATAAGTCTTGTGCACATTGCTATTTCGAAAAATTTTGAAAATGTCGGTAGTAAACTGATGGGTCTATAATTTTCCAATTTGGTTTTATCTCCCTTTTTATGTAAAGGTTTCACTAGGGCTAACTTTAGTTGGTTAGGGAAAATACCATACTTAAAAGAGTTATTAATAATGTGGCACAATGGTTCTGCAATCTCTTCTGCACAATGTTTCAACAGATTCGCTGAGATCCCATCATAACCTGCACTTTTTTTGAAGTGAAAACTTCGTTAGGGACGTTGTGCGATTTTTGGATAGGGGAAAAAGCATTGAATTCGCGACCGTCATCACGACCTTGATTTATCGTCATCGTGACCGTCATCGCGACCGTCATCGCGACCGTCATCGCTTATGCTTATCTTCTGAAAAGACAATAATTATATTTTTGAAGGGATTAAGCCACAATTGGTTGTAATAATAATTATATTTTTATATTAACCTAAGGTGATATATATTTACATGGAAATCCAACATCAGTTAATTTTCAAATTTTGGCTTTTTTGAGAACGATTTCCTGATTGGAAGTCGAAACGTCAAAAACTATCAAAAATGTAATTATCATTACAGCCAATAATTGTGGCTTAACTCAATCAAAAATAGCATCGTCAACATAAGAATGTTAAATAATCAATAAAATGATGATATTAAAATTCTACATTAAAAAAAAATGGCCCGATTTTCGTTGAAAATCCCGGATTTTAGATACTTTTTTCAGCTTTGTACCGAATTTGACAGAATTGGAGTTGGTCACACTACTTATGCTATATATTATGTGTATGTATATACAAATTGTGTAGAGGCATTTAAATTTAAAATAAATGTAAAACCTATTTTAAAAAGGATTGATTTCGCGACCATCATCGTGCCGTCATCGCGTCGACGAAATAAATTTTGTACATATATAGGTATATTATGTGTATATATATATATATATATATATATATATATATATATATAAATTGTATAGAAGTATTTAAATTTAAAATAAATGTAAAACCTATTTTAGGATGGGGAAAAATGATTTATTTCGCGACCGTCATCTCTTCGGCGAAATAAATTTTGTACGTATCTATATTATGAGTATATACCTATACATAAATTTTATAAAAGTGTTTAAATTTAAAATAAATGTAAAATATATTTTGGGATGCGGAAAAAAGATTGATTTCACGACCGTCATCTCGACCGTCATCGCTTCGACGGAATAAATTTTGTACGTGTATTATTATAATGTACGTATAATAATACTAATATTATTGAAGTGAAAACTTCTTTAGGGACGTTGTCCACTTTTTAGATGGGGAAAAATATTGAATTAGCGACCGTCATCGCCTTGGCGAAATTAAGTTTCGAAGTGAAAACTTTTTAAGGGACGTTGTGCACTTTTTAGATGGGGAAAACGTGTTGAATTAGCGACCGCTATTGCTTCTGCGAAATAAATTTTTGAAGTGAAAACTTCTTTAGCGCCGTTGTACACTTTTTAGATAGGCAAAAATATTGAATTAGCGACCGTCATCGCGACCGTCATTGCTTCGACGAAATAATTTTGTGAAGTGAAAACTTCTTTAGGGACGTTTTGGTCTTTTTAGATGTGGAAAAAGTATTGAATTAGCAACCGTCATAGCGACCGTCATTGCTTCGACGAAATACATTTTTGAAGTGAACACTTCTTTAACGACTTTGTGCACTTTTTAGATGGGGAATAATTGTTCTATTAGCGACCGTCATCGCTTCGGCGAAATAAATTTTTAAATGAAAATTTCTTAGGGACGTTGTGCACTTTTTAGATGTGGAAAAAGTTTTAAATTAGCGACCGGTATTTGTTCGACGAAATAAATTTTTGAAGTGAAAACTTTTTTAGGGACGTTGTGCACTTTTAAGATGGGCAAAGAGTGTTGAATTAGCGACCGTCATCGCTTCGGCGAAATAAATTTTTGAAGTGAAAACTTCTTTAGGGACGTTGTGCACTTTTTGGATGGGAGAAAGTATTAAATTAACAACCGTCATCGCGTCCATCATCGCTTCGACGAAATAAATATTTGAAGTGAAAACTTCTTGAGGAACGTTTTGCACGTTTTCGATGGGAAAAAAGTATTAAATTAGCGACCATCATTGCCTCGACGAATTAAATCTTTGAAGTGAAATCTTCTTTATGGACGTTGTGCCCTTTTCAGATGGAGAAAAATATTGAATTATCGACCGCCATCGCGACCGTCATTGCTTCGACGAAATAAATTTTTGAAGCGAAACCTTTTTTAGGGAAGTTATACACTTCTTATATGGAGAAAAAGTGTTGAATTCGCCATCGCTTCGGCGAAATCAATTTTTCAAATGAAAACTTCCTTAGGGACCTTGTGCACTTTTTGGATGGGAAAGAGGTATTGAATTAGCAACCGTTATTGCTTCGACGAAATAAATTTTTGAAGTGAAATCTTCTTTAGGTAGGTATTACGTTGTGCCCTTTTTCGATGGAGAATAATATTGAATTATCGACCGTCATCGCGACCGTCATTGCTTCGACGAAATAAATTTTTAAAGCGAAAACTTTTTTAGGGACGTTACACACTTTTTAGATGGGGAATAAGTGTTGTATTAGCGGCCGTCATCGCTTCGGTGAAATAAGTTTTTGAAATGAAAACTTCTTAGGGACGTTGTGCACTTTTTAGATGGGAAAAAAGTATTAAATTAGCGATTATCATTGTTTGACGAAATACATTTTTAAAGTGAAAACTTCTGTAGGGACGTTGTGCACTTTTTAAATAGGAAAATAGTATTGAGTTTGCGACCGTCATCACTTTGCCGAAATAAATTTCATACGTACATAATATATATTATGTGTATGTATACATAAATAGCATATAACGTACGCAACGCTTATATAATATAGGTTAGCACTTCTTTTTGGATGTGGAAAAGCATTGAGCTTGTAATTTAAATACTATAAGAAGTTTTCACTTCTGTCGGCACTCCCATGAGTGCTTTAAATTTTTTTTATTTTTTAGCTTTGATATTTTTTTTTTGTATGAATTTGATGGCCTTGGCTGAGCCAATTAGCCAGACATTTTATTTTAAAAACAAATATTTTTTTTCAATCAGAGGAATTTTTTTGTATTTTTAACTCTAAATATATGTACATAATAAACTACTAACATACTACTATCTAAATAAATACATTATTTTGGATGTAAATATTTTTTTTTGTATATATTTATTTTTTTTGTATATATACATTTTTTTTATATATTTTTAATTGTTTTTTTTTAATTGTTTTTTTTACTACGCTAAGACATAAACCCGATTCAACTTCGCGGAGGTTTACATCTTCTTAGTTTTTTTTCTTCGTTTTTTTTTCTCTTTTTTCTCTTTTTTTACTCTTTTTTTTTGTTTTTTTTTTCTCTCTTTTTTTTTCTTTTTTTTTTTCAATTATAATATACAATAATTACTTAAATCTAGAGGGTTAAAAAAAATAACAACAAAACAAACATGTTTGTTTTGTTTTAACAAACATGCCTGTTTTGTTTTAACAAAATTACTTAAATATAGGGTTAATTATATTGCTACAATTTATATTTACAGTTTTTGATATGCTCGTAAATTGTTTTTAATATATTAATATCTTCAGAAAAAATCAAATTGTTTAGGTAGACGGGAAGTGGAATTTTTAAAATATTAAGATTACCATAAACTTTGTTTATATTTACTGATTGATGGGAACATTCGAGGAGAATATGTAGTAGATCACCTTCTTTTCCACACTCACAGTTAGGTGACTCTGTGAGACCCAAACTGAACATATGAAGGGGAGTAAGAGCGTGATTACATCTCAATCTATTTATAACTCTTATGAAATGGCTTTGATATGATATTAAGAATTTCAGAAATAGTTACTGGTATAAGAAAAAAATATTTAAATATTGAATGGGTTGCATATGTGAGTCCATATTAAATGTAGTAATGAAACAAAGAGTTACTCACAATCATTTAATTATACTTTGACGACCGGTTTCGATCCCTACATTATTCAGATCATCTTCAGGTCGGCGTTACAAGTAGTTAAATGCTACGATTAAACAATTAAAATTAAAATTAAAATTAAAATTGAAATTTAAATTAAAATTAAAATTAAAATTAAAATTAAAATTAAAATTAAAATTAAAATTAAAA